>NC_042616.1:149612187-149919387 GCF_901001135.1 Rhinatrema bivittatum | reverse complement strand
ACACTGAAGTTAGAGCAGAGTCTGGGTGTGATTCCACTGGCTGTATCCAAGACCTTGACTGCTCGAGTGCTACAGGGGGTTTGGATGAAATGGGGGAAGCTCAGGCTGAAGAACCACGAGGATCTCATTGACCTTCAGATGGACTAGGAGAACTGGTAGACTAATTGGTAAAACAGGTAACTTCATTGCCACGCACATGTTAGAAAATCTCCCAATTTACACTCGTAAAAGTTGACTTACAGGGTAATGCACGTAAAATTTCCCTGCGTATCTCCATGTATATATTTTTAAAGTTAGATATAAAAGTACACAAGTATAGCAATTGCATGCTACTTATCCGGATAAATTGTGGCTTAGGCCTGGATTTTATAAAATCGCAGGCCTTAGTGAATCGTGCGGTACCGGGGATCGGGGAGGCGAAGTGGGGGGCAGGCCTGCGAAAGCTGGCAGCGATGGCACCACCGTGGTGCCATCACTGACGGCGTTCACAAACCAATAGCACCACCGTGAAAGGTGGTGCTATTAGGCGCATTACTGGCGGCAATAGGGGGCCTTACCTTTTCGCCATCAGCAATGTCTTCGCCGCATTGGCCCCGGTACCACCCCGACTCCTCCCCTTCTGGTGCTGACTCCACTCTGACTCCACCCCGATCTAGCTATCATGTGCGAAAACAATAGAAAATGACCCCCTTAGCTGGCTAAATCTTGAAAGCGGCACTTATCCGGACAAGTTCCACTGCTTAGCCAGATAAATTAGAATTTATCAGAATAAATGTAATAAGTATTTCTGTGGTTTTTTTTTTTATATGTGGGTGCATGTTGCAGGGTGCATTTACATGTATTTTATCACCTGCATATGTCATATAATGTAGTTTATAAAATATGAGTATATTTTTGCAGTTTCATATACATTTGTTTATAGGCACACGCAGAGCTGTTTGAATGTTATCCTCTTTGTCTGAACCCAAGGAAGGGAACGTTAGCTCCTGAAAGCTAATCAGAAAGTGTATTAAGTTGATCCAATAAAAAGGTATCACCTTATTTTTCTTTTTTTGTTTGTTGACCTTTTTTCAGGGCATAAGACAGCTATTTGAATGTCTCTTAAACAAATTCCACTGGTAAACACACATAATGAAAGGAAGACATGAGTCAGCACCATTTCTTAGAATTTGTTGGAATTAAATTTGTAAAAGCACTTGAATGTAATGGAGAAAGGAGAAAAGCTTCATTGTTATATTTATGTTTTTGTACACATGAACTTCCAGTGCTCTCTAGAAATGAATTAACTATAGATTATTTGTGAGGTGTATTGACTGATTTTTAAAACATGATCCTTAGTAATGTTACTATTTTACATTTGTGTACTTTCACTTTAAATGATGGATATTTAAGTAAAACTCAGTCAGTGTCACGATTACTGTTGAATGGGTATACCTTCAAAATATGCAACATGATATAATTTATGGTCACATGAAATGTGGGAGGCACAAGCTGGATGCTGGAGGAGACTTTCTTTTATTGAATGTTGCCCCATACCCATGTCACCAGAATACAAATGACCACCTCTGCTCTCTGCCCCAATGCAGTGATAGTTGAATGAGCTCCTCTGCTCTCCATCCCCTGAAAGGTACCCCACCCCTTGATTGTCGTAACTGACAGCAGGAAGGAGGAGAGCAGGTCTAGCAGCTGAAGTTGAGGAGAGACCACAGTGCAGGCAGTTGCCCCCCCCCCCCTTTTCGCTGGCAGAGGAGAGACAGAGGCCCACAAAAGCACTGGAGAGGCCAGAATGTCATCAGGGACTTCACCCCTGCCCACTAGCAGAGGGACAGCCACCTGGGGTCGAGCTGGAAAGGCTGGAATGTTGGTGGGGACTTCACATCCTGCTTTCAGAAGAGAGACAAACACCCGTGGTGGTGATAGAGAGACTGGAGTACCAATGGAGCCACCCTCCCCCAGCAACAGAGGAGAGAGAGAAAGCCATGGCAGCAGTAGAGAGGCCTGCATAATGGTGGGTTGCCCACCCCTTCTTGGTAGCGTCCCCATCCCCTGCTGGTGGAGAACAAAGAGATACCATGGGTGATGCTACAAAGACTGGCATGATTGTGGGTCCCCCACCCCTGCTGGGGGAGAATGGAGAGAGAACCACAGTGGTAATGGAGAGAGTGGTGCACCAGTGAGGCCCTCACCGCTCTGCTGGCAGAAGGGCCAGAAATCCGCAGCTGCCGAAGAGAGTACCGCCAGGTATGGGGAGGGAAGAGGAGGAAGGTGACAGGAAACTATAGGGAAGTGGAGGTGACAGAAGTTAGGGAGAAAAGGAAAGGGGAAGGTAAGATAGCCCAGATTGCCCCATCATTGGATGGCCTTTAGTACTCTCTTAAGATTATATTTTGAGAATTTTAGTTCCACTATAATCTTTCAAGCCTGGGAATCACTGATACATGTAAATGAAGCATAACTTTTAGGGTTTCATTTTTACTTTAAAATACCTCCTCTTATGTGGGGGTATTTTAATGCATTCCTTTGGCTGGAATAGACTGCCGATGCCTGGACATAATATTTTAGATATGCTGAAGAATTATGCAAAAGACATTTTTATTGCTAGACAAAGCAACCAGCTATGAAAAATTTCAGTTTGTAAAAAAAAAAAATCTATTTCTCAGCTTGGCTTCAAGGAAATGAGTGATCTGAAAGCACTGGCCTAAAATCTTATTGTATCACAGAATGTAGAAACAGGCTACAGCAAAGTAGCTTTAGGGTAATAAAGTCATAGAGGAAACAAATAAAAAAGATTAATTATTTTGTATGCATACACAGAAGAACCTTAAAGAGGCATTCTGTGGGAGAATCTTACTACAGCTAATGGATATCCATGGTAACTTTCTGAGCCTTGTAAAACCTTAAAGAGCTATCAAGGGAAAAAAGTATTAAATGGCACTGTGCATTGTTATCTGTTAACAGGGTGATTAACCCTAAGGAGACTCAAATCTACCCCAGTAACTGGAGCCATTATGAGAACCCTCAGACTAAATGTATGAATTTGTAATTCATTGTATGCTTTGATTTTTTTCATGATGGTTTCCATGGTAAATGTAACAGGAAATCGATAAAAGACACCATGATGTGATAGAAAGAGTGGCCCTCCAGGTAATGTTTAGAGACAAAATGAAAATAGTGCATTTATCAGCAAACTGCAGACAGCTTCAATAAGTCATTGGGGACAGTTAATTTAATTCAGCGATGGTAATAACTCAACCCTGGAGGACAACCTCTATCCTGCCAGTCTACATAGCTCTAAGTATATAACTTAAGAGTGAAATTGTAGTGGCTTGTGGGGTAATTGATTACAGTTTCTCTAGTTATAAAAATTGTGGAGTCATGATTGGGTTTGTTAAATGTGATTAAAGCAGAGTAAATTTTGGAAAATTATGGACCAACTGGACCATCTACTCTGCTGGATAGCTGATAATTTGATGATTTTACCCTTTGGGTTTGATACCCCATTAAATCTGTTAAATCGTATTACAATTTGAGTTCAGAATGTTCAGGCATGCAATTCAGTTTTTAATCTGAAAAAAAAAAAATATATCCATGAAACATACTAGGATACTTCTATATTTTCTTACAGTAAAGAAAATCCAAATGAAAACTAGGAAAATATGTCATTCCATTTGCAATTTAATATCTTGTGTCCAAAGAACATAAGATGTGCCATCCTCAGTCAGTTCAAAGTCTTCCAAGCTCAGGATCTGTCTCTCACAGTGGTCAATCCAAGTCACTCGAAAGTTCCTGACAGATTCCAAAGAGTAAATCCATTCCAGGCTACTTAACCTCAGGGATAAGTGTGGCTTTCCTAAGTCTACCTGGCTAATAATTATTTTTGGAGAAATCCACAACACAATACAGGAGCAAAGAACTGCACTCCAATATAATCAGTACCAACATCCAGGGAGATGCAGAAGATTTAAAAAGTCCCCGTAGCTTCAAATAAATTTCATGAAAAGAAATATTTTTATTTTTCAACGACAACTCTGTTGCTTGAAACAACACAGTTATTTGAAACAGGGTCCCCCGACACGGACCCGTGTTTCGCCAAACCTGGCTGCGTTGGGAGGGACAGACAATTTAATGTGGAGTTCATCAACTATAACTTAAAGAAATAAACAACGGTGAAAATGGGGACCAATACAATGGATCAAAAACATAACCAGAACTTTAAAATATAAAGACATGGTCTGTCCGCACTATCTGCTCTTCTTGCGAATCTAATGTAAGCATAATTTGAAAAGGCATGTCTTTATATTTTAAAGTTCTGGTTATGTTTTTGATCCATATTATTGGTCCCCATTTTCACCGTTGTTTATTTCTTTATGTTATAGTTGAACTCCACATTAAATTGTCTGTCCCTCCCGATGCAGCCGGGTTTGGCGAAACACGGGTCCGTGTCGGGGAACCCTGTTTCAAATAACTGTGCTGTTTCAAGCAACAGAGTTGCCGTTGAAAAATAAAAAGATTTCATGAAATTTATTTGAAGCTATGGGGACTTATTAAATCTTCAGCATCTCCCTGGATGTTGGTACTAATAAATATTTTTGGACATGTCATCTAGAAACTTGTCCAATAGGGATGTTTATTCTTTTGAAATAAAAATGGAAAATAGGATGAAATGAAACAAATCTGATACCCAAATGAAAATTTTCATTCACATTTTTTTTTTCAACAAAGTGTCCAAAGAGGAAAATTGACTTGTACCCACATTTCCAGAATGGAAATGAGCTCCTCTGCTCTCTACCCACTGAAAGGTTCCATATCCTGACATGGCCATGATTGGTGAATGATCTCTTCTGCGCTCTGCCCTCTGAAACGTTCCTCTTCCCTTGCATCGCTATGATTGACAGCAGGAGGAAGGAGAACAGTTTTTTTTTTTAAATTTATAGTTTATTAAATTTCTTTCAAACATTATACAATGCAAAAAGGAAAAAGAAAATATTGCTTCACACCAAACAAGGTATTAAGAAAACATACATTATCCACTAGGGATGTGAATCGTTTTTCAACGATTAAAATTATCGTCCGATAATGTTTATATCGTCTTAAATCGTTATAGAACACGATACAATAGAAATTCTAACGATTTATCGTTAAAAATTGTTAAATCGTGTTAGTGCGCACTAACTCGATTTAGTGCGCACTAACTGAAAATGATACAAATAAACACTTTCCAGGTCACTGAAGGTCAGTTAGGAATGAATATGTGTTCCTATTGGCTGGCTGCCCTCTTATCTATTGATGTTACCAAGGTTACCACTGAGGTGATGGTTGGGGGGATGGGAAATGGAACTGGAAACTAACGAACACCAACAGAAAATGAAACAAAGTGTTCACACTTCCCAGGTCAGTAAAGGTCACTTAGGAATGAATATGTATGTATGTATTCCTATTGGCTGGCTGTGCTCTTATCTATTGATGTTACCAAGGCTAATACTGAGGTAATGGTTGGGGGGATGTGAAATGGAAACAGTTGGAAGCTTGACAAAAAAAGTAATGTAATGATCAGCACTCACGTGACTAGAACTTGTTTGTTTATTATTTTTGTTAGCAGGCACCTGAAATGCTAGTGCATGTTGAATTTGCCAATCACTGTGCATTTTAGAAAGGTGGTCCTGGCTGGAACTGTACACAGTTCAAATATATGTAATTGATTGTTGGTAAGTGTATTTTTTAAGTAGCCACACTGGCACAAGTATGTTTACTTTTCCTCCTACTTAACTCACTAGCTCAGCTTTGTAAGAAGGGCTTCTCTGCTTGTGTGTTGTTTTTGTTTGGTGTGAGGAGAGCAGAAACATCAGATCTTTATTCAATCTACTACAGTCATCTCTTACAGTGCCCTATCCCTATTAATACCAGGAGTGTTGTGATCTTCCTGCACACAGTGCCCTAACCCTGATACCAGTCTGAGACAGCTCCCTCCCTGCATTACTAGTGAGAGGCTGGCTTCACAGACAGGGGGGAGCTGCCTGACCCTCACTCCTGACTTCCCCCATGTCCCAGCTAGTGAATGGTGTGTGGGTGAGGGGGGGGGGGGGAGGATGGTGAAGTCTGAGACAGCTCCCTCCCTGCATTACTAGTGAGAGGCTGGCTTCACAGACAGGGGGGAGCTGCCTGACCCTCACTCCTGACTTCCCCCATGTCCCAGCTAGTGAATGGTGTGTGGGTGAGGGGGGGGGAGGATGGTGAAGTCTGAGACAGCTCCCTCCCTGCATTACTAGTGAGAGGCTGGCTTCACAGACAGGGGGGAGCTGCCTGACCCTCACTCCTGACTTCCCCCATGTCCCAGCTAGTGAATGGTGTGTGGGTGAGGGGGGGGGGAGGATGGTGAAGTCTGAGACAGCTCCCTCCCTGCATTACTAGTGAGAGGCTGGCTTCACAGACAGGGGGGAGCTGCCTGACCCTCACTCCTGACTTCCCCCATGTCCCAGCTAGTGAATGGTGTGTGGGTGAGGGGGGGGGGGAGGATGGTGAAGTCTGAGACAGCTCCCTCCCTGCATTACTAGTGAGAGGCTGGCTTCACAGACAGGGGGGAGCTGCCTGACCCTCACTCCTGACTTCCCCCATGTCCCAGCTAGTGAATGGTGTGTGGGTGAGGGGGGGGGGGAGGATGGTGAAGTCTGAGACAGCTCCCTCCCTGCATTACTAGTGAGAGGCTGGCTTCACAGACAGGGGGGAGCTGCCTGACCCTCACTCCTCCGGGGTATTGTGATCTTCCTGCACACAGTGCCCTATCCCTGATACCAGGGGTGTTGTGATCTTCCTGCATGCAGTGCCCTATCCCTATTAATACCAGGAGTGTTGTGATCTTCCTGCATGCAGTGCCCTATCCCTATTAATACCAGGAGTGTTGTGATCTTCCTGCATGCAGTGCCCTATCCCTGATACCGGGATGTGTGCAAGAAGATCACAACACCCCCGGTATCAGGAATAGGGCACTGTGTGCAGGAAGATCACAACACCCCCAGTATCAGGAATAGGGCACTGTGTGCAGGAAGATCACAACACCCCTGGTATTAGGGATAGGGCACTGTGTGCAGGAAGATCACAACACTCCTGGTATTAATAGGGATAGGGCACTGTGTGCAGGAAGATCACAATACCCCTGGTATCAGGGTTAGGGCACAAGTTCTAGTCACATTGACTGATCACATTACTTGTTTTGTCAAGCTACCAACTGTTTCCATTTCCCATCCCCCATATACTGTCAGTAGGAAACTTGGTAACATGAATAAATAAGAGGGCAGCCAATAGGAATACATATTCATTCCTAAACTGACCTTAACTGACCTGAAAAGTGTCAAATTGTATCATTTTCAGTTAGTGCGCACTAACTCCCAGTTAGTGCGCACTAACTCCCGTTAGTGCGCACTAACTCGAGTTAGTGCGCACTAATCGGAAAAAACGATTTTTAACGATTTTTTAACTGAAAAATCGTGCCTAAGACGATTTTCTTGCCCTGCCACACGATTTCTATCGTTAAGACGATATGGAAAACGATTCACATCCCTATTATCCACTTCATATCATGTGATTACAATAATCAGCCCACTTTATGGGGAGCATAATAGAAGAAAACAATACACAAAAATCAATATCTCATATTAATGAGTTCTTAGGAGATTGCCTTTTACTTATTCCAGTTTCCCCTTTCATGGAGGGGGGAATTCTTGTCTATCCACCCTTATCTACAAGAAATGTTTCTAAATGAGGTGGTTCCAGAAACACAAATCTATTACTTTGGTAAGTAACTAAACATTTGCAGGGGAATTTGAGAAAAAAGGTGGCTCCCATGGCAACCACCCTCTGTTTCAAATTCAAAAACTGTTTCCGCCTCATTTGAGTATCTTTGGAAACATCCGGAAACACTTGAATTTTCTGACCACAAAATGGCATTTCTTTATTTCTGAAGTATCTCTGGAGAATGAGATTTTTCTCATTTTCCAGACCAAAAGTCACTAACAATGTTGCTCTTGATTGGATATTATCATTTGATGATTCCAGGAAATCAGTTAGATTGGGACTAGCTGGTACTAAAACATCAATACCACCTTCAGATGTTGAGATATCCCTTTTTTTTATAGGTAGATAAAACATTTTTGAAATAATTAGTTCCTTGGTTATACCCAAAATTTCACTAGCATATTTAATTAATAATTCTTGTGCAAATAATAATCTGATGCACGGGAAATTTAGAAACCTCAGGTTATTCCTCCTTAGAATATTCTCATATCCCTCTAACTTCTTGTACATAATTAAAGAATCCTTTATACTTGCTGTACTAGTAGCTTGTAAAGTTGCAACTTGTGACAGGTTTGACTCTGTCACAGTTTCTAAGTGGATAATTCTTTTATTGTGATCCTCCAATTGTTTCTTGGTTTCCAATGCCATAGTGGTGGACTGACTCATGGAAAGAGATAATAATCTTTCCATTTTAGAAACCACCCTCCACACATCCACCAGGGTGATGTTATCAGGAGGGACTCCTTCATCATTTAAATCACTAGGAAACACATGTTCCACAACACAATCATTATCACTTCTAGTCCCCTCCTGTAGTCCTGGTGTCTGAACTCTGGGACCCGGCGATGTTAAAGCCTCAATCCTAAAGTCAGGCCCTCCACTGGCCCCACTATTCCCAGCAGTTACGTTAGGGGACTGGTCAATGGCTGGACTACCGGAGGTTCCCGATGAAAAAGAGATGTCCGGTATGACTTCTCTAGTGTTCTGACTCACCCTCCGGATAAGATGTTGATCCATCGGGCCTGTGACGTCTCGTCTTGTAGGTGTTGATATCGCCATCCTGATTTTCCTTTTCTTTCCCATCCAAATGTGGAAATTCCAACGATGAAAAGGTCGGAGAGAAAAAAAAACCTTTGCCCAGGGGCGCGCCCCTTTGGCGCGCGGCTTAGGCGCGCCGGCGGCTGCGCGCCGCTGTCCTCGATTTAAATAGGGGGCAGCAGCGCGATGATGACGTCACGGAAGGCGGGGTCTGGACACTGCTCCTCCGGCTCAGCGTCCCTTCTGCCGTGTGGCTCGCACCACGCCTCGATATTACCAGCGCGGCTCTCCTCCAGGTCAGCTCCCGTTTCTCTGCTGCTGTCCTCGATTTAAATAGGGGGCAGCAGCGCGATGATGACGTCACGGAAGGCGGGGTCTGGACACTGCTCCTCTGGCTCAGCGTCCCTTCTGCCGTGCGGCTCGCACCACGCCTCGATATTACCAGCGCGGCTCTCCTCCAGGTCAGCTCCCGTTTCTCTGCTGCTGTCCTCGATTTAAATAGGGGGCAGCAGCGCGATGATGACGTCACGGAAGGCGGGGTCTGGACACTGCTCCTCCGGCTCAGCGTCCCTTCTGCCGTGCGGCTCGCACCACGCCTCGATATTACCAGCGCGGCTCTCCTCCAGGTCAGCTCCCCAGGAGAACAGTTTTAGAAGCTGCGGCTGAGGAGAGGCCAAAGTGCCAGCAGACTCAATCCTCCTCTGGCAGAAGAGAAATAGACACCTGCAGTTGTAATGGAGAGGCCAGCGTGCTGGCAGAGTCCCCATATCCTGGCATCAGAGGAGAATGAGAAACGCACGGCAGCCCCGGAGAGGCTGGTGTGACAGCAGATCACCCATGATCTGTCAGTGGAGGACAGAAGGACACTTGTGGTGTTGCTGCTAACGAGGTTGGCATGATGGCATGTTCCTCACCTCTTGCCAGCAGAGGACAAAGAGATACCCACAGCAGCAATGGAGAAACCGGAGTGATAGCAGGATCCCCATCGCTCCATTGGCAGATGGGTCAGAGATCCATGGCTGCCAAAGAGAGATCAACCAGGTATGGGAAGGGAACAGGAGGAATGACAGGAAAATGTAGGAAAGAGCTTTAGTTGCAAATAGTGTGCACTGTTGCAAACAGTATGCCCTATTTGCAATACTTTGCTGAAAATGAATGAGAATGGGAAAAAAAACAAAAACATTAAAACATCTGAAAACAGAAAACATAAAAAAAAACAATATGACAATTGAAAAGCAAAGATATGAATGAAATATTTGGCTATGCAAATCCCTATTGACCAAACCCCTTTTAATCCTTTATGCTGGATGCCTTAATCGTCTGATAATAAATTCCACAGAATGATTTTGCATTAAGTAAAAAAATAATACTTTCTCAAATTTATTTTAAATCTTCTACATGTTAGTTTTATGGATTGTCTCTTGGTCTTAGCACTATGTGAAAGGGTAAATAACCATTCCCTATTTACCTATTCCATCACTAATGATTTTATAAACCTCTATTATATCCCAACTCAGTCATTTCTTCTGAAAGCTAAGAAGCCCTAACCAGTTTAGTTTTTATTTTATAAGGGAGCCATTCCATCTCTTTTATCATTTTTTGTTGTCTCTCTATACCTACTTTGTACCACTGTATCTTTTAAGGTGAATGTTCAAAGAGTTGTTTGTGTAAAAATCAGCACATACACCTGTATATAGCATGTACTTACATATATGCTATTTCTACTAAGGATGTGCATTCGTTTAGGATGAATTAGGCAATTTCAATGAAATTTCAATGAAATTGCCTAATTCGCCTTGGTTCGGGGACCCCGAAACCCAAATTAATTTTTCCCGAAATTTTGGGAAAAATTAATTTTCAGGTTAGTGCACACTAACGGGAGTTAGTGCGCACTAACCCGAAATTCGGGTCCCCCCTGAATTTCAAAGGCCCAAACCGCAGGAAATACGATGTTTCCCACGGTGGGCAGAAAAAGAAACCCGAACCGAAAGGTTCGGGCTTTGCACATCCCTAATTTCTACAACCTCAAAATACTTGCATGAGTAAGGGTCTGCAAGCAAATTTCTGTGTGCAAAAAGGGGCATGTCACAGGAATTCTGGGATGGGGGTTATCATTTCCATAAGTTGCTATATTATAAGCAATTTATGCATGTAAATTTGACAGCTTACATGCATGTTGCGCTCATCGGTCGCAGATGGCTGCGACCTTTGCTGCTCACTTCTTTTTGTCCTACAGCTCCAAGTCTAAGGAGGATGGCCGCCTCGGCTTCTGCACGCCGCCCTCCATGGTGTTCTCGGGACGGTGTTGGCGCTCCCATTAGCCATCTTACTTCTGGGGTGACCTAGGTCACGCGCGCGCGCGCACGCCTGCCCCCGTCTTAACCATGTCATGGCAGGAACCTCGGTGGCGTCCCCACCACATAATGTCACTGCCTTCGTATATATAATCTCATCGGGCCAGCATACCATCGAGTTAGCAAGGATTCATGTCCTGCTCAATTCTGCCATTCTGGGACTTCGCTTTGCTGTTCCTGTGCTCCTTTCTGAGTGATCTAGGTACCCGCTCCTCGGAGGCCTTGCCGCACTCAGGGCTATCCGCTCCTCAGAGAGCCACCTTTACTTGCCTCACTTCTCTAACCCAGTGAGCCTCTTCCTGTTTCCACAGATGACCTTCAGTGCTCCTGTACCTCGGGTCTCCACGGAGCCTACCACTACAGCTGGCTACTTTGTTCAGAGTGAGTACTGGATCTGCTCTACAACTTCCTCCTTCTTCTCTGTGTGGATTCTCGGGTTACCCCGCTCTGCGGACCACTACTGGATCCACGCTGTCTTGGGCAAACATCTACCACCAGTCTCCGGCCTACCCTGCTCTGCGGACAACTACCAGAGACAGCCTGTACAAGTCTCTACGAGAGGAGGTATTCCCTGGGTAACCCCACGCAACGGACCACTACCAGGATAACCTACACAAGCTTCATATAGAGGAAGTATTCCCCTGCTTACCCCGCACTGTGGGTCACTACCAGAGGGACCAGCTTACAGGTCATCTACTCTGGTCTGAGTCTGTTAACCCGCTCCTCGGGTTATCTTGCTGTATAATAAATTACTGCCTCTGGTGTCCATTACTGCTGAGACCCCGCCTGCCATGGTGAGTCCTCACAGGGCTCCTCCCTGTGGGTGGAGTCAGCTCTTGCCACGTCCCAAGGGCCCACTAACTAGTTTCCTTTTGCTCAATGTCTGTAGAACGTGATCATAATCATATTAAAAGTGAAATACTAGCTGAGTGGGATGTCTGGGTGAAATTGGGGACTTCAGACTGAAGAGACAGGAAAGTCTTAATGATCTGCAGATGAAGTGGGTAAAATGGTAGACTATCTAGTAAAACTGGTAATTTCATTGTTGCATGTATGTTGGTAAATCTCTCTACTTACACCCGAAAAAGCTGGCTTACATTGGGCAAAGATATCTATTTCAAGGGTATTAAATCTACTCTTGTATAACTTTAAAATTAGAAGTAATAATAATATGTGGGTATAATAGTTGAGCACACTTATCTGGCTAAATTCTGACTTTTCCAGTTAAGTAACTTTTGTTGCTATTATCTGGATAAGTTCCAAGTTATTTGGCTAAGTAGCGGCATTTATCTGGATAAATTCAGATTTATCTGGCTAAGTAGTGGAAAAGCCACCCATTTTCCATTTTTGTAGGTTTTTCTACAGTTCCTCAAACTTAGCTTGGTTATAACAACTTTGAATAATTTTGCATCATCTGCAAATGCCATTGCTCCCTTTCCAGATCATTTAGGTACATGTTAAATAGTAGAGATGTGAATCGTGTCCTCGATCGTCTTAACGATCGATTTCGGCTGGGAGGGGGAGGGAATCGTATTGTTGCCGTTTGGGTGTGTAAACTATCGTGAAAAATCGTTAAAATCGTGAGCCGGCACACTAAACCCCCCTAAAACCCACCCCGACCCTTTAAATTAAATCCCCCACCCTCCCGAACCCCCCCCCCAAATGCTTTAAATTACCTGGGGATCCGGTGGTGGTCCAGAACAGCGGCGGTCCAGAACGGTCCCCTCAATAGAATCGTGTTGTCTTCAGCCGGTGCCATTTTTCAAAATGGCCGCCGCAAAATGGCGGTGGCCATAGACAAAAATGATTCGACGGAGGAGGTCGTTCCGGACCCCCGCTGGACTTTTGGCAAGTCTTGTGGGGGTCAGGAGGCCCCCCCAAGCTGGCCAAAAGTTTTCTGGGAGTCCAGCGGGGTTCCGGGAGCGATTTCTTGCCGCGAATCATTTTCGTACGGAAAATGGCGCCGGCAGGAGATTGACTGCAGGAGGTCGTTCAGCGGGGGTTCCGGACCGCCGCTGAACAACCTCCTGCACTCGATCTCCTGCCGGCGCCATTTTCCGTACGAAAACGATTTGCGGCAAGAAATCGCTCCCGGAACCCCGCTGGACTCCCAGGAAACTTTTGGCCAGCTTGGGGGGGCCTCCTGACCCCCACAAGACTTGCCAAAAGTCCAGCAGGGGTCTGGAACGACCTCCTCCGTCGAATCGTTTTTGTCTATGGCTGCCACCATTTTGTGGCGGCCATTTTGAAAAATGGCGCCTGCTGAAGACAACACGATTCTATTGAGGGGGCCGTTCTGGACCGCCGCCGTTCTGGACCACCGCCGGATCCCCAGGTAATTTAAAGCATTGGGGGGGGGGGGTTCGGGAGGGTGGGGGATTTAATTTAAAGGGTCGGGGTGGGTTTTAGGGGGTTTTAGTGTGCCAGTTTTCCTGCCCTCCCCCTTCCCCCGATTTACGATTTTTTAACGATAAATCGGGGGAATTGGTATTGTATCGTGGCCCTAACGATTTTTTGACGATTTAAAATATATTGGACGATATTTTAAATCGTCAAAAAACGATTCACATCCCTATTAAATAGCACCTGTCCCAGTAAGATTCCTGGGCGCTATTTTATCCACATCTCTCCATTGGGAAAACAGACCATTTAGTCCAACCGTCTGTTTCCTATTTGTAACCCATTCCCATTGTCTGCTATCCCAAGATTTTTTTTTAACTTCCTTAGGAGTCTTTCTTAAAGAATTCTGCCCAATGCTTTCAGAAAGTTCAGATTAATTACATCAATCAATGCTTACATTGGAGTGGAGGAGTAGCCTAATGGTTAGAGCAGCAGGCTGAAAACAATGGAAGCCCTCTGTTGCTCCTTATGATCTTGGACAAGTCACTTTACTCTCTATTGCAGGGATGGCAAACTCTGGTCCTCGAGAGCCACAAACAGGCCAGGATTTCAAGATACCCACAATCAGTATGAATGAGATAGATCTGCATACAATAGAGGCAGCGAATGCACATTTATAACTGACCATCTAAAGTACCTGAATGTAATCTGCTTTGAAGTACCAAAAAGCCGAATACAAATAAAAAATAAATACTGAGTGTGGATTTGCTGAAAACCTGTTTTGTTCGTGGTTCTCAAGGATTGAGGTTGGCCAGGCCACACCTGCTCCATTGCCTCACGTACCAATTTAGGGGCTCATTTACAAAGCTACATTAGGTGCTTACCGTGCACGTGCATCCTAATCTGCTCATTAGCATGCTCTTAGTGCCAAAGCAGAACAACCCAATATTTGAAATACTGTGAGTTATTCTGCCCTAGCATCATGAGCATACTAATGAGTTGATTAGCATGGAAATACATACTAATCAAGTCATTAATAGTCTTATACATGCAAATCCAATAATGTGGCTCACTTCAAAAATAGCAAGTTGCGTTATTTGGTTCAAAGTTAGCTTCAACTCAAGAGTTGCAAGTAACTTCCCCTTGGAGCATCAGGATACTGAGATGCGTCTGGATGCTTTCAGGCCATGATGCATGTAACCCCTTCTCCGGGTGCTGGCTACACTCCAATGGGGCCATAAAATAATTTTAATGTCTCTTCAGGGCTGGAATTACTCCTGACTAGCTCTTTCACAATCTCTTTTCCCCCCTGAGTTGGGATTCTTTCTTGGTGGGAGGTAAGACTTATCTTTCAGGACCCAGAGTGACAGGAGTGACTTTTTACTCTTTTTCCCTGGGAGAGATGTAGTTTTCCTTTACAGTGTATGCTATTAGTGCCAATAACCATACTGGAGTCACTGATTATGTGTCCAAAAATAAAAGTCTTTATTGATGGGTAATCAGGTGAAATGTGGCACAATAAACTTAATCCTCAGCACCACAGTGTTGCTTACAGTCTCTTTCCCTCTATCGGTGCATGGGTCTCTATAGCCAGGCCCAGGGAAACATCCACCCCCCCAGGTTTGGCTAAGTGGAGTTCCCGGGTGTTATGCTCAGGCTTGTGGACCCTTGGCCGACAAGAGGATGGTATTTCGGAGGGTCCGTAGGCTCTCTCTTTGGGTGGCAAGGCAGAACAGGAGGCGGGACCAGCTGACCCTGGGCACTGGAGGCTGAGGCGAACACGGAGGCGATGAAGAGATGAGGTGCTGTGTCTTCACCACTGGTGGTCTGCAGTCCCCCCAGGAGGAGCCTGTAGGGACCCAACCGCTGGGACTTAGGTGGACCTAGGGAGGTCAGAGCAACGGTGCAAAGGCCAACTAGATCTTCGCCCTGGAAGGAGCCCTAGGTCGAGTGCCAGAGAGTCGTCGCTCACCAGTCCGAAGTCGTGCACCAGAGAATCATCGCTTGCCAATCCAAAGTAAGGAACCAGAGAATCACCGTAAGCCAATCCGAAGTCAGGAACCAGAGAATCACCGTAAGCCAATCCAAAGTCAGGAACACCAAGACAGAACAGGAACTGGAGTCCAAGCGCAGGGAACTCACCGAAGCAAGCAGACTAGACAGCGAGGAAGGACGGTTCGAAGCAGTGCTTGATCTTCATCCTACCGGGCCATGTCTCCGGCCATCGGTGGGAACATGAAGTCCTGGACAGACGGTCGAGGACAGCTGATCAACAGGAGTGAGGTCCGGGGCAAGCAGCAGCTTGAACAAGGCTGTGAGTCATTCTGGATCACTGGTCCTGCACTGGAGGGGAAAGAGCTTCGTTGGCAAGTTAAATGTAAGAAATTGATAAGACAGGCTAAGAGACAGGCCGTAGAGGCAAAAACTCACAGTAAAAACTTTTTAAAATATATCTGAAGCAGAAAGCCTGTGAGGGAGTCAGTTGGACCATTAGATGATCGAGGGGGTTAAAGGGGCAATTAGAGAAGAAAAGGCCATCACGGAAAGATTAAATTATTTTTTTGCTTCGCTGTTTACTGAAGAGGATGTTGTGGAGATACCCGTTTTGGAGAAGGTTTCATGGGTAATGATTCAGATGGACTGAACCAAATCATGGTGAACATAGAAGATGTGGTAGGCTTGATTGACAAACTGAAGAGTACTAAATCACCTGGACTGGATGGTATACACCCCAGGGTTCTGAAGGAACTAAAATATGAAATTTCAGACCTATTAGTAAAAATTTGTAACTTATCATTAAAATCATCCATTGTACCTGACGTCTGGAGGGTGGCTAATGTAATCCCAATATTTAAAAAGGGCTCCAGGGGCGATCCGGGAAACTACAGACTGGTTAGCCTGACTTCAGTGCCAGGAAAAATAGTGGAAAGTGTTCTAAATGTCAAAATCACAGAACATATAGAAAGACATGGTTTAATGGAACAAAGTTAGCATGGCTTTACCCAAGGCAAGTCTTGCCTCACAAATCTGCTTCACTTTTTTGAAGGCGTTAATAAACATGTGGATAAAAGTGAACCGGTAGATGTAGTATACTTTGATTTTCAGAAGGCGTTTGACAAAGTTCCTCATGAGAGGCTTCTAGGAAAAGTAACAAGTCATGGGATAGGTGGCGATGTCCTTTCATGGATTGCAAACTGGCTAAAAGACAGGAAACAGAGATTAGGATTATATGGACAATTTTCTCAGTGGAAGGGAGTGGGCAGTGGAGTGCCTCAGGGATCTGTATTGGGACCCTTACTTTTCAATATATTTATAAATGATCTGGAAAGAAATACGACGAGTGAGGTAATCAAATTTGCAGATGATACAAAATTGTTGAGAGTAGTTAAATCACAAGCAGATTGTGATAAATTGCAGGAAGACCTTGTGAGACTGGAAAATTGGGCATCAAAATGACAGATGAAATTTAATGTGGATAAGTGCAAGGTGATGCATATAGAGAAAAATAACCCATGCTATAGTTACACAATGTTAGGTTCCATATTAGGTGCTACAACCCAAGAAAGAGATCTAGGCGTCATAGTGGATAACACATTGAAATCGTCGGTTCAGTGTGCTGCGGCAGTCAAAAAAGCAAACAGAATATTGGAAATTATTAGAAAGGGAATGGTGAATAAACCAAAAAATGTCATAATGCCTCTGTATCACTCCATGGTGAGATTGCACCTTGAATACTGTGTACAATTCTGGTCGCCGCATCACAAAAAAGATATAATTGCGATGGAGAAGGTACAGAGAAGGGCTACCAAAATGATAAGGGAAGGGGGAGTCTCTTCCGAAGGGATGGGCTCCACCTTAACCAGGGTGGAACCAGACTGCTGGTGCTAACCTTTAAAAAGGAGATAGAGCAGCTTTTAAACTAGAACAAAGGGGAAAGCCGACAGTCACTCAGCAGCGCATGGTTCGGAGAGAGGTATCTTTAAAGGATACTAATGATGCATTCGAATTAGGGCATCCCGACAGTGAGGTTCCAATAATAAGAAAAGCAGTCCAAGTGCCTGTAACTATAAACTCACCTGAGCTAAAAAATTCAAACTTATCCCTATCAATTAAAAAGCAGAATGAAAATACAAACAAAAAACAAACTTTGAAATGTTTGTATGCTAATGCCAGAAGTCTAAGAAGTAAGATGGGAGAATTAGAATGTATAGCAGTGAATGATGACATAGACTTAATTGGCATCTCAGAGACATGGTGGAAAGAGGATAACCAATGGGACAGTGCTATACCGGGGTACAAATTATATCGCAATGACAGAGAGGAGCACTCGGGAGGAGGTGTGGCGCTTTATGTCCGGGATGGCATAGAGTCCAACAGGATAAACATCCTGCATGAGACTAAATACAAAATTGAATCTTTATCGGTAGAAATCCCTTGTGTGTCAGGGAAGACTATAGTGATAGGGGTATACTACCGTCCACCTGGTCAAGATGGTGAGACAGACAGTGAAATGCTAAGAGAAATTAGGGAAGCTAACCAAATTGGTAGTGCAGTAATAATGGGAGATTTCAATTGCCCTAATATTTATTTATTTATTTATTTATTGTTTTTGTTATACCGAGTTTCATGATAGGCATCACATCAACCCGGTTTACAAATAACAAGGAGTGTAAAGCATAACGTAACGTAAAAAACAATATTTTCAATAAGAACCTTGAACTTTAAATACAGTGAATCAGAAAAAGGGAGAGGGAAAGTTACAAAAAACAAGGAAAATAAACTTGGGATGGAAGGGGAGAAATTGAACAGCACAATATTTACATTAATATTGACTGGGTAAATGTATCATCGGGTCACGCTAGAGAGATAACGTTCCTGGATGGAATAAATGATAGCTTTATGAAGCAATTGGTTCAGGAACCGAAGCGAGAGGGAGCAATTTTAGATCTAATTCTCAGTGGAGCACAGGACTTGGTGAGAGAGGTAATGGTGATGGGGCCGCTTGGCAATAGTGATTATAATATGATCAAATTTGATTTAATGACTGGAAGAGGAACAGTGTGCAAATCCACAGCTCTCGTGCTAAACTTTCAAAAGGGAAACTTTGATAAAATGAGAAAAATTGTTAGAAAAAAACTGAAAGGAGCAGCTACAAAAGTAAAAAATGTCCAAGAGGCGTGGTCATTGTTAAAAAATACCATTCTAGAAGCACAGTCCAGATGTATTCCACACATTAAGAAAGGTGGAAAGAAGGCAAAACGATTACCAGCATGGTTAAAAGGGGAGGTGAAAGAAGCTATTTTAGCCAAAAGATCTTCATTCAAAAACTGGAAGAAGGATCCAACAGAAGAAAATAGGATAAAGCATAAACATTGGCAAGTTAAATGTAAAACATTGATAAGAGAGGCTAAGAAAGAATTTGAAAATAAGTTGACTGTAGAGGCAAAAACTCACAGTAAAAACTTTTTAAAATATATCCGAAGCAGAAAGCCTGTGAGGGAGTCGTTGGACCGTTAGAGAAGATAAGGCCATCGCGGAAAGATTAAATGATTTCTTTGCTTCGGTGTTTACTGAAGAGGATGTTGGAGAAGGTTTTCATGGGTAATGATTCAGATGGACTGAATCAAATCACCGTGAACCTAGAAGATGTGGTAGGCCTGATTGACAAACTGAAGAGTAGTAAATCACCCGGACCGGATCGTATACACCCCAGAGTTCTGAAGGAACTAAAAAATGAAATTTCAAACCTATTAGTAAAAATTTGTAACCTATCATTAAAATCATCCATTGTACCTGAAGACTGGAGGATAGCAAATGTAACCCCAATATTTAAAAAGGGCTCCAGGGGTGATCTGGGAAACTACAGACCGGTAGCCTGACTTCAGTGCCAGGAAAAATAGTGGAAAGTGTTCTAAACATCAAAATTACAAAACATATAGAAAGACATGGTTTAATAGAACAAAGTCAGCATGGCTTTACCCAGGGCAAGTCTTGCCTCACAAATCTGCTTCACTTTTTTGAAGGAGTTAATAAACATGTGGATAAAGGTGAACCGGTAGATATAGTATACTTGGATTTTCAGAAGGCGTTTGACAAAGCTCCTCATGAGAGGCTTCTAGGAAAAGTAAAAAGTCATGGGATAGGTGGCGATGTCCTTTCATGGATTGCAAACTGGCTAAAAGACAGGAAACAGAGAGTAGGATTAAATCCACAATTTTCTCAGTGGAAGGGAGTGGACAGTGGAGTGCCTCAGGGATCTGTATTGGGACCCTTACTTTTCAATATATTTATAAATGATCTGGAAAGAAATACGACGAGTGAGATAATCAAATTTGCAGATGACACAAAATTGTTCAGAGTAGTTAAATCACAAGCAGATTGTGATAAATTGCAGGAAGACCTTGTGAGACTGGAAAATTGGACATTCAAAAGGCAGATGAAATTTAATGTGGATAAGTGCAAGGTGATGCATATAGGGAAAAATAACCCATGCTATAATTACACAATGTTGGGTTCCATATTAGGTGCTACAACCCAAGAAAGAGATCTAGGTGTCATAGTGGATAACACATTGAAATTGTCGGTTCAGTGTGCTGCGGCAGTCAAAAAAGCAAACAGATTGTTGGGAATTATTAGAAAGGAAATGGTGAATAAAACGGAAAATGTCATAATGCGTCAGCACACCTGTCTTAAAATCCCCTGATTTACTTGGTAGAAGAAGGATTTGCACACACAAGTGCACGCCCACTTAAAATGTGATGTACATGTGCATGCGGTATGACAGTTTTATAACATTCATGCATATACATGCACAAGTTATAAAATGGCTGTGTCCCTGGGCACGTGTCGACACCAATGTGTGCTCTCACGCCGGTTTAAAAGTTACCATCTTAGCAGTCTTCAAAGATACATCATTCTGAACCCTGAGCTTCTGAGTGACTGTTGGCTTTCACCCGTCATCTAGTTTAAAAGCTGCACTATTTCCTTTTTAAAGGTTAGTACTGGCAGTCTGGTTCCACTCTGGTTAAGGTGGAGCCCATCCTTCTGGAAAAGGTCCCCCCTTCCCCAAAATGATGCCCAGCTCCTAACAACCCTAAAACCCTCTTCCCTGCACCACTGTCTCATCCATGCATTGAGACTTTGGAGCTCTGCCTGCCTCTGGAGTCCTGCACATGGAACAGGGAGCATTTCTGAGAATGCCACCCTGGAGGTTCTGGATTTCAACTTTCTACCCAAAATCCTCTCTCCTGCACATTCCTGTCATTGGTACCAACATTTATCAAGACAACCAGTTGTTCCCCAGCACTATTTAAATCTTATCTATGTGACACATAAGGTCTGACACCTTTACATGAGGCAGGCATGTTACTATGTGATCTTCACATCCATCAGCCACCCAGTGTTATAATTCGTGGGTGTGTGGACCCTTGGCCCGAGATGCAAGTTGTTGCTACCTGTGGGGAGGAGCCTCCTAGGTCTGCACCGTCGGGAGGTGAGGTATAAGCACAGCAGGGAGCTCTGGGCACAGTGATGGAAAGGTCCCCAGGGACCAGAAGTTTACCCCAGTAGGATGGCAGGCTGGAGGCAGTACCTGGGCTGAGACCCTTAAGGGACGAGGCACCAAGCAGACCACTGAGTGGGAGGTGCAAGACTAGCCATGCAGCAGGTTCCCCGGGAAGGCAGCCCTGAGGGGCAGAGCGTGCGCAGCATAGGGAGCATTGATGCAAATACGCAGGCCAACCCGCGGAGCAGGAAAGCCCGAGCCGGATCTCTGCAGTAGAAGCAGGCAAAGTCCCGGAGAGTGGGGAAATGCTGGCAGTCAAGAGTAGACGCAACCCCAAGGACAGGGGTCTGAGAGCACCACCCTGAGGAGCGGGGAAAGCTCTGAGAGTCTCTTGATACTTGAAGGTCCGGCCCCGAGGAGCGGGGAGGCGCAGACAGTCTTATGTAGAACATGGGCACAACCCCGAAGAATGGGAAAGCCCTGTTGTGGAACTCACTGGTTGCCGTGGTGTTCCAGGGATAATTCTGAGCAGTAGAAAGCTTTGCAGGATAGAACCCAGGAGGCATAGAGCCAGCCCAAGAAGTGGGGTAGGCCAGGGGAGCGAGTTCCCGTAGGAGTGCACACTGACCCCCAAGGAGTAGGTGCCAGACAGGGTCCAGGAGCAAGGCTAGGCAGTGTAGTCTCAGGAACACGAAGGCAGGAGTTGTAGACACGCACAGAACTTGTTGCCAAGTCGGCTAGCTGGGGGCGAAGGTGGAACTTAAATACAGCAGTCCAATGACATCATCAAACAGGGACACCCCCGAGGTTCCTGCTGAAGAGGCTTCAAAGGCGGGGCCGGTGAAGCCCACTCACGCCAAGGAAGGCCCAAAGTCATAGAGAGTGGTAGCGGCGTCCATGCCGCCATGAGGAGTTCCGGGGAACATGGCGGTGTAGGCTGTCCCATGCCGCCAGCAGACCGGAGGAGGGTAGGAGAGTGGTGCAAGAAGTAAGTTCAAGCGGTCTCAGTCATCTGTGACCGACAGGCATAACACCCAGTTGTCTACTTTCCTAATAATCAAATCACCAATTACAACAGCCATGGCCGTCCTAACCCTTCCTTCCTGGGCATGTGCCCCAAGGATTACAGTATATCCTTCTTGTGAGATGATACTATATAACCTTGAGAGCAGGTCCTAGCTATAGGATTGCTTCCTGCCTCGCCAAGGTGATGTTCTCCTTCGAGGTGACCTTTCTCCTCTAAGGTACCATAGGGATTGCCATATTATAAATGGGGCTTCTCTACTATGTCTTTGAAGGTCTCCTTTATATACCTCTGTCTCCTTTAGCTCCTCCAGGTCTGCCACTCTAGCCCCCAGAGATTGGACTCGTTCTCTGAGAGCTTGAAGTCCTTCACATTTTGCACACACATACAACCTCTTGCCAGTTGGGAGACGCTGATACATGAGGCAGTCAATAGAAAAGACTGGAAAGCCTCCCTCTCACTGCTGGACTTCTATCTGCATTTTAATTTTGTTGATTTGTTAGTGAGTTTAAATTTTTAAGGGAGTACAGATGTAAAGCTAATCTAAGGTACTTTTAGTCTCACCTAATTAACTTTTATTTTGAATTAAATTCATTCTGAGTGAAACTTGTAGTAAATTTACAGTAAAGAGTTGTGAGGTACACGCGTTGTTAGGTTCGTGATTCCGGTCTTCTTCTGCTGCAAGGGGTGCGGGGCCCCTGGAAGTTGGGTCTGGATTCACTCGCAGTGACCTCTGGAGTCCTCTCCCGGGGGCTGCTGGGCAGGATATGCAGCTGAGCCTTTCGGTCCTCTTTACTGTTTTCAAGATACAAAATTATTTATGTACAGCTCAGCACATAATTTTTTTTAATGTTTAATATGCAGCTAAGGTATTTATACTTTTAAAACTCATAAGCGCGCCGAACAGTTATTGCAAATATAGCATACTGCCCAATGATAGAAATCACCTACAAGCTGCTGCAGCCTGAGTATCTAAACAGGCTAAGAGTCTGCCCATTGCAAATTAGAGTGTGGAGTTGAAAATAAGAACCATCAACACGCTAGTAAATAAAAGGTAACTTTTCTTATCTGAAATTAGAAACAATCATCCTGCAGTCAGCATTATCTAGATTAGATAAAAAGAAACTCATTATTTTCTAAGCTCTTTCTCTTGAATATCATAGTAGCAATCCCTCTTGCAAACTGCCTTCAGTTCTCTATAAAACAAAACCTGTTACTGTCAGCCTAACAAATCACATAGTTAACTAACAGTAAATGTGGATACTCAGTTAAACTTCAAAACATGGAATAATGTTGTATCATCTTTGAACTGGTAAAAAAATGTTTTGTTGTTTATTTTAAACTGAGGTTGGTAAAAATAATAATAATAATAATAATAAAATAAAATTGCCCTTTTTTAGATTACAAGTCTTTTCATAGAGCAGTTCCAGCTCTAAAAATGTCTCAGTTAGGTTATAGTAATTATCTATTCATAGGTTATAGTAATTATCTATGCATGGACCTGCCAGAGCAGCTCCTATATAGATTACAAAGTACTCAAAACACAGTTGCTAGAGTGGTGAAGCGTTGTCCTAGACACTCTATCAGGAGCCCAATTTTGTGATCCTCACATTTGTTCCCAATCCAAGCCTATATTCATTTCAAATTGCTGTTTTTGATGCTTTGAATAGTGACGGGGAATAGTCTACTCTGTGCAAAAGAGGAATTAGCTTATGAGCTACAGGAAAAAATGTTATATTCTAGTCAGGGGGCGGCGTTACTTAATTGTCCCTCTGTAAAAGAGATGCATAAAAAATATTTTGAGTGTGGCAGCTCTATCCTTGTGGCGCTTACCGGGTCATTCATCAAGCTGTGACGTGGCCTTATCACGTACGTTAGGGCCTTATCACGAGCGATGAAGCGTTACCACATGCCCTACCTGCTGCATCGCGGCGGTACTATTCATCTTAAGGGAAAGGGAGGAGTGTGGACGGGATTTTGGGCAGAGTTATGTCCCGGCACTGCTGCTGGTGGTAGTGCTTTTCACATTATCGCCGGCAGCACCGCGGGAATTAACTACGCCTTTTCCCGTGGCGCTATGGGGGCGATAGTTTGTGGCGCGGCCGCATCGCAGCAGGTGAAACCGCACTGCCACGATGCGGCTGGCTGCATGCTATCACCCCACCCCTGCCCCTTTTTTTGTTCACGGACCATCTAGGCCTTAGGCTGGAGTAGAACTATCTCACTTTGAAAGGGCTGAAGAGTTTTTAGTATTGGTAAGGCATGATGTCTGGATTTAATTGGGCTGTGGGGATGTGGGTGGCAGCGGGTTATGACTGACTTGCGTGGCTTCAGGTTTTTGTGTTTTAATTTTAGCTTTAACTTTATTTGTGTTAACAATGAAACATAACAATATAAATTATTAAGTATTTTTATATGCTGGCTTAATGGTCATAAATTGTAAGCCGTATTGGGTGACTATATGTGGGCTGGGATTTCAGTATAGAAATTCTGCAACATTTGCCTGGGAGGGCAGGAGCTGGATGAGGCAGCAGAGGGTTGTTCTCAGATGATTCAGATTCAGCACAGCTGAAAGGCAGCAAATCTTCTTCCAGCCTGCTGCCCCCAGAATTTTGCCACTCTAGGCACAGGCCTAGTGCACCTATTGACAAATTAAGGCCTGGGGAGGAAGATGGTGGTAAAAAAAAACTTCCTCCCATCCAAAGATAAAGAAAAACTTCTCCAAAAACATTTCTCACTTTAACTGGACACTGGGCAATGTAGCATCCTATCCTAATCTGCTCAGGCAGGGGTAATTGCCCTCCTGAGCTAGGAGAGTTCAGGACCAAAAAAAAAAAACCCAACTCTGTCAAAAGTCAAAACCTGTCTCCTCTTTACTCACCCAGGGCAGTACCTTCCGGGTCCATGAGGGCTCTAGCAAGGCTACTGTCCTTGTTTTCTCCAATTCTGTAGGCTGTGGGGCCTACTGGGGTCCACCAGAAAAACACTCCTCCTGCTCCAAAACCAAAACTACAACCAGCCACACCTTGCATATGCTCAAACCCGATTATATGCAGGGATCCCATTCAGTCCCAGCATTTAAAAGTGGGGAAAAAAATAGGGATTGTCTAAAAGGGCCAAAACCTGTCCCTAGAGATGGAAAAAGGAAAAATGAATGGAAAGGTAATGAAATACCACTTATATTTACATCATCTATTCATGAGCATTGTAGTTTATTAGTGACAGGGTTCCAAACTTGTGTCCCTGTTCCATGAGCTTGCCCTTTATTCTCAGTTTGGACAGGGATGGAGCAACTCTCAGTTAGGAGTATAGTTAAAGGAGAGATTTGTGCCTAGAGATTGACATGAACTGACAGTTACCAACTTCTCTTTTGGCTGAGTTTACTGTAAACTTAGGCAGAGAACTAGATTGTGACAGTGGGACTTTGAATATCATCTGACTCTACAAGCAGGTAACAGAAAAGCAATACACATCAGAAACATAAAGAGCAGCCTGTTGCCAGTCAGTGACTCTCTGTAACATGAGATTTACTTTGAACCAACGAGATTACCATTTCCTGAACCAATGATTTTGTGCAGGGAGCTAGAGTGTGTGCATGAACTCTAAGCCTAGAGAAAGCAAACCAATTATGTCTGGCTCCCAGAAACAGAGTATGGACCCATGGGATGCTTAGCAAAGGAGGATATATAGGGATGTGATTTTGGCACCAGAAAAAAAACAGTGCAGTGCAGCCCCAGGACCATTCTTGTTTCAGCCCGAGTGTTGCGTTTCTGGCTGCTGCATGACTTCCCTTGCACCAGAGGATCCCACTGAGCCTGGCTCCGAACTATCAACACGTTTTAGTCCCTGATCTCCCCCTGTCCTACAGCCTCCATGCCACCAGAGGACCTACACAAGCTCTCGCCCCTGGCTGGCTAAGCCCCTCTCTTCTGCCTGCACCACACCCAGACTCCTTCCCTACTTAATCCTGTCTCTCCCAAGCCTCAGTGCTTCAGCATAGAGTTCCCTTGGGCTCCTTGCTCTAGCCACCCATGCCTTGGGGCCTTTCCAGGTCATTCTCTGTATTTTCTCATGGCCTTCAGGCCTTCTGACTCTTATTTCCTTGAGCCTTGTTCCTTGACCTTGGGCCTTCTGTTTCCTGGTTCCCTTGGCCCTGGCCTTCTGACCTGTCAGGCCTGCCTGAGACTCCCAGGTCTCTTCTGTTTCCAGGCCTCCCTGTTTCCCAGCCTCTGGCCTAGCCCTGAAACTCCCAGGTGACTCCCTGTTTTTAGGCCTCTCTCTGCCTTGCCCCTTGGGGGCTTCCTTGCCAAGCTGCCCTAGGCAAAGGGAGATTACTTGTCAGTCCTTCAAGCTTTTTGGCATTAGGGAGAGTGCTGTTTTATTGTTTTGTTTTTGCATAGACTGTTACACCCTATTTCTTTTGTTATCTATATGCATGTTTCTAATTTCAATATTCAATGCAGTGGTTCCTAACCCCGTCCTGGGGACCCCCAGCCAGTCAGGTTTTCAGGATATCCACAATGAATATGCATGAGAGAAAGTTTGCACACACTGCCTCCATAGCATGCAAATTTTCTCTCATGCATATTCATTGTGGATATCCTGAAAACCTGACTGGCTGGGGGATCCCCAAGACGGGGTTGGGAACCATTGAGTTCATGTTTGTTGCCCTCCTGAATATTCTGTTTTTGTTCTAATGCTTTTATATTCTCTTTTGGTTTAAGGTTTGAGTAAATAATTTTCTTGTACCTCTAGTGCGGTGGTCTTCCTGTTTTGGGACCTTGTGGTTGTGGGGCTTGGGGAGGAGGGGATATTCTGAGTTGGAAAATGAAGGATGTAGAGATTCAGGTATTCTTGTTTCTATCCAGAGACCAGCATGTACCATCCAGGCCTCCCCTCCAATCCGGCCTGAGTAGGAGTTTTCTTCTGTCATAGCTTCTCCCCCACCCTTGGCGAAAGTTCATCTGTTATACCAGAGGGGGGCACTACATTAGTGATTCTGGAATGTGTCTTGTAAAACTGAAGGGAAGTTAAAAGTTTATTTCTGAGACAAAACCTTTTCTGCCTGAGGATGATGTGTGCATGGCTTCTTAGATTTCTTCTCTCTTCTAATTTTGGACCATGGCTTGGCAGAAGAGCCATGTGCCTTATTATCCTCTCTGAGTCTCTGGGCGGCCTGAAACAATGACTGCTCCCTAGGGCACTGAAAGATAGATCAGAAGTGACTCCAAAAGCACAAGTTATCTTGCTTGAGGGTAGGTTTCTGGGGATTTGAGCATCTCGTTTATAGTATAATCCTGAAATGCTGCTGTTATACTGGTCAAGGGTGATATCTGGAAGGAATGAAAAGCAGCCTCTCTCATATGTATCTTTCTGTTGAGCTGCCAATGATAGGGATGAGAAGGTGTATTCCACTGAGATATGCATTTAGGTCTCAGGGGTGTGAAATCTAATAGGAGAGAGAACAGCATCTTGAATTCCTATGGTTTTAAATAAATGTTGAGCATGTAGGGATTCCAAGGGTTACTTTCACTGTAAAAAAAAAAAAAAATCAATGTGCTGCTGCTTAGAACAGTCCTCTTATTTTTTCTTAAGAAAAAGTAAAAAAGAAAACATTTTCTTTTTTACTTCATTCCCAGACTTTGTAGTGATATCAGCATTTGACTGATGCTTAATAGTAACCCTCCGGCCAGTTTCTAGGTGTGCATGATATACTTACAGGTGAATTTTCAAAGGAATTACACTTGATAACGTACTATCGCAGCAATTTTCTAAAACCCATTTACGCACGTAAATTGCATTTACATGGGTAAAACCCAGTTTTAAGCATGTAAAACCTTTTGAAAAATACCCCCCATAGCCTTAAAGTGATATTGAAGGGAACAGAATACTAAAATGAGGGAGGTAAGGTAATGTTTTTGTAGTCGAGGGTAGAGGCAAGGCTTGACTGTAAATGATAGGGCTGAGATGAGTGTCAATATTGCAACTTGATTTTACTTAAATTAAAATCAAACTCAGACTTGCCCGAACTGTCAGCGAACAAATATTTCCCTCCAGGCTAGTTGTATAGAATTGAGACCCACATGCATTCAGCACAAGTGGGGTTTGAACTTTTCTTGTATCTCAAAAGTGTTCTCTATCTTGTTTTCCTTGCTGCTTTGCTGTCTTTGCTGCTTTTCCTATCCATAATCTATCCGGCCTTTTATTTGCGACAAAGGGCCTGCATTTGTTTCATTTATGTTTAAAAAATGTAACAAGAAACACCAAACACATTTTGTTGGTTTTCCTTTTGTTTCATTTTTAGAGAAAAAAATTACAAAAAAATGTAAAAAGAAAACCAAACTCTCCACTAAAGAAAAAGACCCTGCTATCATGGTTTAAAAGTGAGGTAAAGGAATGCTACTTCATCTGATAATATTGCTTAATTCTGAGCAATCATTTTCCATAGCTACATTTGAATCCTAATGTTGCTTTCTATAGAACAGTTAGGGACCTTCATTTTTTTGGTTTTTATTGTTCTTTATTTTTCCTGGGAATTTATCAGGGTTTATTATGATAAGAATAAAAACAGGAGAAAATCATTTGAAAAAAGTAACTAATTATTTTTTCTAGGTAAATATCAGAATTTATTTTGGTGGATAGAAGCCAGGACAACAAAACAATGTTAAGCCGATTCTCCCATTCACCCACTCAGCAGCGTATTACTCTTTACTCCCATCCCCTGCCTAACATAACCCTCTCACTGCCCCCTACCCCCTCACCACCAAGAATCATCTTCTCCCACCCCTTACTTCTTCCTGCACTGCAACAGCCTTCATCCTTACTGGTGGAGGCTCCAGGCTTCTCCTCTCTTCTTTGACAGCAGCACTGAGGCTCCCATGGTCTGCAACATTGTACTTCTGCTTTTGTGCAGTGCCAGGAAGCCTGCCAGAAAGTGCTTATAGTGAACTGGACCTGCTTCAAATGCATCCGTGGCACCAGACAGCAGGCACTTTGGCTGCTTGGGTGGTGGGGCCACGGCATGGGCTTTGGCCCACACTCGCTTCCAGTAATGGCTGGAGGCCTTGAAACACTGCATCTGCAGCTCTGCAACAGCTTTTTAATCAGCCTAAAATTAGGGTGAAAATCGGTTTAAACTAAAAATGAAGAACCCTAAGAACAGACACAATTAGTGCTGCCTGATTTGAATTGAGTGAAGTTCAATATAGGAAATTAAAACTATTCCACTCTCCCATTGATTGGAAAACAAGTGAAGGGAGTTATTTTCTAAGCCACATTATAGGCTTTCCGCATGCGAAAAGCACCATAACACATGGTGCGATATTGAGAGAGAGAGAGAGAGAGAGTTACCCAGGTAGAGAGTCTATCAAGCTAGGTTGAGAGAACATTGTACTAATTTCATCTTTGTGTGAGTTTCCTCACTCCAAAGTTCATCCAATCTTCACAAGAGTGTACTGTTCTGTTCATATGTCTCACTCTGCATGTCAAAGTGGGCCCTAACCCCTACACTACCTCCTAAACCTCACCTCGAGTTACTAGGAGGGTCTCATATAGAGGTATAAATACCTAACTACTATGAGGGCCTTACAGTTAGTCAGTCTCTCTCTCTTTCTCTCTCTCTCTCTCTCTCTCTCTCTCTCTCTCTTTCTTTCTTTCTCTTTTTAATGTTAGCTAAAGAAGTAGATACATTATTTCAAAGAGAGAGCCAGTGGCATTTAAAATAAAGATCAGAGGGTCAAGAGTATGGGCATTTTTTCTTAGTGTTTGCCTGCTTATAGTGCATGTTTCCCATGAATAGAGTAAATTTAAGATGCTACTCCTAAGCTAAGACCTAACTTCTTTTGGGAAGAAACCCTTAGGAGGAACTGCCAAAAATAACAGCTTGCAGTGAAAAAGTATCATAATGTTTTTACATTTATCCTAACTTCTGAGGTGGAATAATTGATACATTTCTTGCATATGGAATTTGAAGAATATTTTTCTGTCTCAAATGAATGAATCCCCTTTTTTTTGTTGTTTTTAGGAATGTAGAGTGTTGCTAGAGCACTTCTTTTTGCTACTGATAGTTGTCTAATTCTTACAGTAGAAACCTATAGATATGGATCTTGTGGACTGGAACACCTCTGTTTGTGTTAAATACATTTAGTATCATTGGATCCACCATTTCAAGGTGTGGACTGAATCCTTATAGCAGGGATTGGGTTTGCCCAAGGTATATACTTCCAGTTGCCATACGCTTAAAGAAGCTTCTAGTCTACCTAAGTGGTCATCTGTTCATACCACAGAGGAAACCATTTCCTTGTCCAGTAAGAAGAAGCACTGAGAAATACCTTTGAGTCTGGTGCACTATACCATCTGCTTGAACATTTTTTCAGCACCAACTGCTCAGTGCCAGGATTTGGAAACTCTTCATCATCTGCTCATATTTTATGTAGTCATGGGATTATACAGTATATTTAATAGGGATATGCAGGCCCAAAAATTTCATTTTGCTTTCTTTTTTTTTTATTTTTGCAGGGTTTTAAATTCCAAAATCGTTTTGTTTAATGTTAATTTCATTTCAGTACCTTTACTGGAATGAAAAAAAAAAAACATTTTAAAACCCCCAAAAACTAAAAGAAAAAAACCCATGAAATGCTGGGGGCTATGCTGACCCACAGTCTCTTCTGGGATTTGCCCCACTGACTCGCAGCTTGCCCTGGGACCTGCCCGTCAACCAGGCACCTTGTCCTGTGCCTCAACTCCTGCCCAAAGTGTGCCCTGGGGCCTGCTCCAGAATTTCTCTGACCCTTCCTTCTTCACTTTGCAAATGATGCTGAGGACAGGAACCACCCTGTCCTCCACTTACCCTTCCCATGGGGTAGAAGAAGAAGTAAAAGGGGCAGGGGGGGATGCCCACTCATCTCCTGCCTCATCTGCGTCCTCTTCAGAATGGTGCCAGTCAGCCCTGAGACCAGTGCCATAGAAACCTTAAAAATGGCATCAGCCTCAGGGCTGGCAGGTGCAATTTTCTTGTTTACCCATTTGTTTGTATTGCCATACAAAAAAATAGCACCTGCCAGCGCTAAGCAGGGCACCATTTTTAAAGTTGCTATGGCGCTGGGCTCAAAGCCAATCGGCACTATTCTGAATAGGATGCAGATGGACAGGAGGAAAATGGGCATCCGTCCTGCCCCTTTAATTTCTTTGTCGACACCATGACACGTGGGGACTGACGTGGTTCCCAGCTCTGGCATCATTTCACGAAGGGGGAAGGAAGAGGTCAGAGAGGATCCATCGAAGGCCCCAGGGGCAGGCCATGGGTCAGTGGGTAGGCCCTGGAGAGGCCATGGGTAGATGGGGTAAGCCATGAGATTTTTTTTTTCTAAATGAAATGCAGAAAGCCAATGAGATTTTCATTGGTTTTTCTGTCATTTCATTTTGAAAACGCAATGAAATGAAATAGGAAATGTTGACATTTTCTATTTTGTTTCAAATAAATGTACATCCCTAATATTTAAGAATTGCATGTGTGTTATTGCTACTGTTGGAGAACTTCCATTAACATTAATGTGCCTTCAGATAGAGCAAATTAATGTACTTCATACATTGGCATTAACACTAATTCCCATTAGTTTATACAGTAAGTCCATTAGTGACTTGTATAGAGTGGAATAGTATTGAAAAAACATATTAAGTTTGGTTACATATGTTTGCTGTTTAAATATTCATATGGGGAATAAATGTTCAAAATGTATCTGGCATGAAGAATTACCTGCAGAAAAAAATCTAACAAGCATTGTTCTCAGCACTTGTTTCTGCTGATCATTATAATATTTCATTTTATATAACAAATATGAGCATAAGAGGAGTCACATTAAATGTGGTCTGGTTCAGTAGGTCAATTAAATTAAAAAGAATGATGGACTGCCTAAGCAAGGCTATAGCTGATATTGCACTTCTGCAAGAAATCATTTAACCCCTCAGAATATCTAATGTTTAATTCTGGATCATGCAATCTTGCCTTTGTTTGGCATCTAAAGAAAAAAATGGTGTTGCTGTTCTTTAAAATAAATAGCTATTGCTTAATACTTAGGGACAGCAATTTTAAAAAGCCATCTACCTGATTCAATACAGATTTATCTGGATAAACTGGATTTCTGAAAATTGCTCACCCTTTATTTATCGGGCTAAACATATGCATGAGGTGAACAACATGTAAGCTTTTATTTGCAGTAGGAATAGGTGTGTGTTTAGGTCAGGGGAAGCAAAAAATACACATTTTCAAATCTATACATGTTATCTTTAAGGGATAAAGTACCCACAGATAGGGAAGGTACAAATCCCTGCAGATACTGTCTGTGTACTGATTATTTCTTTATAGTGCTAGTTGTTTGTTTTACTTTAGCTTATTTATATTGTTTGTTTGGAGATTTTATTGTACACTGCTTTGGACGATCAGTTTTGTCAGGTAGGTGGGTTAGAAATATTTTCAAATAAAAATGAATAGAGGTCCATATTCATAAGCCATTTAGATGGATAACATAATAGTTATCTGTCTAAATGACTTACCCAGCTAAATTCTGCCTTTATCTGGCTAAAGTCTAGCTGGCTAATAATACAGGAAGTTAGGATTTAGCCAAATAAATTAGTGGCAGTCCAGGGGCATAACTGGGAGGAATTGAGTTAGCCAACTAAATCTAGTTGAGTCAAAGAGCTGTCCTAAATTTAGCCGGTTATTTTTAGCTGACTAATCAAGGAAGTCATTCATGAAATCGTGTTAGGGTCCTAACACCCATGATAATGTCATAACATGTGTAATAAATAATGCATGGCAAGATGTGTATGCAAATGTTAAAAATTTAGTCAAGTGGGAGGAGTTTATGAAAATGAGGGGCACTTAACATTAAGGATGTGCATTTGTTTTTCACGAATTAGACAATGTGAACGATATTGTCTAATTTGTCACGGTTTGGTAGTGCCGATATACGAAGCGATTTTTGCCGAAATTTCAGCAAAATTCGTATTTTCTGTTAGTGCACACTAACGGAGTTACTGTGCACTGCATATCTCTTAGTGCGTACTAATACCAATTAGTAAACACTGTTTTATTTATTTATTTATTTTAAAAAAATTTCTATACCGTCGCTAAGTTATATACCAACGCAACGGTTTACAAATAGGCACATAGACTAAGGTAAGTAAATGTAGGTTATCGTACATTCTAACAGGTGCCAATAAAGTTTGGTTACAATTTCATAAATAAAACCATTATTTGAGTATTGTTGGTCAAGTCCAGGTATATTATTGAGTTACTATTTATTTATTTATTTATTTATTTTGAATTCTTACTATCTCTTTGAAATATTACTTCTTAAATGTAGGATTGAGTAAATTCATTCTCATCTGCATTACCCTGTACTTTCATTCTCTATCCTCTAGCTAACAAACTCCTCATGAATTGATACTTTTAAATTTTTAAGTAGCATTTTTTTAGTGCGCACTAAAATCAGTTACAGCGCACTACTACATACTTAGGGGCAGATTTTCAAAGGGTTATGCGCGTAACCCGGAAAACCTGTCCCTGTGTGCGCTGAGCCTATTTTGCATAGGTTCGGCTACGAGTGCAAGCCCCAGCACGCGCGTATGTCCCAGGGCTTTGAAAAAGGAGCAGGAAGGGACGGGGTCATAGGTGGGACACTGGTCCGGGGGCGGTCTGGGGATGGGAACGAGGCGTCAGGCACAGCGGCCGTGCCGGAGGTTTGTGTGCTGGCAGCTGGCCCGCGCTCGCAAGTCATGCCTGCCCAGAAGCAGGTGTAAATTTGAAAACAAAGGTGTGTGTGGGGGGGGATTTAGGTAGAAATGGGGGCGGGTTAGATAGGGGAAGGTGGGGGGGGGGGAGAGCGGAAGGAAAGTTCCCTCTGAGGCCGCTCCGATTTCAAAGCAGCCTCAGAGGGAACGGGGAAAGCCATCGGGGCTCCCCTAGGGCTCGGTGCGCGCAAGGTGCACAAGTGTGCACCCCCTTGCACGCACCAACCCTGGATTTTATAGCATGCATGCAGCTGTGCATGCATCTTATAAAATCAGGCGTAGATTTGTGCGTGCCGGGTTGCGCGCAGAAATCTATGCCCGCGCATAGATTTGAATATCTGACCCTTAGTGCACTGTAATTTCTATTAGGGTGCACTAACTAACCTGATGCATGCTCTGCCTAGCTGCTAATAAGCTAGGTCAAGTGTACAATGTACAGATCTCATCTTTTTATAACTTTCATCAATCCAAATCACTTAAAATTGTCACTGATGTCTACTGTGCTCTTCGTACCTCTGGCTGTGCATGTAAATCTTCCTTGGAAAGAGTCTCTTTCTCTTTTTATTTCACTCTCAGCTATGCAATATTAGGAAAATTACCCTAACCAGGTGCTATTTTTCTCAATTTTATAGCAAAATGATGATCTAGTGGCTATATTCGTTAGTGTGGCTGCACTGTTGACTATGCCCTCAAAGTTAGCTGGATAAGTTTATCCGGCTAACAGGGTCGTTTATCAAATTGCTATAAGGTGATTTCACATGTGTTAAGCCCCTTTAATGCATGCGAAAACACCATAACGCACTGTGCGATGCAAATTAGAAAAAAGGGAGGAGTGTTAAGCTGTGTGATAGGGCTTTATTGCACTTTGCTGTTTTTAGTTCCTGGGGAGGGAGGGGGAGGGGGAGGGGGAGAGAGAGAGAGAGAGAGAGAGAGAGAGAGAGAGAGAACGAACGAACCTAGCTGTAATACCCTTATCCTAGGTAGATATTTCTGTCTCTATAGGAGGTCCATCTAGTAACTCAAGGTGAGGTTTAGGTATTAGTGTAGGGGTTAGGGGCCACTTTGACATTCAAAATGAGACGTACGAACATAATAGTGCTCCCTTGTGAAAATTTGATGACCTTCGGAGTAAGGAAACTCACCCAGAGATGAGATTTGTACAATGTTCTCTCAATCTAGCTTGATGTTACACAGGTAGATAATCCCTCAAGCTAGGCTGAGAGAACAGTGCACATGTTACCAGGTAGAGAGTCCATTTCTCTCTCTCTCTCTCTTCCCCCCCCCCCCAATAGTGTGAAAAAGTTATTGCAATTTGTAGTAACTTCACATAGGATTTGGCATAAACTTCCTATTACCATAAACCACACCCCTTTTCCTATTGCATGCAATATTTAGTCCATTTTGATAAATCCAGGCCTAACTTTGCTATCCAGACTGTATCTGAATATAGACCTTGAATACTTTTCCCTTAGGCAATTTTCAAAGGGAAAGTATATAACTTTTCCTTGGAGAATTGTTACAAACTCTGGGGTAAAAATATCCACAAACTTTGTATTGCTGCAGGCACTTTGAAAATTGCCCCAATAAAGTTAATAAAAAAGATACCTTTGCAGATAAAAATGAGGAAGATGTATATCAAATCAAATGAATAAAACACATGCGATAAGTGGAGCTGGAAGAACTAAATAGAATGATATACCTATTTTTAATCTGTATGCCCCTATGGATTACAGGGTACTCTTCTTATTTTTTATTTCTTTGATTTATATTCTGCCTTTCAGACATTTCAAAGGTACTTATGTACTTATGTATTGTTAGCCCTACTGTAAACCGTTGTGAAGGCCAGTTCCAAACAATGATATATAAAAGCACATAAATAAAATAAAATACTTTAGGTACTTAGCAAACATTCTCTTTATCTGGTATTGTATGTGAAAGGAATACGCATTATTACTGGCAATATGGTCCCAAAAATTCTCCGACACTGCTAACACAGGAAATTACAAGATTCTTACCAGCTTTATGGTCAATACTGAATATTAACTATAAAGCTGGATATTGAATCTAGATATTGAATCTAGAAGTTAAAAAATCTACCATTAATGAAATATATCCCAATATTTATTCACAGGATATTAAATGCATCGGAGTGTGTATACCTGCTAAACTACCATATTTGTACAAAGTAAATTATCTGACACTGCTGCTGCATGACAGAGAAGTGGTAGAAAGGCAGGCTTTACTTTCTGTCATTTAATTAGGAAGCCTGGGAACTCTTTGGATGACAATACTCTGAAAACTTAAGTATGTATTTATTTTGCCACACATCCAAATAGTTTCTGATATGTATTTCTCTAAACTGAATAGGCTTATATTTCTAGATGGATATAAAAGTAGGAATAACGCAAATAAGCTTCAGTTACGAAAAATAAGGTAAGTTTACCTTGCACTGTCTTTAAAAAAAATATCTGTACAGTTATGGAATATTGATATTTATAATCTGATGAGTGCACGCTGTTCTTGAAGGCTCATGCCTCAATAAATTGGTTAGTCTATAAGGTTCCATCCGCCTCTTGCCGTTTTTGAAATATTGATATATTACTAGTATATGCAGTCGCCCACAGCACAATGGATTCAGATGGAGAACAAAATCCATAAGACAATGAATATATCTAACTTGATTTTGACTGCTGAAAAGACTAAGGGCCTTATGCAAGAAAGATTTTTCCCATAGGCACAGGATGGGAAAAAAAATCCTTTTGAACAGCACCTTAAATCGTATATATCTTATACATATTTTAATTATGCCTTCTGCACAACTGCAATAAATCTTTGGCAAGCAGTACATAAAAGCTAGAGCTTAATGATCTTCTGTTTCTATTCCTTAAAATCAAACACTATAATTAATTTCAAATGCTTGAATTTGCATAATAGACATGTAAACTGTAGAAAGCAGGTATTTTGCTTATAATCATACTTATAAAATGGAGCCTTAGTCCTTTCTAAGCTACAAATAGTAAGAAAACTAGACATAAACTTCTCTTTTCAGTATTTTCAACTCAGAACCTTTGCAGTGAGAGTAACCCATATATCTCAGATTTTAAGAAAACCAAAATGATACAGGCAAAGTCTATTTGAATATAGTAGTAATACAGGGATAATATCAAGACTATATATAATTCTATTGGAAAAGAAGATGGCTTAGGGATCAATTTTCTAAAGGCTCAGGTGCCTAGATTTGGGAGTTACTCATGTAAATTGGCACATTTGAAAACTGACTAGGGCTAAGCATCAAAGTTTATGAGCCTATTTAGCATGCCAGTCTCCCCTGAAAACAATGAGAGAAGAGTAGGGTGGCAGGATCAGTGCCATCAACACTCCAAGGTACTGAATGAGGTCCAAGGGATAAGCAGTTGCAGCATTAATATTCCAAAGCATTGATTGAAAGGTGGACCAAAGGAACAGTAGCAGAGATATAAACAATATCCTACTGCACCAAGAGAAGAGCCAGGTAGTGGCAACTGAGGCAATGACACTCTAAGGGACTGAGAGAAAAGCAAAGTAACAGAAGTAGTAGCATCAACATGCCAAGGAACTGACTGAGGGCCAAGGACTAAACAGCTATTGCATTAATATTCCAAGGCATTGAGTGGAGACCAAGGAAGCAGGAGCTGAGATAAAATCAATAGGGCTGTAAATCGTTTTTTGACGATTTAAAATATCATCCGATATTTTTTAAATCGTCAAAAATCATTAAAGAGTGTGATACAATAAAAATCCCCCCGATTTATCGTGAAAAATCGTTAATCGGGTTTGTGTCCACTAACGGGAGTTATTTGGGGGGAGGGCGGGAAAACCGGCACACCAAAACAACCCCTAAACCCACCCTGACCCTTTAAAACTAATCCCTTACCTTCCCCCACCCTCCCAAACCCCCCCAAAATGTTTTAAAATCACCTGGTGGTCCAGTGGAAGCCCTGGGACCGATTGCCTGCTCTCGGGCCGTCGGCTGCCACTAATAAAAATGGCGCCGAAGGCCCGATAAAAAAAAAACCACCCGACCCTTTAAAACTGACCCCTTAACCTCCCCCACCCTCCCGACCCCCCCAAAAATGTTTTAAAATGACCTGGTGATCCAGTGGGGGCGCTGGGAGCGATCTCCCACTCTCAGGCCGTCGGCTGCCACTAATAAAAATGGTGCCGATGACCCTTTGCCCTTACCATGTGACAGGGTATCCGTGCCATTGGCCAGCCCCTGTCACATGGTAGGAGCACTGGATGGCTGGCGCCATCTTTAAAAATGGCACGGGCATGGCCGGCGCCATCTTTAAAAATGGCACCGGCCATCCAGTGCTCCTACCATGTGACAGGGGCCGGCCAATGGCACGGATACCCTGTCACATGGTAAGGGCAAAGGGCCATCGGCGCCATTTTTATTAGCGCAGCCGACGGCCCGAGAGTGGGAGATCGTCCCGGCGCCCCCACTGGACCACCAGATAATTTTAAAACATTTTTGGGGGGGGGTCAGGAGGGTGGAGGAGGCTAAGTGGTCAGTTTTAAAGGGTCAGGGTGGGTTTTTTGTTTATCGGATCGGGCGCAGCCGATAAACAAAAAAACAATCGGGCCGGACGATAAAAATTATAAGATTTGAATCCGAACCAGAATCGAACCGATTCCGGTTCCGATTCACATCTCTAAAAATCAACACCTTGAGGCACTGCAAAAAAGGGGAAAGCATCAAAAACAGTGGCATGAACAACCCAAGGTACCGTGAAAATGGACAGGGCATCAGAAGCAGTGGAACGTATTGCAACATGTTTCCGTTGGTCTGTTTAAAAAGGTATTATGAGCTCCAGTGACTCTGTAATAAAGCTCTTAAAATTCTTCTTTATGCATGAGAGATGTATTGTCTCTCAACAAACAGATTCTTATATATAAAAAAATGCAGTCTTTATCCCATGCCTTGAAATGTGGGAAGAAAAAATAACATGAATGTATGACCTTATTCCATCCTTGTCATAAGAAGGCTGTTGGGAATGCAGCTGGAAATGGGTGGTATACTGCATGAAAGGCTAAATAACAAACCAGATCAATATGTGACAACCCTTTAGGATCTTCATGTGAGCTAGGATAGGAAAGGTAGTGGAAGGAAGGGTGTACCATTCAGTGCAGCTCCTTCTCTGAGGTCGCTGGAATGGCCAGCCCTCTATTGTATAGAAAGGCAGTTTGTTGAGGTGGAGTGGAGGAGCTCTGTGTGCAATTACCTGCCTGATTTCCTTCTCTGCCGGGACCTGTTTCCTTCCAATTTGCTTATTTCTTCGCTGTTTCTTCGATCGAGGAGACTCTGCAGGACTTCCGGGCAGTGACATCAGGAGGCGGGACCAGGGAGGCAGATAAAATCGGACACCTAACGGAGTTCCTAGCAGGTGGAGGTGGAGGAGCTCTGTGTGCAATTACCTGCCTGATTTCCTTCTCTGCTGGGACCTGTTTCCTTCCAATTTGCTTATTTCTTCGCTGTTTCTTCGATCGAGGAGACTCTGCAGGACTTCCGGGCAGTGACATCAGGAGGCGGGACCAGGGAGGCAGATAAAATCGGACACCTAACGGAGTTCCTAGCAGGTGGAGGTGGAGGAGCTCTGTGTGCAATTACCTGCCTGATTTCCTTCTCTGCTGGGACCTGTTTCCTTCCAATTTGCTTATTTCTTCGCTGTTTCTTCGATCGAGGAGACTCTGCAGGACTTCCGGGCAGTGACGTCAGGAGGCGGGACCAGGGAGGCAGATAAAATCAGATGCCCTGCGGCGTGTCAATGTCGCCGGCACGTCGCCAAAGCCGCGTGCGCCAAAGGGGCACGCGGCTTTGTCCCGCATATAGAGTCTGTTGGAAACAGAGAAAGGAAAAATCAGAACTATAAAACTGTGAGTACTAAATACAGAGCTTTACTCCATCCTGGCTCCACTTACAAAGTAAAAAAAATTCTTGAGACGGGAATGAAATTTGGCTTAACCTGGGGTAACAATTAACTATAAACTCAATGCCTCATACTAGGCAGAAGGCTAGAGTAAGGGAGATGATAGCCTCATCCCCCTTGCCGGATGCCTCTCAGCCCCAGATACCTGCCTTTTTCACACCCACCACAGGTATTCAACCGGTGGAACGGGCCGCTGGAGGGTATGGTAATGAGCAAACACCTCCCTCCCTGGCCGAGACATCTTTAAGCCCTGGTGCCCCAACTACTCCCCCTCCACCACTACAGATTCCAGCAGACTTTTTGAATATTGATACTATTAAGGAGGGAGAGGGAGCGTATGCTGTTAATGGGAATTTGAAGTCCAAAGTACCGGAGAGCTTGCTTCCACAATTGGAAAATTCTGATTCGATAACTATGGATAAGCTATGGGAAGCCATTAAAGCCTTGGAGACTGCTGTTTTGAACCTCACTAAAATAACTTTGGACTCCAACCAACGTTTTGTTAAGATAGAGTAGGGTGGCACTGATCCTGCCACCCTACTCTTCTCTCATTGTTTTCAGGGGAGACTGGCATGCTAAATAGGCTCATAAACTTTGATGCTTAGCCCTAGTCAGTTTTCAAATGTGCCAATTTACATGAGTAACTCCCAAATCTAGGCACCTGAGCCTTTAGAAAATTGATCCCTAAGCCATCTTCTTTTCCAATAGAATTATATATAGTCTTGATATTATCCCTGTATTACTACTATATTCAAATAGACTTTGCCTGTATCATTTTGGTTTTCTTAAAATCTGAGATATATGGGTTACTCTCACTGCAAAGGTTCTGAGTTGAAAATACTGAAAAGAGAAGTTTATGTCTAGTTTTCTTACTATTTGTAGCTTAGAAAGGACTAAGGCTCCATTTTATAAGTATGATTATAAGCAAAATACTGCTAACATAAAAGCTCAGTCTGAATGCATTGAAAAAAGGCTTGAAAAATTAGAAGTAAGCCATCAAAGGTTTGCAAGAGCAGAGATATTATACGATAAGAAATTGGAGATTTTGGAAAACTCTTTTAAATATCTTAACTTTGGAAAACTCTTTTAAATATCTTAACTTAAGAGTGTTACATTTTCCCAAACATAGTCTAATATCTCCATATGATATGTTCAAAGAATATTTAACTGAGGTATTGAACATTCCTAAGCAATCCACCCCTACCATTTCAAAGATATATTATGTAGAACCAAAAATAGCTCCTCAGCAGATTCCTAATTCAGAAACATCTTTGAATTTGACAGGGGTTATAGAATCAACAGTTGATACTGTTATATCAAGTAGAGCTGTTTTGCATGTGTCATTTTCATTTGCTATAGATAGAGACAATGTCTTAAGATTATATATGAGAAATAGAATGAATCTTTTTCATGGTAGCAGAGTATGGATATACCCAGATATGTCAAAGCAAACTCAGACTAGAAGAAGAAAGTTTTTAGATTTAAGAGCAGAAGTTGAAAGGAAAGGAGGGAAAATGTTAGTTAAATTCCCTTGTAAATGTGAGGTGGAATTTCAACAACAAAAAACGGTATTCTATCAGGTTTCACAGCTACGAGTATTTTTGGACTCTAAACCCCAAGAGAAAACAGCAGTAGAGATTGAGGCTTAAGTTTGATTAGTATCTGTAAATAATCTCAAGTATTTCAAATGTTCAATGGTGTTGGGAAACCTCCCATATTTTCCTCTTGTATTGCTCTATTGCATAATACTTTGTGAGTATTATTACTTCTAAATTATGAGTACTATGAATATCAGATTTATATGGATAATTTTGTATGTGTGAAAAATTAGAAAATCTGTATTCAAGAGCTGGATTATGTTGTATTGAAAATGCATAAATTAAAAATTAAAAAAAAAAAAAGAAAGGCAGTTTGTTGCATAGCTTAGTGTGGCATTTTGATTAGGAGTCAGAGAGAGTAAGTGTGTTTTCTTGAGATGTTCCCCTGCTTGGCTACTGGGTTTCACAGCCTGGGCCAATACCTTAGTGGGAAAGAGATCAATGCCTGCCTTGGTGCTGGTTCCATGTTTCCATTGAGATTTTTGAATGTTTTTGCCTTTTTGAGAATTACTTTTGTGAGATTCCTGGTACTCCGGGATGGAGGAAGTTAAGATATCCACCAGTTATATTAGATTAGGAGGCAGGGACAATTCCAAATGGTGACCCACTGCAGAGGAGTTTTACTTTTCTTCCCTTTATGTGAAGATTTTTCTGAGTTCCCAGGAGGACGTTTGTGGCCACCCTGCCTGTCTGAAGAGGGAGCATCTGTAGAAAGATGCTGCATTCCCAGCTACTAGACTTTTCCCAAGAAAAATCCCACCGTGACAAGTGAAAGGAAAACTGTGGGCAAGACATAAAATTATATTTTGAAGACACTCAACCAGAGTCTTCACCCTGGGAAAGAGACACTTTGGGGAGACGTATGCAAGAACTATAATTCTTTTGTCATCAGTATTTTTTGTAACCTCTTTTTGGAGGATTGTTCCTCCTAAGGGTACAGAACTAATTTATTTCTTCAGGTGCTGCTATGGCTAACCATTCCATCCCATGCTTACTCTTAATCCCTGGGGGGACTCTTTTTATGCAGGGAAGCTCTTGCTTATGTCCCAGACAATGAAAAAGGGTTGCCAGTGTGTGTAGTCATTTAGTGCTTCCCATGAGGTGAGAGGCTGTAAGAACTCAGACAGAACCAGATCTGGGTGTTTAAATAAAACTTACTGATTGGCAATAACAAATTAAGGCCTGGATTTATCAAAATGTGATAAGTATTGCATGCAAGAGCAAAAGGGGTGTGTTTTATGCTAATATACAGCTTATTGCAATTTGCACTAATTACCTATGGGAAGAGCTAACTTAGTGCAAATTGCGATAACATTTTCAGACTTTGCAATAAGTGCCATACCTGTTATATTTTCTGCATCCAACCACTGGGGGACCATTGTAGAGAGAGAGAAAGAGAGGGAGAGGGAGAGAGAGAGAGAGAGAGAAACTAGCCATAATGTCCTCTCCCTAGACCCACCTAGTAACTAGAGGTGAGGTTTAGGTATTAGTGTAGGGGGTTAGGGGCCACTTTGACATTCAACGTGAGACGTACGAACAGAACAGTTGTCTCTTGTGAAGATTTGATGAACTTCGGAGTGAGGAAACTCACTCCAAGATGATATTTGTGCAAGGTTCTCTCAACCTAGCTTGATGGACTCTCTACCTGGGTAACATCAATCTAGGTCATCAAATCTTCACAAGCGACCACTGTTCTGTTCGTACATCTCACGTTGAATATGAAACCTCATCTCTCTCTCTCTCTCTTGCTCCCCAGATGGCTAGGCCCTTGCTCCGGGACCTTCACATCTACTAAACCAGGCCTTTATGGAGACATCGCAAAATGCGCTAAAACCTTACCGCCCCGTAATGCAAGCTATCGCACGGCTTAACGCTACTGAAAAAGGTGTAGTTAAGTCTGTGTGATAGAACTTCGCAGACTGGCAAACCCAGCCCACTCCTCCTCTTTTTCAAATTTGCATCACACCATATGATATGGTGCTATCGCATGCGTTAAAGACGTTTTCGCATGCGATAAGCCCTTAACGCATGCGAAAATGCTTTAGCGCATTTTGATAAATGACCCCCTTAAAATCCATGATCCAGAAGTGTGAGCTTACATCTGATTGTTGGTACATTACTGTTTTTCTTCTGTAGGTAGGAAACTAAAACTAATCGGAGAAAATTCTTTTTCACTCAATGCACTATTAAGCTCTGGAATCTGTTGCCAGAGGATGTGGTTAATGCAGGTCATGTAGCTGTGTTTAAAAAAGGTTTGGATAAGTTCATGGAGGGAAAAGTCCATTAACAACTATTAATCAAGTTGTCTTAGAGAATAGCAACTGTTATTACTGGGATCAGTAGCAATGGATCTACTTAATTTTTGGGTACTTGCCAGGTTCATATGGCCTGGATTGGCCACTGTTGGAAACAGGATGCTGGGCTATTGATGGACCCTGGGTCTGACCCAGTATGGCAATTTCCTTTGTTCTAGGTGTCCTTAATCCAGACCTCTGGGTAGAGCCCATGGTGATTTTAAATGTGCGTAACTCTCCCAGTAGCTGTGTGGGAATCCTGCTAGAGGTGTCCCCAACTTTACTGAAAAATCCTACCCTTAGACATCTTCTCCTTGGACACCCAGCCTGTCCTGGTCCTTAGGGTGGAAATCAGGAAGGGATCTCCTGATCTTGTTCTTCCTTCCTTTAGTTTGGTTGTTCTTTTATCCTTTATTTTTTATCTTTCTGGGGGACTTCTCTTAAGGAAAAGTCAGTGGGGTCAGGCTATTACTCCTGAAATCCCAGTGGAGAGGGGGGATCCAAAAACCTCCTCACACTGTTTAAGTTCAAAACATACTTCTAGGGGTAAAACTGGACATTTCTTCTGCCCTCACTGTCTCTCGCAGCAGGATCCATCACCGGTGCTTGCCTATCTAGGGTTTAGAGTAAGCTCACAGGTCTTTGGTCCCCTAAAGGGTATCAGGCTTAAGTCTTATCTCTCTGTAACTTATAAGAAAGACCCTTAGGCAGGGAGTGCACTGGGAGGTACCACTTCTAAAATAAACTCCTTTGGTGAAGCTGGGAGGCTGCACCATTGTGTAAAACAGATATATTTTTTTTACTTGACTGCTTTGTCAAACTGAATCCACAGTATTTTCAAATGGCTGGGCTAAATAGTGTTCAGGCATCCAATCCAGAACCTCCAGGTGGGAGGGATGAGGGGTTTGGATGACTTTTTACAACGTGAGTTCTAAGGACAAGTAGAGTGACATCTAGTGGCTAGACCAGGAGTATCTGCCACATTTTGAAGAGGATACCCTGTCCAACTGGGAAACTTGCTTGTCTAAATCATGAAGGGTGAGAGTGCACCTGCCCAGTACCGAGAGACACTTACACAAATACCATTGGAGAATTGTAAATTCCACCTTGTGCCAATAACTGATGTGCCAATTTGCTATTTCAGAACTCTGACAGCAAAGGTTTACTTAAGAACATAAGATATGCCATACTGGGTCAGAGCAAGAGTCCATCAAGCCCAGTATCCTGTTTCCAACAGTGGCCAATCCAAGTCACAAGTACCTGGCAAGTACCCAAACATTAAATAGATCACAAGCTACTATTGCTTATTAATTACCATCATAGCAGATTAAGGATTTATCCTCTAGAACAGGGGTGGGCAATTAATTTTCCCATGGGGCCGCATGAGAAATTGGGATGGTTTTAGAGGGCCGGACTAATATAATTAACTCAGTTCTCAATAGCCCTACTTATGAAAAGACAGCAGTTTACCACCAATGCATGTCCTCTGAGAAAACACAACAAATAAGACCGATACAAACGCTTACATGCTAGCAAAATATCTCATCTCGGTAACAGACACAGAACCGACCTAACATACTCCCAGGATCTGTAGTAATGCACATAAACTAATCCGCACACAGTTACACCTGTATTATGGAATACACTCAAACAGCAGCAACCCTGTCTATGAAAAGGCAACACTACAAATATTAAATCAGGTCCTAAAAACCAGTACACCTCTTATTAGGAAAACAGAACTAGCAAGCACTATAGATCCCCACACAGAAATAATTGTAAAACTATACTAATAAGCAGAATAAATGTTTCAAAACAGCTATGAACAGAATAACATCCAACAATTAAAAACTCATAAAAACTATTAAACATTCTCCAAACACCAATAAAATATTTCAAAAAAGCAGACATCACACAATTAAAATGGCAGTCAAGAAAAATAAACTTAAAGCCACCTTTACTTACCCCCTCCAGCAGCTCTCCTACTCCCCTTCCCTGCAGGCCGTGGCACACACCAGAAGCAGCAGTAGAAGCTAAGCTCTATACTTATGGTCCTCTTCCTTAGTGCCCATGTCTCTCACACACACACCATACAAGTCATGCCCCCATGACCAGTTTCTGTCTCTCACACACCAATCATCTCCCAAACAGTCTTTGGCACACACACACCAGTCACCTTCCTGAACAGTTTCTCTCATGCCATACACACACACACACACACACACAGGCTTCCCATTCCCGTGTTCTACTTACATATATGGTCTTCTCACTCTCATAATCACTTTCTCTGTCTCTCTCTCTCTCACACACACACACACTCACTCACCAGTCTCTCACTCCCATGCTTGTTCTCTCCACATGCACAGGTTTCTCATTCCCATAATCACTTTCTTTCTCTCTCACACACACACACACACACCAGTCTCTCACTCCCATGTTCTCTTTCAGATATACAGGCTTCTCCCTCCCATGATGTGTCTCACACACACACCCAGGTTTCTCACTCCCATGCTCACTCTTCACATGCACAGGCTTCTCATTCCCATAATCACTTTATTTCTCTCTCACACACACACACACCAGTCACCTGATCTCACTCATGCATACACACACACACAGACTTCCCACTCCCAAGTTCTCTTTCAGATATACAGGCTTCTCCCTCCCATGCTGTGTCTCACACACACCCAGGTTTCTCACTCTCATGCTCACTCTCTTCACATGCACAGGCTTCTCATTCCCATAATCACTTTCTCTCTGTTACACACACACCAGTCTCTCTCATTTCCATGCTCACTCTCCACGTGCACAGGCTTCTCATTCCCTGAATCACATTCACACACACCAGTCTTTTTCTCTCACACACACAGTCACCTTACCAAGCAGTCTCTCTCTCTCATGCATGCACACTCACCCAGGTTTCTCACTCCCACAACTCCAGGCTTCTTACGCTCATGCTTTCCCACATACCCAGACTTCTCACTTCCATGCTTTTTCTCTCACACACACACACACATCAGTCACCTCCCTGACTAATGTCTCACACTCTCACATACACATCAGTCATCTCCCTGAGCAATCACTTTCATTGTCTCTCACATACACACACACATCAGCTCTCTGACCAGTCAATCACACACAGGCTGGCTGGCTGCTTCTCACTCTCTCTCTTACTGATTTCCTTTCCCCCCCCCCCCCCCCCGAGCACAAATGGGAGCTGCAGCAGCCCCCGCAGGCCAAGAAAGAAGAATCCCATCAGCCGTGGGAGGCTCATGCTGCTGACTCCTTTCTCGATTACCGGCTGCTTCAATTGCTCGGGGACCGACGCTGCAGCTGACGCGGCACGGCTCTTTCTCCTTCCCACGCACCGCTCCGTGTATCACTTCCTGTTCCGGGTCACGGGAGGGGGGGGTGCAGGCGCGGGAAGAAGAAAAGGCCAGCCGTGGGTGCCACAGCTTCTGACACCGCTGCCGTTACCACTGGGCTTGAACGTGCTGACAGCCCAGCGGCAACGGCAGCGGGAGAGACCGGGAGCGCGCGCCGCGGACCGGCAAAAAACTCCCACGGCCCGGTCCGCGGACCGGTGGTTGGGGACCCCTGAAAAAAGACCACGAAAGGCGGAACTGTGACATACCGTATTTTTCGCTCCATAAGACGCACCTAGGATTCAGAGGAGGAAAATAAAAAAAAATAAATTTGTACTAAACCGGCTCTGCGTCTGGGCGTCTTATGGAGCAAATTAGGGGAGTGCATAGCTTTTTTTTTCCTCCCCATTTTGTTTTCGGGTCTGGGGAGGGCCATTTCGGTCCACTCCCCAGATCAGAAAACTTTTCTTTCTCTGGGAACCCCTCCCCCCCAAAAAAAACCCCATCCCAACCCTTTAAATTAACAACCCCCACCCTCCTGACCCCCCCAAGACCTGCTGACTTAATTTACTGCAACCCCCACCCTCCTGACTCCCCCAAGACCTGCCAACTTAATTTCCTGCAACCCCCCCCCCAAGACCTGCCGACTTAATTTACTGCAACCTCCCACCCTCCTGACCCCCCCAAGACCTGCCGACTTAATTTACTGCAACCCCCACCCTCCTGACCCCTCCCAAGACCTGCCGACTTAATTTACTGCAACCCCCCACCCTCCTGACCCCCCCCAAGACCTGCCGACTTAATTTACTGCAACCCCCCCCCCAAGACCTGCCAAACATCCCTGGTGGTCCAGCTGGCGTTCAGGAGCGGTCCGGGAACGATCTCCTGGGCTTCAGTCGTCGGCTGCCAGTAAACAAAATGGCGCCGACAGCCCTTTGCCCTCACTATGTCACTGAGACCGACCAATAGCAGCGGTCCGTCCCAGTGACATAGTGAGGGCAAAGGGCCGTCGGCGCCATTTTGTTTACTGGCAGCCAACGGCCCACGCCCAGGAGATCGTTTCCGGACCGCTCCTGGACCCCAGCTGGACCACCAGGGACGTTTGCCAGGTCTTGGGGGGGTCAGGAGGGTGGGGGGTTGCAGTAAATTAAGTCGGCAGGTCTTGGGGGGGATCAGGAGGGTGGGGGGTTGCAGTAAATTAAGTCGGCAGGTCTTGGGGGAGTCAGGAGGGTGGGGGGGTTTGTTAGATTTTTTTTTTTTTAATATTCACTCCATAAGACGCACATACATTTCCCCCCCACTTTTGGGGGGAAAAAAGTGCGTCTTATGGAGCGAAAAATACGGTATATAGGAAAGAAACTCGAGCGAAGGCACGCTGTCCAATTGGCCGGTGCTGGGCAAGCCTTGCCCAGCACCAGCCAATCGAGCAGCGTGTCTTTGCTCGAGTCACTCCCTCCCCCCACCGGACGCTGTAAAAAAAAAACAAAACAGTTCATTCTCCGGCGAGGGAGCGGAGAATGAACTGCTGCCTTCCCTCTGCAAGGGAAGGCAGCGTGCCTCATTCCCTGTCTGCTCTCAGCAGTGGGCGGGCCGGTCACAGACCGTAGGCGGGCTGGATTCAGCCCGCGGGCCGCCCCTTGCCCAGGTCTGCTCTAGAAAGTTATCCAAACCTTTTTTAAACCCAGTTACACTAACTGCTGTTACCACATCCTCAGGCATTGAATTCCAGAGCTTAACCATGTGCTGAGTGAAAAATAATTTTCTTTGATTTGTTTTAAATGAGCCTCTTGCTAACTTCATGGAGTGTCCCTTGGTCCTTCTGTCATCTGAGAGAGTAAATAACCAATTTACATTAACTTGTTCAAGTCCTTTCATGATTTTTTAGACTTCTATCATATCCCCCCTCAGCCGTCTCTTCTCCAAACTGAACAGCCCTAACCTCTTCAGCCTTTCCTCATAGGGGAGCTGTTCCATTCCCTTTATCATTTTGGTTGCCCTTCTCTGTACCTTCTCCATCGCAACTATATCTTTTTTGAGATGCGGTGACCAGAACTGTACATAGTACTCAAGATGTGGTCTCACCATGGAGCGATATAGAGGCAATATGACATTTTCCGTTTTATTCACCATTCCCTTCTTAATAATTCCCAACATTCTGTTTGCTTTTTTGACTGCCACAGCACACTGGGCCGACAATTTCAATATATTATCCACTATGACACCTAGATCTCTTTCCTGGGTGGTTTATTTGGTCACTCAATCTAAACCTCTAGAGTCTTTTGTAGGTACTCAAATCCTTTAAAGTTGTACAAGAACTGTTACCCCTACCCCCACCCCACCACCAGGGCAATACCTAAAGAGTCACCCCAGCCTTGGGCCTTAGAGGATTTAGTATCCCCTCCCCCCACCCCACCCCCATCTGTCCTGGGGGCATTGTACTGTGTTGGAGTGGGAGAAAGTTAAAGGATTGGCCCCGGGATCCTCGTGTGCCCTTGCCCCCCTGGCAGAAATCAGTATGATCTTCAATGCCATAAGGGAATATGAAAAGAACTTTGAAGGCATCAGGAATAGAGCAAAAACACCCAAAGACACCAAGAGAGAGGCCAAACAGTATGTACAGTGGCATCAACACCCCAAGATTGTGAGTGAAGCATAAGAGAGGAAGAAAAGTGGCTTCAATACCCCAATGCACAGAGTACAGAGTACACAGCAAGCACTGAGGAATGAAGACCCTAAGTGACTGTGGGAGGCAAAGCAATTGCCGAAAGAATCAGATCAGCTTGGTAGTGTTATTGGTGAATTTCAGGTTTTTTGTTTCAATAACAGTTCGGTAGCAGTCTGCACAATTTGCCAATATGTATGCAATTACCGAACTGGGTGCACAAATTAAATTACTGAAAGTGAACAAAATTAAATTTTTCATTCTGTTTGCAAGCAGTTTCCATTCAGTCTATTCCATTCTGAAAAAAACTGAAAATGGCCTCATTCTCTCTGAATTTTGCATTTGTTTGAAATAAATAGACATCGGTTTTGTTTGGGTGCACCCATAAACCAGACAAGACCATCAGTAGGTACTATAAGGGAATTTGAGGAGAACTTTGAAGGAACAGTCACAGAGTTTATGAAGCCATTAGAGGAAAATAGTTAAGCCTCATGCACTACACCCGAAACATTCAAACCAAGATACAGTTGGTTAGATAATGATGGTGGATTGCCTGTGTCATGCGTAACCATTCCTGCCACCCAAAGGCATTGAGGAAAAGCCAAAGCAGTAGGAGTGGAAGCAAAAACATTGCAAGACACCAAGAAAGGGACAAAACAGCAGGAAGACTGAGGTTAAAAAGACTTATCAGCAGAATAAGTCAGGAAGCACAGTGTTATCCACACCTCAGACACTGAGAGGTAAGGCATGAAGCACTATGGTCAGCACCCCATAGCACTGAAGGGAGGGGTAAGGCAGGAAGAACAGTGGCACCAGAATCGCACAGCATGTAGTGCAGACACTGCAGAGTGAGGCAGCAAGCACCGTGGTCAACACTCTAAGACAGAGAGAAGGCAAAGACAGGAAGAATAATGGTATAAAACCTCCAGAGAACTCAAAGAGGGGTAAAAGGCACCAAAAACAGTTTCAGGAACAAGCCAAGCCAAGTAAAAAATGAACTCATATATCTCATTTTTCTATTCAGATTGAAACAAATTCACATTCCTACTATAATCCGAGGCCCCTGTAATGAACTCTTATTTGTCATTGTTTCTTCCTTCTGAAGAGCTGCAAGGTGGAAATTAATTTCATTTTAATTTTAAATGTTTCTTGTTTCCTGTGTTTTGCCTTTGATAACCTAACATTGTGCTACTTGGTAGCACTCTCAAGGACTTAAAATGGTCCATTTTCAGAAGCATTTAGATGGATAACTCAAATGTTATCCAGCTAAATTTATATTTGGGATCTTATCCAGCTAAATTCTAACCAGATAATTGTATATCTGGTAGAGATGTGAATCGGGACCATCCATTACTCCTACCATGTGACAGGGGCCGGCCAATGACACGGATACCCTGTCACATGGTAAGGGCAAAGGGCCATCTGCGCCATTTTGATTAGTGGCAGCCGATGGCCCGAGAGCGGGAGATCGCTCCCGGGACCCCCAGGTAATTTTAAAAAGTTTTGGGGGGGGAAACTAAGGGATCTGTTTTAAACGGTCGGGGTGGGTTCAGGGGTTGTTTTTGTGTGTTATTTTTCCCGCCCTCCCCCAAAATGATAAGAGAATCCCACGAACAATTTTGTGGAGTTTTCCTATCGGTTTCGGGGAGCCCCCGATTTCTGACGACTTTGAAAATATTGTACGATATTTTCAATCATCAGAAAAACAATTCACATCTCTAATATCTGGTTAAAATGTGGCCAGATAAGTCAAGGGCACTCTGGGGGCATAACTGGGAGTAGATGAGTTAGCCAGATAAGTTATCCAGCTAACTCTGGTCAGCCTGTACACCTGTTCTCAACTTAGGTGGATAAACATATTGGGGTAACTTTAAAAAAGCTGGATATATTCAGCTGCACAGCCACACCATTGAATATATAGGCTAAGTTAGCCAGAGAAGTTTTTCTGGCTAAATAGTCAAGCCACACAGCAGTTGAATACGAACCTCAAAGTTTCAGTTATTCGGAAACAGTTACCTAGCAAGAATAAATTGTTTTCTTAGTTGTATGCAGAATAAAGGAAATTGCTTTTCAGGAAATGCTGATAGTTAAGTAGATGATGCAGTTCCAGAAGGACTTGTGCTCTGTAGTCTCTTTTATAAGAAGTTGGAGAAGCTTTCAATTTGATTAGGATGGAAATGCTGAGTAGAAATTTTAACAACAAAAACAAAAAAAAGTAGAAACCTACAGAAACTTGCAGTAGTGATTATGTTGTAAAATATCACCAGGGATCACTCTTTGTTTTCAGGGACTGAGAAGAGAGGATCTTTCAGCCCTGTATTCTCTGTTTCTGTACCTAGGACACCAACCAGTAGGGGGTGGCAAAGAGCAGCCATGTTGGGCCACTAGTGGAGCCCATCTTTCTCACAGCTGAGAGGAATAGAGACTCAGTGGGTTGTGAGCGGCGCCCATCCCGTTCGCAGCTGAAAGAAGTTTCTGCAACTGTGAGCAGCACCCATCCTGCTCACGGGCAAAAGAAGATACTCGACAAGCCCTGAGCAGCGCCTCTGTGTATGTGTATGACATAGACAGAGGGAACCTGTGTGAGGGAGTGAGAGTACATGTGTGTGCGAGAAAGGGAACCTGAATAAGGGTGAGTGTGCCAGAGAGAGGGAACCTGTGTGAAATGGAGGGTGTGTGCAAAAGACAGAGAGTGGCTGTGTGAGGGGGTATTTGAGAGAGAGGGAGCCTTTATGAGGGAATGTGTATGTGACTGTGTGAGAGAGAGAGGGAGATCGTATAAGGGTGTGTATATGGGTGAGAGGGATTGTGTGTGTACAAGAGTGCGATGGTGTTAGTGTGAAAGAGGGGGTCTATGTAAGGGTATGTGTGTGAATGAGACAAGGAACATAAGTGAGTGTATGAGAGAAGGGGCCTGTCTGAGTGAATAAGGGCATGTGTATGTGAGGGAGACAGGGTGTGAGAGCAAGAGAGCGTATGTCTGTATATGTGTGTGTGTGTCTAGTAGAGTGTGTTTGTGTGTTAGAAAGAATGAATGTGTATAATTATGTGTGTGTATATGAGAGAAAGGAGAAAGTATGTGCACAACAAACCCCGTTCCCCACACCATCAGCTAATCTATGACAATCTCAGGGCATCTGGAAATCAAAAGTTCCCAGGTAGTTTTGTTAGTTTTAATTATTGGGTGTTAATTTTTGATGAGTGCACTGTTTTTCAATAATTTTTTTGAGTTTTTAATTATTGGATGTCACGCTATTTGTCTGCTATTTTGAAATGTTCCTTTTACTAGTATGGTTTTACTATTAATGATGCAGAATCATTTTATTATTGCATAATTTGTATTTATGTGTTTGGGCCGGAGAGGTCGAGGCCAGGGCCTGGACCTGGGGGAGGGGGGTGCAAGCCTAAAGGTTCGCCTAGGGTGCCTAATACTCTTGCACCGGCCCTGGATCAAAGAGGTTAATTTTTCCTTCCCAGGGAGATCTCCATGTTACACTTTCATGGTTTCTTTCCTCCTGAAACCAAGAAGTCTATGTGAGACAGAAAATCAGTATTAAAGTTTCAAAAGCTCAGTCAGGACTTATATGTGGAAAATAAGGAATTGCATGCCTAAATTGCTTATATGTTCTTAAATGGATTGTCTTTCCCCTAAAAGTTTGTACATAACTTAGACTTGCCATAGAGCCGGTATAACGATTTGTACACAGATATTCAGCAGCATAGCCTTTAGATCTTTCCATTATAAAATGCCATATTTATCCCTTTGTCTTAGAATAGTCCTCACAACTGAGAGAGCTAGCTCTTGAGACAGTGAAGAGGATCCCAATTAGAAAAGGAAGCACTTTGAACAGTAGGCACCTCTTATAAAATAGTGTGATTGCAGAGGTTTAGTTATGGATCTCAGCTAAATCAGGTCAAGGATCTGCACCTCCGTCCAGGTAAAGGTGTCCAACACACACACATTTTATGTTTGTTTCATGGTCCAATTACTTGGGAGCTTTGCACTTAAAAGCATTTTCTTTGGAGGACAGCTTTGCTATTTGCGGCATCTGCCCCTCTGCATCTTTTCAAAAGTCAGCCAGTAGTAACAGCTCTGTCTCAGATTTTATGACTTCATTAGCATGAAGTGTTAGACTCACAGGAGCACTTCAGTGTTTTAAAAGCATTAAGGCTTTGACTGCTCTCTAAGGAAAAGTGTATCTATGTTATGGGTACCAGGCTGTTTGCTGAGTGAGACTGCAAATTGCTTTCTAATGTAAAAATACTTTTTTCCTTTTATGGTTGTTAATAATATAGGTTGACAAGGAATGTTAAAGGTTCTTATGTGGATGAGACAGGAAATGTAAGGGCAGTTTTCAAATAAACCATGTAGCTGCAAAGTCTACAGGCACCTTATGTCCATGGATCTTGAAGCTAATTTAAAAGGGAAACTGTGTAACTGTAGGCTATGCACCTGCAATTTGTGTGGCCAGAAATGTGCTGGAAAATAATGTGCATAATATTGAAAATCAGACCTTCCAGATGTGATGCAGAACCAAATTATCTCCTGTCTAAGGCCAGATATTAGTATAAATGGACATAAAGCAGAATGTCCACACTGAGAGGGTAAATTAATAAAACCACACAAATAATAAACCTCCTCTCTGATATTTTCTATTAAGCTGCATTGTTCATAACATTGTTATATGAAAGGATCCTCATACTAAAGGACTTAGTTCTTAGTATATGGTGACACATATAGGGGTAGATTTTATAAATGTACGCGCGGGCGAACTTTTGTTCGAGCACCAGGCACGAACAAAAGTACGCTGGATTTTATAAGATACGCACGTAGCCGCACATATCTTATAAAATCCGGGGTTGGCACGCGCAAGGGGGTGCAAATTTGTGCAACCTGCGCGCGCTGAGCTCAGCGTGTGCTGCCTGTTCCCTCCGAGGCCGCTCCGAAATCGGAGCGGCCTCGGAGGGAACTTTCCAGACTTGTTTTCTGTTTTTTGTTTGTTTTGTTTTTTTTTTTTTTAATTAAGGAACAAGTTAATTTTAACTTAGCTTCAGCATCATGAATATACCCCAACATGATCCGGGTTTTGGATAAATGAATTTCCTGCCTCGGGAGGATGGGGGGGGTTCTTTAAACAAAGCTTTTCCTCTGGTGCAAGACTTTTTCTCCCACAGCGACAGCGTTTATTGCAGCCATGTTCTGAAAAGTCATATGTCACAAGTTTGTAATTTTATATTGGACTTTTGAATAAATCTGGGCAGAAATCAACAATATGGGGTAGATTTACAAAAAATACGTGCGCGCATCCATGTGCACACCCCTTATAAAATTCCGGGTCAGCATGCACAAGGGGGGTGGGGTATAATTTAGCAAATTTGCACGGCGACACATCAGGGGCTTTTCCCAGTTCCCTCCCAGTCCGCTTCTGCCGGCGCGCAATCCCCCTGCACAGCGGCAAACGCCTGCTGCACCGGGCACCTCTTGCCCCACCCCATTCCCGGACTGCCCTGCCCCCAGGTCCGCCCCCTTTTAAGGCTCCAGCACTTACACGTGTCCCAAGGTTTACGTGCGTGGCTGGGCCCATTTGAAAATCGGCCCGGCCAGCATAAGGCCCGGCCACGTGCATTATCCCCGGGATTTATGTGCGCCGGGGTTTTAAAATCCGGCCTTATATGTGTCACCACACACTAAGACATGTGACACAGAGCCATTTGGGATGACAGTCTTTAATATAATACTGTTGTGAACCATACAGTTTAACAGATAGAAAATATCAGAGAGGAGGTTTATTATTTGTGTGGTTTTCATAAAACAGGATGCCACTCAGTCTCACTCATGTACATATTTATCTTGATTCCATTATTGATAGGACTAGTGAGTAGAAGGTTAGATCCCATTTTACTTTCCTTCAGTTGACAGCTCTTTTATGAAATCATGTATTAGGTAAGTTTTTTCACATCAAGAAAAGATCCTTTAAATCACACTAAAATATTACTTTTAGGGTCACATATGGGCTTCTCATATTGCACCCTTTATATGATTTGAATCAATATCTAACGGATCTATGATAGTGATTCCAGTAACAGTGCCAAGAAGCTTGATTGTCAAGAGGAGCAAATGCTGCTCCCTATCTTTCAGAAGGTGCTCAGAGGTTACTTTATCAGCCACAAGGAGGTACTCCAAAGGCTCTTCCTGCTCAACTATTTAAGTGCTCATCTTGTAAAATTCTCTTTGGTACATGTTTGAAGTAAATATGTGTGTGTGTGTGTGTGTGTGTGTGGGGTGGTGGTAGGATCAGTGGTGGGGGGCAATAATCAGTAGTTGATGTTTCTTTTAATTGTCTATGATAAGAGGTTACATTTATATACAATTTAATGTAGTTTGCAATGTTAGAATTTGTTAATTAGCATATTTTCCTTGATTTTATCAAAATCAGCTCTGGAAAGTAGTTCACCCAGTTTGTCTGAGAGGGAGCAATTGGGCTGCCCTGTCCCTAGGATTTTCTCCAAGATTTTACCTGGGTGCCCCTGTTACTGTAGGTGGTATCTTGCACCAGCAGGTAGCTGTGGCACATCAAATTCAGCAGGCAGGGAAGTCAATGCAATGTTTTCTTCATTTTTTTAATGTTGTCATGGCAATACATATCTGCCCAAAAGTGTGAAATTGTGAGCTATTTATAATGCATGCCTAGCGATATTGTGACTACTTTGTCTATCTCATACATGAGTGTAGGGCTGATTTGTTGCACGTTGATATTGGTGTGCTGCCCATTATGCTGTGCATACAAGTAGTGGCAGATTTATTGGGCATTCCATATTTCCCCTTTGTTTCTATGTAGGGAGGAGGGGTTAAGTTATTCAAATGTAAGCTTGCGCTTGTGTTTTCGAAAGTATTGCAGACTTTGCATTCCATTCTTGCTACACTTGCAGAGATCATTGGTTACAGTGTTCTCACTTTAATTGATGATGTGCTACTCGCTATCCTTCTTTGTAATCTTTTTTCAGTTACTGTTTCCTGACTGGGACCTTTCCTTTTTTTCTTTTCCAATACATCGCTTTCTTCCTGCTCCTCTAGGCTTTTATTTATTTTAATTGTTTATAATTTTTATATACCGTCATTTGGAAAGTAACATCACAAGAGTTTACATGAACCAATAAAATAGAACTGAAAAGATAAAGGTATACTATAAAAATAATAATACAGTATAAATACAGTATAAAATAAATCATTATAAAATTAATTAAGCATAAAAACAGGTAGGAATACAAAATGCTGAAAAACAAAAGGCAAGGTAAAAATAAAAAATAAACCTAAAGTTCACACAAACATTCTTGACTTGGCTTCCACTTCAGTCAGAACTGGAACTGGGATCTGGTGCCATGAGCCTTCATTTGCAATTATCTAGAGACACCCCCCTCCCAACTCCCTTAGCCAAATAATTGCAGGAGAAGGATGCAGCTGGGGTGTGCACCAGTAGTCCTTTTTTAGAACCCCATAATCATAGGCCTTAAATCTGGCTAATAGGCATTGCCTTTGCAAGAAAATTGAGAATCCTTCCTCAGGAGCAGAGGATGCTGCCTCTATAGCATCCCCAACCCTGGCGAGCCTCAGAGCAGAAGGCCGAAGCTAGGACCCAAACTCAAGTCTGCCTCATGATAGTGCATAGCCCTGCTATAGAGTCACCGGGCTAATCTCTGACTGGACCTTTCACTAATATATGTTAAAGAACGCATAGTGTCAAACTTGATAAAAGTTCTGCAAGAACCAAAATGTGCAGTGGGGATTACAGACACAACAGCAGTGGGCGTGAGCAGAATGAAAAGACAGAAGATAAAATGCTAACAGAAATTAGGAGAGCTAACAACATTAGCTGCATAGTAATAATTGGTGATTTCAAATATCCTGGCATTGACTGGGTAAATATCACATCAGGACATGCCAATGAAGTAAATTTTCCAGATGAAATAAGTGACTGCTTTATGGATCATCTGGTACAAGAACTGACTAGAAGGGGAGTTATTTTAGATCTAATCCATAGTGGAACACATAATTTGGTGCAAGATATGATTAATGTTGGGGCCACTTGGCAAAAGTGGTCATAACATGATAAAATTTGATAACTGGAGAGAGGACATTAACCCATTTTGTTCCAGTATCCTATTTAAAGAATAGCTTCTTAAAAAATGTGTACATAATGGGTTAATGAAATCTACTGCAATAGCATTTAATTTTCAAAAGGAAAATTATGAGAAAATGAGAAAAATGGTTAGGAAAAAAACTAAAAGGAGCAACTGCAAAGGTTAAGACTTTACATTAGGCGTGGATTCTGTTCAAGAGTACCAACTCGGAAGCCCAGACCAGATGTATTCCACAAATTAATAAAGGTGGAAGAAAGGCCACAAAATGGCTGGCATGGTTTAAAGGTGAGGTGAGAGAGGCAAAAAGAACATCTTAAAAAATAGAAAAAGAATCCAAATGAAGAAAACAAGAAAGAGCATAAGCATTGGCAAGTTAGGTGCAAAGCATTGACAAGGAATGCTAAGACAGAATTTGAAAAGATGCTTGCTGAAAAAGCAAAAATTCATAATAAAAATGTGTTCAGGTACATTCAAATCAAAAAGACTGTGAGAGAGCAAGTTAGACCATGGTCGAGCTGTAAAAGATGCACTAACAGAGAACAAGGTCATAGCAGAGAAATTAAGTGATTTCTTTGCTTAACTTCTATATCTGAAAGCAATGATTCAGAGGAAATAAAACAAATCTCAGTAAACCTGAAAGATGTAATAGAGCAACTTGACAAACTAAAGAGTGGCAAATTACCTAAACTGGATTGTATATATCCCAGAGTACTGAAAGAACTGAAAATGAATTTGCAGACCTATTAGTAATAATCTGTAAACTATCATTAAAATCAAGTATGGTAAGTGAAGATAGAGATTGGTCAATGTAATGCCAGTCTTTAAAACAGGTTCCAGAGGTGATCCAGGAAACTACAGACTGGTAAGCCTGTCATCAGTGCCAATAGAAGTAATTGGAACTATTATATATAAAAAAAAAGTTGCTGAACATATAGAAAGTCATAGTTTAATGGGACAATCCCAACATGGATTTAGCCAAAGAAAGTCTTACTGCACTAACCTGCTACATTTTTATTTTTTGAAGGTATGAATTTATTTATTTATTTATTTATTTATGAACTTTTAATATACCGATATTCATGGGACACATCATACCGGTTCACAATAAACTCATGGAGAAAAAGGAAATAGAAATTACAAATAACCGGGAAAGGGGAAGGGGAGCAGAGGAGGAAAAGGGAGAGAGGGGGGGTAGGGAGAAAGCTAGAGCCTAAGGGGTGTGAAAAAGCAAGAGTAGGAGAGAAAGGAGAAAGGTGGATAGGAACTGAGATAACAATCTTAACAATATTCTTAGTGGAAAAACAGCATTAACATGAATAAACCTGTGCATAAACATGAGCCAGTTGATATAATGTATCTGGATTTTCAGAAATCATTTGACAAAGTACCTTATGAGAGGCTCTTGGGGAAATTAAAAAGTCATGGGATAGGAGGCAATGTTCTATTGTGGATGGAGAACTGTTTAAAGGATAGAAAACAGAGTGTAAGGCTAAATGATCAATTTTCTCATTGGAGAAAGGTGATTAGCGGCATGCTCCAGGGATCTGTGCTGGCACTGCTGCTGTTTAATATATTTGGAGATGGGAATAATGAGTGAGATGGTCAGATTTGCTGATGAGACAAAATTATTTAAAGTTGTTAAATCAAAAGAGAACTGTGAGAAATTGCAAGAGGATCTTGTGAGACTGGGCATCCAAATAGTAGATGATATTTAATGTGGAAAAGTGACGCACATTGGGAAGAGGATCCCAGATTATAGTTACACGTTGCAAGGATCTACATTGACAGTTATCACCCAGGAAAAAGATCTAGGCCCCACCCAGAAAAAATCATCTCCTCAGTGTGCAGTAGCAGTGGCCAAAAAAAGCAAATGGAATGCTAGGAATTATTAGCAAAGGAATGGAGAATAAAACAGAGAATATCATATACCTCTGTATTGCTCCATTGTTTGATTGCACCTTGAATACTATGTGCAGTTCTGGTTACTTCATCTCAAAAAAGATATAGCAGAATTAGTAAAGGTACAGAAAAAGGCAACCAAAATAATAAAGGGAATGGAATGATTCCCCTATGAGGAAAGGCTAAAGAAGTTAGGAACTTCAGCTTGAAGAAGAGGCAACTGAGGGGAGATATGATAGAGTTCTATAAAATAATGTGTGAATTGGAACAGGTAAATGCAAATTGGTTGTGTACGCTTTTAAAAAGTATTAAGACTATAGGACATGCAATGAAGTTACTAGGTGACACATTTAAGAGAAATAGAAAATACCGTTTTACTCAATGCATAATTAAACTCTGGAATTTGTTGCCAGAGGATGTGGTAAAAGCTGTTAGTATAAGAACATAAGAAAGGTTTGGAGAAGTTTCTGGAAGAAAAGTCCATAAACCATAGAGATGTGTATCGTGTGATTGATCGTCTTTACGATCAATTTCGGCTGGGGGGGGAGGGAATCGGATCGTCGCGGTTTTGTGTTTTTAAATATCGTGTAAATCGGGGGAGGGCGGGAAAACAGGCACACTAAAACATCCCTAAAACCCACCCCAACCCTTTAAAATAAATCCCCCACCCTCCCGAACCCCCCCAAAATGTCTTAAATTACCTGGGGTCCAGTGGGGGGGGTCCCGTTGTGATCTTCCACTCTCGGGCGTCGGGCACATTGATAGAAAATGGCGCCGGCGCGACCTTTGCCCTGTCATATGACAGGGCAAAGGTAGCGCCGGTGCCATTTTGGTTCCTGTTCCCCGATGTCACGAGCGTAGGAGATCACTCCCGGACCCCCGCGGGTCCAGCGGGTTAGCAGCACCGGTGTTCATTTTTTCGCCGCCGCCGGCCACGATTTTTATTTCTTTGGCCCCTGCTGCTTGGTCTCTAGCGGCGGCTGACTGGGCGGCGCTCATCTTCATTTTTTCGGCCCTCGCGGGCGTGGTCTCTCGCGGGGGCTGTCTGGGAGGCGCCGGGCCAGCCCATCTTCTTTTCTTCGGCCCCCACTGCTTGGTCTCTAGCGGGGGCTGACTGGACCTGCGAGGCTGCAATCACCAATTTGCCACCTACCTTGAATTGATGGAGGTCACAGGGCTGAGTGCAGGCTGCACGCGGTCGAGACCACGTGACCAGCTAGACCGGCCCACCGGGGAAAGCCCGATCCCCCGATAGGTCAATCCGCCCCTGCACACAAGTCCACTGTCTGGCCACACCTAGCCAAAGTGGCTCAGCGATATCTGTCATGTGTGCCCAGTGAACATGTCTTTTCAATGACAGGGGATATCATGAGCCCTCACCGCTCAAGGCTGGCACCAGAGTTGATGGAATTGCTAGTGTTTTTGAAAGTAAACCTGCCTTTGCTTGGGTTTCCAAATTTTCCCTGTGAATGGCAAGATGAATAAAAGCAATTCAAAGCCTTGCAGGAGCTCCAACTGCCTCCTATGCTCCAGATAATATAAGCACTGCAGCACATGTACCTGACCTCAAACGCTGTGCCTGACCATCCACTGCCCAGGCCTTACGTCCCTATAAGGGCCTGACCTCAAACGCTGTGCCTGACCGTCAACTGTCCAGGCCTTATGTTCCTACAAGTGTTTGACCTTGATTGCTTTGCCTGTCAGTCCAGGCCTTATGTTCCTACAAGTGTTTGACCTCGATTGCTTTGCCTGTCTGTCCGGGCCTTGTGTTCCTACAAGTGTTTGACCTTGATTGCTCTGCCTGTTCGTCCAGGCCTTATGTCCCTAGGTGGGATTGACCTCTGTCCTCGACTGCTGTGCCTGTTCATCCAGGCCTTATGTTCCTACAAGTGTTTGACCTCGATTGCTTTGCCTGTTCGTCCAGGCCTTTTGTCCCTAGGTGGGATTGACCTCTGTCCTCGACTGCTGTGCCTATCCGTCCAGGCCTTGTCTTCCTACAAGTGTTTGACCTCGATTGCTTTGCCTGTTCATCCAGGCCTTATGTCCCTAGGTGGGATTGACCTCTGTCCTTGACTGCTGTGCCTGTTCGTCCAGGTCTTATGTCCCTAGGTGGGATTGACCCCTGTCCTCGACTGTTGTGCCTGTCAGTCCAGGCCTTATGTCCCTAGGTGGGATTGACCTCTGTCCTCGACTGCTGTGCCTGTCCATCCAGGCCTTACATCCCTACCAGGGCTTGACCTCTAATGCTGTGCCTGTCTGGCCAGCTTGGAGCTAGGATATAGTTTTCATGACCTTCATAATATGGGCCATTTTCCCTAAATGTTTCTTAGTTGCCTCATTAATGTTTCTAGTGCTATAGAAAACTGGTGGTAGTTGTACTCTAGTTCATACTCTGTGTTCCCATTGTTTACACATGCACTGTAGGGTGCAAAGTCAACATAGGTTGATACTGTAGATTTGGACTTGAGTAGCAGTTTTCTTATTTCTGAGAGCTCTTCAAGTTCCTTTGTCATCAGCTGAAGTGCATAAGTATAGTCAGTAGCTTCTGTGTATTCACTAGACGCCAACAGAAACACCCCACTCTAGGGGCAAACCCATTCTAGGGAGCCCTTTCCTGCTCAAAGGAAAGGGAACTCTCTCCTGGGCCAGCCTGTCTTGCCCTTATCAAAACCACAGGGACCTGACTACCTCAGCTCTGCCAGCCTGTCTTTCCCCTATCAAAACTACAGGGACCAGACTACCTCCATTCTGCCAGCCTGTCTTGCCCCTATCAGCTTTCTGCCACTCTGCCTTGCTGCCATACACCAGACGACTCACTTAACTCCTTGTGGTGTTCTTGCCACTCTCATGGTTCCTCAGTGTGTTGGTGCTAGTCTTTCTGCTTGCTATGTTCCTCCTTCATTGTGCTGTAGGATATCAATGCCACTTGTCTTGCCGCTTTGCCTGTCATGCTGCCTTCGAGGGTTCATGCATCTGTTATTGGTGCTCTCTTTTGAAGCTGTGGTGTATTTTTGACACTCTCGCTGCTGCTTTGCACCTCTGTTAAAGCACTCTTGCCACTTCTGGTACCCCTTTGCTCCTTTACAGTGCCTTAGGCTATTGATGCCACTTTGGTGCCACTTTGCCACAATCTAAGTACCTTGGAGCTGTTTTCCTGTTCTGATGATTACTCCCCAGAAGTTTCATCAAAATTGATAATAAAACCCCAATTCTGCAGCCTGAAACAGGCTGGAAATCCTTCCCCCATTGACTTTAATGGGAACCGGAAAACAAATTCACGTATCAAGGTATCGGAGCGCCATACGTCTGAATGCAATGGAAATGACCCCTGACGAATATGTATCACGAATGCAACGAAAATTTTCCGGCTGCACATCCCTAACAGGTTTTAGGTTGTTCCAAAAATAAAAGTTTACTCAGGCTCTTGTGAATTGGTAATGATTTGACAAAATGTACACCTTCTTCTGGTAATTATCTATAGCAAAAAAAAAAAAAAATCCAGACAGTCACAAAATTACAGTTCATAAATCAGCAGTGGGGGGTTCCTCTGCTTCCTACATCCTTTTCAGGATACAATTTCATTCTGAGACTTGAGAATCCCTCTGTTGGTAGCTGAATAAAGCTGATGATTTTTCCTTCTTCACTATAAGTGCAAGGCAGAATTCTCATACCAGGATGGGATCTTTTTTCACCTCCGTGACTTCTCTATTGGGTATAGACATTAAAAGAAATTCCTGCCATATCTCCCCTAAGTGCAGAACGTCTTCAACAGCAGACTATACACCTTCTTGAAGATTGCATTTCTCCTAGGTGTATTTTAATTTCTTTACCATACTTTACACTTTGAATGTGTCCCCAAAGGAGCAGCAAACACTTAGGATATGTTTCCCCTTCAAAAGGAGCTTTCTTAGACTCCAACTCAGAGCCCCTTATGGTTGCTCCAAGCCTCAAGTTTCCACTCCAGTGTTGGAGGCATAGACCCTTGGACCAAGGGGGAGTTGGTACAACTTGCAGGGAGGAGCCCTGCATGTCCCCACCATCAGCTGGCAGAGCTGGCTGTGGCAGAGGTTCATCTGGAGCTTCACATATACCAGCCCTCGTTCCCCTTAGGTTGATTCCTTGGGTGGCGGGGCTGACAAGTCTTAGTTAAGGGCCTCTTCTGTCAAACTGGAGATCCATGGAGATTGTAAGGTTACAGGCCAGGGTCCGGGGCAGGCTGATTACAAGCATACTCGGACATGGGTGGTAGTCAAGGCATGGTTGTGATTCAGGCAGTGGTCTGTTGCAGGCAGAGTTCAGGTGAGGTTGAGAGTCAGGCAGTGGTCAGTGGCAGGCAGACTTCAGTATTGGTTGTGAGCATCAAAGCCGAAGTCAAAACCAGAGATCCGTCCAAGGGAAGGCGGGATGGATTAACAGGCAGGAAGGCAAGGAGCAGCACAGGCAAGCAGGAGAAAACACTGAAGACACAGAAGAACTAAAGACTGTTCACAAGGCAAAGACTCAATGAAGAACTGAAGGATGATCACAGGGTGAAGACAAGGACCAGGAACTCAGGAGCAAAGACCAGGAATGCAGGAATGAAAACCAGGAACACTAAGGGAACTTGCTCTACTTAACAGTAGTCAGCCTATTGCCAAGACAAAGAGGAGCTGCTGATGAGGCCTTTTTATAGGCCCTAGTTGGTGATATCATTGGGCACCATTGCCATTTTCTCGCCGCAGGCCCTATAAAAAGAGCAATGTCAAGTGCGTGCACGCAGGGCCGGTGCAAGGGTTTTGGGCACCCTAGGTGACCCTTGCGCTGCCTTCCCCCGGTCTTGCCTCCCCCTGTTTCAGCACTGACTGTGTGTTTCTCAGGGCTGCAAGCGGGATAGGCCCCACTTGCGGCACCATGTGGCTGCTCTACGGTGCCCCCTATAGCTCGGCGCCCTAGGTGACCGCCAAAGTTTGCCTAATGGATGCACCGACCCTGCGTGCACTTTATGGAGGGGCCCAGGGGAAGCAGCAGTTTCAGAGGCAGGTTGAGCATGGTGGCCTGCTGTGCATCCATTCAGGAGTCTTCCCCAGCATTGGAGGGCATCACTTTAGGCTCAGGGATGGAGGTAAGTGTGGCACTATGTGGACCTGCCCTGAGGATCACTGAATGCAACATCCAGATGCTATGTCTTTGAGCCCTGGACTGCTTCCTAGGAAAGAATCAGAAGGAAAAGAATAAAGATCCTTCTGGGCCCTTTCGCTATATTGAATCCACTTATTCTTAGTAGCTTCCCAATTGGGGAGGGTCAGAACACAACTATATCTCATCTCTGTCATTACTGCTACGTGTCTATGAAGACATAAAAAGCTAAATCAAGAAATGGTATAAAGAGAAGACAATCAATTGATATACAATTTAATAAAAATACCTCACTAATACATTTTTAATTCAAAATTTAACTCCAAATGGATAAGGCTTCTTTTCAAGGAGAAAAGGACTTCAGATAAAGGTTGTAATACCAAAGGCAAACAGCCTGCTATCAGTCATCAGTCTAAAATCCTCCTTCTTTTGTAATTTAGTAATCAAGTGTCTTATAGTATAATTCAAACCACTGTGACATAGTGAATTTTTAATTTATATTAATTATAAAGACTGCTTGCTCAGTTCTAACAAAGTTGGTTGTATTTAGGAATGATTAATGGGTCTTCAATATAAGAGTAAGTAGAGTACACATATTTCTAAGAAATCCATGTTAATATTTAATACAATAAAATCCACCCACATTGGATTCATTCTCCTCTCACAGCACACACACAGCTCTCTGTCTCAGCAGCTCCAACTCCCAGATAGGAAGTTTGTACCCCAATATAGTGCAATAGTCAAACATCTGACTGATCTGACCTAAAGAGTCTACCCCACACAATTTCCTTGTCAACAGAATGTGAAACAGCCTTTCTAACTCTATAGGCTTCATTGGCTACTGCTTCTGTATAGGCTGCACCAGACTATGATCATAGATCTGTAGTTCAGACTGATGCTTCAACTTATGGCATTGAAGCTATACTAAGTCAAGTGGGAGATAAAAGAGAGCAGCACCCCATTTTATACCCAAGCTGTAAACTTCTCGATAGAGATGTAGTCTATACCACTATCGAAAAAGAATGTTAGTCCTTAGTGTGGGATCTTAAAAAGCTGCAGAAATATCTCTATGGATCATACTTTACTGTTATCACAGATCACAATGCATTGGTAAACAAAGGGAGTGTCAGGAGATAATGGGAAGGTACTGCACTGGAGTCTGACCTTGCAGATGTACAAATTCACCATCCAGCACAGGAGATGTAGCCAAAATGGGAATGCAGATGAATTGTCCATAAAGGATGAACTGGGGCCACCCTGTCAATGGTCTGCAGAGACCTGGCCAATAGTCCAAATAGGCCACAGTCTAGGGTCTTATTTAAAGGGAGGAGAACCTGTGACTATGTGAAGGTCTCAACAAGTACTACATAAGCCTCACCTGCAACTACAAACATGCCATTTTCCTTATACCCTCCCACCCACCAACTGGGTTCCCAATTGCATGTGGGTAAGTATCCTTCTAGCAAGCTATCCCTGATGGTTTCAGGGACACTGCAAACTCAAACTACCTGAGGTCAAAGAGTTCACTGAAAGGCATTCGCAAACCACTTACTGAAAACATTGGGATTTTATAGCAACTCACTTGTCTGGGTTACAAATCAGTCAGAAACACAGACCTAATAAATTAAAAATGTTATTATTGAAAAGTTAGAACAGTGAGACTAAAAGGAAAACAGATTTCACAGTAACAGTAACTTGTATATTTTAACTTGTCTCCCAGGCATAGTACCTTTCTCAGCTATGAGAGTGCTGCTAAAATAAACTAAGACATTAATCATAATCACTTACTTCCTGCGTGGTTGTATAATTTATCAAGAATTGGTTCACAGAGCTGAGAATGTCTCTGAAGCTATTTTTTTCTCATTAATAATAGCTATAATTCTCAGCTATATAAGTTCTTTCCATCTGTCCCTGTCAGTTTGGAACAGTAACTCTCAGCTGCCATTCTGGCTCCTTTCACAGTATGATGTCAGTAGCTGTGATATCATCAGCTTGTTATGCTTTAGGGATTAACCCTGTTAGCTCTAGGTACTAATACTATAGAATGCTGCACTGTTATGATGCCACCTGCTGTTTAACTTAAAATCAGTAGAAAATAGAGTTTTTAAAGGTAAAGAAGTTTCACATGATAAAACAGTTAACAGATGAAACCCCTGTTTTGTCACACAGTGTTTCCCAAATCTGTTGTTGATTTATGCCAAGCCAGTTTCAGGACAGTTATAATGTGAGACTTGCCTCTTTCTAGACTCAACATCAGCATTATCTCCTTCCAGTGTATACTTAGCTCCTCCCTCTCAATGACATCTCAGGGATACCATTTTTAAATAGCTGTGACTAATACTGGAGGATCCAGCACTTTGTTACCAGCTGATTTGAATTCACACCATTCATGTACCAGTATAGTCATGCACTGCCAGGCTACTCTAGATATCCTTGCCTGTGAGACCTGACTCTTGCTGGACTCAACACCAGCATTACCTCCTTCTGGTGACTGTGCTTGGTTCCACTCACTTGATGGCATTGCAGTGCACCATTTTTAAATAACTGGAGCTGACACTGGAGGCACTGCACATGTGGAGGGAGCTTGTGCCTCTGCATGCACTGAAGAGCACAACAGAGGAGCTTGTTCCTTTGTGTGCTCCTCTTTATGTAAAATGGTGCCAGAATTTCAGTGTATTCAAACAGGCCTTTTACAAGAATTTTTTGGTGGATTGTTTCCTTGTTGCTACTTTCTGACTTTGCCCTCTGGATATTGCCCTTTCATTTTGATCATGGGTGAGGCTAACCCAGGGATGTGTGAATTACTGCAGGATCCCCCTGCACTTATCAATTATGGGGATTTGCCCCAGCACAGTACTTTCTGTCTTACCCAGGAGTATTTCTTTTTGCAGCTATTTCTCTACCTTATCTGGGTTGTTGTTTTTTTTAATCAGTGGCCAGTCAGTATGGAAGAAGCTTCTTGTTTTTGTTGACTTATTGAAAGATAAGCTATCTGATATATTATGCATCACAGAAACTTGGCTTCATAATACTGACTTTGTGCTATTGAACCAGCTGCCTATACCATTTTTTCTTAACCTAAATTGAACAGAAGGGGGTGGAAGGCTGTTGATTACTGTAAAAGAATCAGTGATTCAGAGTGAAATCATTTCCCATCTTGAAATGTTAGCACATTCTTCCTCTACTTGGAAAGGCTGTCTGTCTGTTTTATTTTATTTTTTTATATTTATCCCTCATCATTGATGCTTTGCATTTACAACCAAAAATAATGTATATTTTTTTTAATTCTGGGATATTTTCATTTGAATGTAGATGTTCTCCCTTTATCAAACAGCTGTGACAATTTTTCAAACTCTAACAGCTTCAGGGTAGGTACAATGATCTGTTCATCAACCCACTCAAAAACTGTAGCACACTTTGGATTTAGTCTTTTTGAGAGATTATTGGATTATGCTTGACAATTTTTTATATTCCAACACTGAGATCCCATAGTCAGACCATTATTGTATTCAAATGAAGATTGGAATTTTATGTAATATTGTCTGATTTTAATTCCCATGAGTGTTTTAAGTGTTATGATATCGCAGTGGACCAGGTCCATGCTACATGGCTACCTAAACTCAATCAGATCCATATTCAGTAAACCGATGAGTGGACAAGTTATCTGGCTAACTTTAGCCAGATAACTTGTCCCACATATTCATAACTTAACTCCTCCCTGAAATGCTCCTGGAATGCCTCTTTTTTTATCCAGCTAAATTATAGCCAGAAAATGACTTTAGCCGAAGTGGCTGAATATGGCAAAACTTGCCATTTAGATGGATAACTCATAGGTTATCCTTCTAAATAGCTTTAGAATATTGACCTCAGTGATATTACTATCTCTGATGTCAACTCTGCTGTTGCTGAGTGGAACGATTACATGTCACTCTTGATTTGTTGGCTCCCCGCAAAATACATTACTAATCTTAGAAGCAATAGAGTTCCATGGTTTACTAGTGATTTAAAAGAGGCTAAACATTGACTCAGACAAGCTGAGGGTCATTGGTATAAAACAATATTACCCACTGATTTAGATTCATATTTGAATATGGATGATTATAGAACAGTGACTGATAACTTTTAGACAGAATATTTTCCATCTCGTATCGGGCCTCTTTTATTCAACCTTGTAAACTGTTTCACATTGTTAGATCTTTGACTACCCATTTGACAGTGAATTCTCCTGAGCAGTTAACTAATACATGTAAATAATTTACTCAATTTTTCTATGGTAAAGTAGATCAACTCTCTGTGTATTTCTCAATCACCCCGTAAGGATTTTGACCGACCATTTAAATGATGGTTGGAAGTGTATTTTAATTAGATTTCTCTATTTGAAATTTCACAGATTATTGGGAACATAAATGATGCATTCTGCCCTTTAAATTCTTGCTCTCATGTTTTTATGAAAGTCTTGCAGGAGGATTTTAGTAGTTTAAAACTGAATTAGTAAGTGCCTCTCTGGCTGAAGGTTACTTTCCAGGTCTGCTTAAAGTGGCCTTTGTTCATCCTGTTTTAAAAATAAAGGCAACTTAGATCCTTTGAAATTTGGTAATTGTAGCCAAATTTATTCTTAAGGATATAGAAAATGTGGTTTTAAAACAATTTCAAGATGTTATTGCAGAGCGAATTCTTTTCAATGATTTCAGTTTGGCTTTTGGACTGCACATTATACTGAGACTGCTTTTATCTAGCTTAGACATGTCCTGGCATGGTTTTGTTAGCATTCAGCCACCTTCCGAGACTCCTCGGTTTTGGACACTCAATTTTTCTATGAGCCGCCATTGCATGCTCTGACATGTGTATTACTAGGAGCTGGCGAAGAGACGCATAGGGCACGCATGTGCATCTGTGTGCATGATTCTGTGCACTCTGGAAAGAGAGTCAGGTAGTGTCCCTAATGATAATGTCACACGCTCAAGACTACTTAGCCTGTCTGAACCTGGACTCCTTGCCTTAGCAACAGGTTCCATAGCCTGTTCCTGCCTTGCTTGTTGTGTTCCTGCTTCTATATGCTGCTCCTGCCTGCCTGCTGGCTTGCTGCCTGTCTTGATATTCGACTGTTCTAGATTCTGTTTGCCTGCTGCCTGCCTTGACCCCAGACTGCCTCCTGGCTTCTCTCTATGCCTAATTGTACCTAGGGATATGCCCAAGTCCTTCTGGCACACTGATGGCACAACCTGAGGGAAAGATGGTTAGAACAGGTAAAGTGGCCTCCACAGGTCCTTCTTTGGCACTTCTTCTTGTTATCAGGTTCATTGTTGGTGCTTCTTGCTGCCTCACCACACAGGGGTCCACATCATCACCTATAATCCGAAAGGGTTTGCAGAATGGCTGGAGGGCCACCACCTGACACCAGTAAAGGCTGCACTCCTAACAGTTTGCCAAGCCCATGGTCCTGGCGGAACTTGCTGCACTCCATGCCATTCCTGGTCTGGCACAACATATACATCAGCAACAGAATGTTTTGGATCAAGTAACAGGGCTCCTGAAAAGGCTGACAGCATGAATGGATGCGCTCTCCACCCAACCCTTACCCATCGAAGCAACTTCACCTCTGGCTCAGCTCCAATAGTCACGCCACTGCCATGTCTCCCTCCACTACCTAGATACCTTGGTGACCCCCAGTAGTTTCAGGGCTTTATTAATCAATATCCAAAAGAGTCACCCAAAAATTGTTGCTAAGAGGCACATAAAAATAGAATGAATATTTAAGAAAAATCTACAAGGGCCATCATACTAAGCACTCCATGTCTTGAAATCTTCATTGCTTTTTATTTAATCATCACTCCAAAATTCAGAGATTTTTTATGTTTTGTTATTTTTTTGCAAATAAAATAAGGAAAGGCAAATACTTATCTTTGTCTTTTTTTTGGTATGAAAATCCCAACAGTCCCGACATACGCCGTGTTTCGAGGTGAAACCTCTGCATCAGGGGATTGTCTTAAGTCACATCAATATGTTCATTTGAAGCTCCAACTGTTCCATGGTCCATGGACTGTTGGGATTTTCATACCAAAAAAAAAAAAAAAAAGACAAAGATAAGTGTTTGCTTTTCCTTATTTTATTTGCAAAAAAATAACAAAACTTAAAAAATCTCAGAATTTTGGACCAATGATTAAATAAAATGCAATAAAGGTTTAAAGACTGGGAGTGCTTAGTTTGATGGTCCTTATATATTTTTCTTAAATATTCATTCTATTTTTTGTGCTTTATTAATCAGTGCCAAATGCACTTCACTCTGCAGGTGGTTCTATTTCTGACAGACAGAACTAAGGTCATATTTATTCTGTCTCTACTGGAGGATCAACTCTGGCCTGGGCTTCTCCATTATGGAAGCATGAGGATCTGTTCCTGGAAGACCTTAACAACTTCCTTTGTGATTTCTGGCTTATATATATAGAAACATAGAAACATAGAAATGACAGCAGAAGACCAAACGGCCCATCCAGTCTGCCCAGCAAGCTTTTGCACTCTTTTTTTCTCTTACTTATCTGTTACTCTTGGCCCTTAGTAACATTTTGGTTCTATTTCCCTTCCACCCCCACCATTAATGTAGAGAGCAGTGTTGGAACTGCATCTAAGTGAAATATCTAGCTTAATTAGTTAGGGGTAGTAACTGCCGCAATAAGCAAGCTACACCCATGCTTATTTGTTTACCCAGACTATGTAATTCAGTCCTTGTTGGTTGTTGTCTGTATATAGATCCACTTTTCTTCATTCCCCCTGCCATTGAAACAGAGAGCTTTGCTGGATATGCATTGAAAGTGAAGTATCAGACTTTCTCCCCTGCCGTTGAAGCAGAGAGCTATGCTGGATATGCATTGAAAGTGAAGTATCAGACTTTCTCCCCTGCCGTTGAAGCAGAGAGCTATGCTGGATATGCATTGAAAGTGAAGTATCAGGCTTATTTGGTTTGGGGTAGTAACCACCGTAACAAGCAAGCTACTCCCCACTTTTTTTTTGTGAATGGAAATCCTTTTTTCACATTGCTCTAAGCTTCAATGGCAAGAAGTAATGTTGGAGTCGCATTAACCGTGTGTATGTTTATTGAATAAGGGTATTATCTCCAGGTAGTAGCCATCATTCCCACGAGCCACCCACTCTTCATTCACATCCTCTAGACTTTATGGATCCACAGTGTTTATCCCACACCCCTTTGAAGTCCTTCACAGTTCTGGTCTTCACCACTTCCTCCGGAAGGGCATTCTAGGCATCCACCACCCTCTCCGTGAAGAAATATTTCCTGACATTGGTTCTGAATCTTCCTCCCTGGAGTTTTAAATAGAGACCCCTGGTTCTGCTGATTTTTTTCCAACGGAAAAGGTTTGTCGTTAACTTTGGATCATTAAAACCTTTCAAGTATCTGAAAGTCTGTATCATATCACCCCTGCTCCTCCTTTCCTCCAGGGTGTACATATTTAGATTCTTCAATCTCTCTTCATAAGACATTCGATGAAAATCATCCACCTTTTTGGTCGCCCTTCTCTGGACCGCCTCCATCCTGTCTCTGTCCCTTCGGCGATACGTCTCCAGAACTGAGCACAATACTCCAGGTGAGGCCTCACCAAGGACCTGTACAAGGGGATAATCACTTCCCTTTTCTTACTCGATATTCCTCTCTCTATGCAGCCCAGCATTCTTCTGGCGTTAGCTATCACCTTGTCACATTGTTTTGCCGACTTCAGATCATTAGACACTATCACCCTAGGTCTCTTTCCTGCTCCGTGCACATCAGCCCTTCACCCCCCATCGAATACAGTTCTTTTGGATTTCCACACCCCATATGCATGACTCTGCACTTCTTGGCATTGAATCTCAGCTGCCATATCCAGCTTCCTTAAATCCCTTCTCATTCTCTCCACTCCTTCTGGCGTGTCCACTCTGTTGCAGATCTTAGTGTCATCCGCAAACAGACAAACCTTACCTTCTAACTCGTCCACTATGTCGCTCACATAGATATTGAATAGGACCGGTCCCAACACCGATCCTTGTGGCACTCCACTTAACACCGCTCTCTCTTCAGAGTAAGTTCCATTTATCATCACACATTGTCATCTGTCCATCAACCAGTTTGCAATCCAGGCCACCACCTCGGCATTCACTCCTAAGCTTCTCATTTTATTCACCAACCGCCTGTGCAGGGGCCGACCAATGGCATCAGTAGCCCCTGTGACATAGTGAGGACAAAGGCTATCAGTGCCATTTTGAATACCAGAAGCCGACAGCCCGAGTGCAGGAGATTGTGCCAGGACCCCTGCTGGACCACCAGGGAGGTTTGGTAAGTCTTGGGGGGGTCAGGAGGGTGGGGGGTTGTAGTTAATTAAATTTAAAAGGTTGGGATGGGGGGTTTTTGGGAAACGAATACACATGCAACTAATGAACGGATCGGGGTCCCCCAAGAACGGATGCAATGGATTTGGCTCCCCACGAATATGAATGCCGAATGGGACGAATCTGTCCCTGCTGCACATCCCTACAAAATAGCAGTGGAGGGATATTTTTTGCTGAGGTGACACCAGAATTTGAATATTTTTTTATAAATGTTACTTGTAATGTGAATTGTCCTATTTAGGCTCTGCACCTGCTCTGATGATTAATGATTTCTGGCTTTCTGCAAAGAGGAATCATGAAAGAATACATTAATTTTTGTTTATTACATGATTGAATGGATCTGATTGTTTTCTTTGATTTTTACATGATATACTATGCACAGCAATAATATAAAATAAATTAATACAGATTAATAAGGAAATTTTAATGCTGGTAAGTGCTTGAAATAATTGAGGTAAAATATTTTAAAGTTTCACGCATGATGCATAATGGCTGTTGCAAACTACTTAGAAAGCCATTGTAAGGTGCAGTATATGGCATTATTTATCAATAAGAATACAACTGGTAGGTTTCAGACCTGCATGCCTGCAGCCCACCCATGTTAATCTTGTACCCACCCAAAAGATTAGTTCTGGCTACGCCACTGATGCATTCAGCACAGGCTGAAGGCACATTTTAAAAGTTTGAAAGCAGTTGGGACTTGGAAAAGGACTTTTTTTTTTTTTTTTGCAGTTCGGTACTTCTGCAAAACAATTCGGCAAATGCTTCAGGTGCTGTGGAGCTGACAGGTTTTCAGTGTGCAGCCCTGGATCCATTTATCTTGCTTTCACCCAAAGACACTTTTATCTCCTATTTTAAACATAAATGTCTACATGCAGGGCAGGCTTCTTACATCCAGGCTCAAAAATCCTTTAATCATTATATGTACTTTATACATTTTTCCCCTTAAATGGTCACTAAGCAGAAAGTGAAATCCCTGTGAGCAATGCAAAGAAAAGATGATTCTTATGGTCTTTCTCAGGTTCGGAGCTCCTCTATCACAAGTACAAGATGTATTCCCAGCTCTAGTACAGACCGCAACCTTTTTTGGGGGAGGAAGTGAATGTACAACCCTCCTCGGGCCCTATCAGGAAACTTTTCTGTCACTTATGATTTTACTGCCAGTTCTTTAAAACTGCAATATTAATAATTGTCACCTGAGAAGCAAAAGCCCAACGTGGTCTAGCGGGGGGTCCGGGAGCCATCCCTTCAATCATACCCTCGGTGCCGGTGCTGGACTGGTTTCAAAATGGCGCCGATCGCCTTTGCCCTCACTATGTCACAGGGAGCGACGTCGCTCCCTGTGACAAAGTGAGGGCAAAGGCGATCGGCGCCATTTTGAAACCAGTCCAGCACCGAGGGTATGATTGAAGGGATGGCACCCGGACCCCCCGCTAGACCACCAGGTACATGTAAAACGTTTTTTGGGGGTCGGAAGGGTGGGAGAAGCAAAGGGGGTAATTTGTAAAGGGTCGAGGTGGGTTTTTTTTTTAATCGGGCTATCTGCGCCATTTTTATCAGTGGTAGCCAAAATGGCGCCGATGGCCCGAGAGTGGGAGATCGTGCCGGGACCCCCCCCCCCCCCCCCCCCCCCACTGGACCACCAGGTAATTTAACATTTTGGAGGGGTTCGGGAGGGTGGGAGAGCAAAGGGGTCATTTGTAAAGGTTCGGGGTGGGGTTTTTTTTATCTGCTCAGGCCTCACTAAAAAATTAACAATGTGAATTGGAATCGGAACTGATTCCAATTCACATCTCTAACGATCCGATTTTTTTCTCCCTCCATCCGAACCTGATCATTAAAACGATCGGGCACACGATTCACATCTCTAATAATTTCACCTCCTCATCCCGCTAGACTTGAAACTTGGCATTGTAGTTCCCCTGGATGATATACACAGCTGGGGACCAGCTACACAACTAAACATTTCTGCAAGGTATCAAAAAGAACATCAAACTAGTTGGGATATTATTCCCCTCAAAGAATCACCATTTAAAGAAAGGAAAGATCCTCTTATGTTCCCATTGTTCCAGTACTGTTATCATCCGCTTCTTTTCCTTTCCCAGGATACCCCCAAGTCTCACCCATGTGTAGGAATGCAGTAACTATGGCAGGAGAATGTGTTCTAATCTGCCACCAGGTCAGAAATGTAATCTGACCCTGGGGCATTATGTCAAGGCAAAAACAAAGGGACAACCTTATGCCGTGGAAAGATTTTATTGATATAAGGATGTCCCTTTGTTGTTTTTACCTTGGCTACATGGGACCACCTTCCGATTTGTTTTATTGAACCTGGGGCATTATGTGCCAGCATCAAACCAAGGAATTGTCTTTCTATTTTCTGTACCCTGTAGTTTTATCTCACTGTCATTACTATTCTGTACATTTCTTTTCCCCCTTTTATTTTAATCATTTTGGGGGTAATTTTGTAACAGCCTACATAAAGGAAGTCAGAAAATACTTGCAGAAATTACACCAATTTTCAAAGTGAGATTGAATTTACTGTATGATTTTGCTTTGAAAGTTACCCCACTAAAACTATCTACATCCAATTCCATCTGCAAATTTGTACATAGACATTTATCAGGGAAATTTACACACAACTTTATAACAAGCCATTTCCATAGGTAAAGCATTGTTTTACCTTTGGAAATGCCTTTGAAAATGACCCCCTTTATGAATTATTTATGTATTTGGCAGCACATGTAAAATTGTCATGCCAATAAATTTATCTGAATCTACTGGTGGCAGTCAAGCATCTGCTTTCCTGCCACAGTAATGTCAGCTCTACCTTATCTATAAAAGGCTATCTGTGCCCTACTGCCTATAAAGGGTCGTCTGCTGCCTAACATCCCCCCCCCCCCCCCCCCGGAAAAAGGGCTTTGCTACTCTGATCCTCCTCTTCCTCCTCCTCCTGCTAGAGACAGCATCCATCCTGCTGGAGGTTCTCCTGCTGGAAAGAGTACCCCTTCACCCCCCTGGGAGGTCTAAAGAGGGTCTGAGACCTGATATCCCCTCCCATCCAGTTACCCCATCTAACATATCAGAAAGGGTCTTTTAGGAAGGAACAATCCCCACAGACTTCTGTCTGGCTCACACTAAGTTAAGAACATAAGAAATTGCCATACCAGGTCAGACCAAGGGTCCATCAAGCCCAACAGTGGCCAATTCAGGCTACAAGTACCTGGCAAGTACCCAATCACTAAGTAGATCCCATGCTACTCATGCCAGTAATAGCAATGGCTATTCTCTAAGTCAACTTGATTAATAACAGTTAATGGACTTCTCCACCAAAAACTTATCCAAACCTTTTTTAAACCCAGCTATACTAACTGCACTAACCATATCCTCTGGCAACAAATTCCAGAGCTTAATTGTGTGTTGAGTGAAAAAGAATTTTTTCCAATTAGTTTTAAATGTGCCACATGCTAACTTCACGGAGTGCCCCCTAGTCATTCTATAATCCAAAAGAGTAAATAACTGATTCACATCTACCCGTTCAAGACCTCTCATGATTTTAAAGACCTCTATAATATCAACCCTCAGTCATCTCTTCTCCAAGCTGAACAGCCCTAACCTCTTTAGCCTTTCCTCATAGGGGAGCTATTCCATCCCCTTTATCATTATGGTCGCCCTTCTCTGTACCTTCTCAAATGCATCAATATGTTTTTTGCGATGTGGCGACCAGAATTGTAAACAGTACTCAAGGTGCGGTCTTATCATGGATTGATACAGAGGCATTATGACATTTTCCATTTTAATCACCATTCCCTTCCTAATAATTCTTAACATTCTGTTTGCTTTTTTGACTGCCACAGCACACTGCGCCAACAATTTCAATGTATTATCTACCATGATGTCTAGATATTTTCCTGAATGGTAACGCCTAATATGGAACCTGACATCGTGTAACTACAGCATGGGTTATTTTTCTCTTTATGCAACATTTTGCACTTGTCCACATTAATTTTCATCTGCCATTTGGATGCCCAGTCTTCCAGTCTCGCAAGGTCCTCCTGCAATTTATCGCAATCCGCATGTGAATTAACTACTCTGAATAATTTTGTATCATCTGCAAATTTGATTACCTTGCTCGTTGTATTACTTTCCAGATCATTTCTAAATATATTGAAAGGCACAGGTCTGCCTTATCAATGTTTTTCACTTCACTTGATATGCTTATGATTTTTCCTATTTTCTTCAGATGGATCCTTCTTCAAATTTTTGAAGTATATTTTTTTGGCTAAAATAGCCTCTTTCACCTAACCTTTTAAGCATGCTGGTAATCATTTTGCCTTCCTTCCACCTTTCTTAATGTATGGAATACATCTGGACTGTGCTTCTAAGAATGTATTTTTAAATAATGTCCATGCCTGTTGTACACTTTTAACCTTTGCAGTTGCACCTTTCAGTTTTTTTCTAATTAGTTTCCTCATTTTATCAGTTTCCCTTTTGAAAATTTAGTGTTAGAGCTGTAGATTTACATATTGTCCCCCTTCCAGTCATAAGTTTAGATATGATCATGTTATGATAAATATTGCCAAGTGGCCCCACCACCATTAACACTCTCACCAAATCCTGTGCTCCATTAAGAATTAAATCTAAAATAAATCCCTCTCTCGTTGGATCCTCAACCAATTGCTCCATGAAGCAGTCATTTATTCCATCTAGGAACTTTGACTCTACCATGTCAATATTGGGGTAGTTGAAATCTCGCATTATTACTGCACTGCCAAATTGGTCAGCATCCATGATTTCTCTTAGCATTTCATGATCTGTCTGACCATTTTGTCCAGGTGGATGATAATATACTCCTATCACTATACTCTTACCCAACACACATGGGATTTCTACCCATATAGATTCTACTAAGTATTTAGTCTCTTATATGATCTTTTTCCTGTTGGACTCTATTAGGGATGTGAATCGTTTTAGGACGATTAAAATTATCGTCCGATAATTTTAATATCGTCTTAAACCATTATGGAACACAATACAATACAGATTCTAACGATTTATCGTTATAAATCGTTAGAATCGTGAGCCGGCACACTAAAACCCCCTAAAACCCACCCCCGATCCTTTAAATTAAATCCCCCACCCCCCAATAACTTAAATAACCTGCGGGTCCAGCGGCGGTCCGGAACGGCAGCGGTCCGGAACGGGCTCCTGCTCCTCAATCTTGTCGTCTTCAGCCGGCGCCATTTTCCAAAATGGCGCCGAAAAATGGCGGCGGCCATAGACGAAAAAGATTGGACGGCAGGAGGTCCTTCCGGACCCCCGCTGGACTTTTGGCAAGTCTCGTGGGGGTCAGGAGGCCCCCCACAAGCTGGCCAAAAGTTCCTGGAGGTCCAGCGGGGGTCAGGGAGCGATTTCCCGCCGCGAATCGTTTTCGTACGGAAAATGGCGCCGGCAGGAGATCGACTGCAGGAGGTCGTTCAGCGAGGGTTCCTGTGCCTCGCTGAACGACCTCCTGCAGTCGATCTCCTGCCGGCGCCATTTTCCGTACGAAAACGATTCGCGGCGGGAAATCGCTCCCTGACCCCCGCTGGACCTCCAGGAACTTTTGGCCAGCTTGTGGGGGGCCTCCTGACCCCCACGAGACTTGCCAAAAGTCCAGCGGGGGTCCGGAAGGACCTCCTGCCGACCAATCTTTTTCGTCTATGGCCGCCGCCATTTTTCGGCGCCATTTTGGAAAATGGCGCCGGCTGAAGACGACAAGATTGAGGAGCAGGAGCCCGTTCCGGACCGCTGCCGTTCCGGACTGCCGCTGGACCCGCAGGTTATTTAAGTTATTTGGGTGGGGGATTTAATTTAAAGGGTCGGGGGTGGGTTTTAGGGGGTTTTAATGTGCCGGTTTTTCGATTTTTCGATTTTTCGATTTTTAACGATTTTTAACGATTTTTAACGATTTTTCACGATTTTTCACGATATTTTACCCCCCCCAAACGGCAACAATACGATTCCCTCCCCCTCCCAGCCGAAATCGATCGTTAAGACGATCGAGGACACGATTCACATCCCTAGACTCTATACCCTCCTGGACATAAAATGCCACACCCCCACAAAGTTGATCCTCCCTATCATTGTGATATAATTTGTACCCTGATATAGCACTGTCCCATTGGTTACCCTCCTTCCATCAGGTCTCTGAGATGCCAGTTATATCTATCTCATTATTCACTGCTATACACTCTAACTCTCCCATCTTACTTCTTAGATTTCTGGCATTGACAATGAGACATTTCAAAGTGTGGTTTTTTTTGTATTAACAACTGCTTTTCAGGTGTCAGGGATAATATGGAATTCTTTAGTTCAGGTGATTCTTTGCTTATAGGCATATGGACTACATTTCCTTTTATTGGAACCTCTCTATTTGGATGCCCCAACTGTACTGTTTCATTAGCATCCTTCAAAGATACATTCCTCTGAACCATGCACTGCTGAGTGACTGTCAGCTTTCTCCCTTGTTCCAGTTTAAAATCTGCTCTCTCTCTTTTTTAAAAGTTAGCACCAGCAGCCTGGTTCTACTCTGGTTAAGGTGGAGGCCATCCTTTTGGAAATGACTTTTCCCTGCACCATCGTCTCATCCATTGAGACTCTGGAGCTCTGCCTGCCTCTGGGGACCTGCACGTGGAACAGGAAACATTTCAGAGAATGCCACCCTGGAGGTTCTAGTGTTCAGCTTTCTACCTAAAATTCTAAATTTGGCTTCCAGAACCTCTCTCACATGTTCCTATGTCGTTGGCGCCCACATGACCCATGACAGCTGACTTATTTTTTTTTTTTTTTATTTATTTTAGAAGATTTATATACCGATGAACATTGGGAATATCTCATCGGTTTACATTAAAACAAAATTATAGCTAACCGAGCTTTACATAGAAATTGGAACCAAGTGTAAAAAGAAGAAACAGAACAGATATCTATAATCCTATCTAGGTGATGTGTGAGTCTGCCACCTTCACACCAGGCAGGCAAGTTACCAGGTAGTCCTCATGTCCACAGCCACCCAGCTATCTACATTTCTAATAATCGGCTCACCAGCTATGGTTACCTACCTAACCTTTCCCACCTGGGCAATAGCCCTGGGAGACTTGTCCTCAGTGTGAAAGGACAGTTTATCACCTGGAGAGCAAGTCTTTGCTACAGGTTCACTTCCTGCTACACCAGGGTCATTTTCTCCAACCAAGAGACCTTTCTGATCCAAGGCAGCACTGGGTTTGCCAAACTGCATTTGGGACTCTCTGTCTGTCTCAGTTCCTTCAGGTCTGCACTCTAGCCTCCAGAGATTGGAATTGTTCTCTGAGAGCCAGGAGCTCTTTGCACCAGGTACACCCAGCAGCAGGTAAAAATCATACATGTGACACTCAGTACAAAAGACTGGAAAGCCTCCTTCTTGCTGCTGGGCTATTGCTTCATCTTAATTTTGTTACTCTGTTTAATATGCATTAATTTCTTATTGCAGTTTAAATATCTAAATAAAATTCTTAATATATATGTGCAGAAATCCCACTTTAACTTTCTTTTAATGTACTAATGGAGATTAAAAAGGGGACAGAAATATAAAATTACTGAGAAATACAGAGAAATGTAAACAGCCTAATGGATCTTGTTTCTAGTGCAACATGCCAAACAGTAGTGAAATATGTCCCCTGCCTCTTCATTACATGAATGTATAAGCAATATATCTCTGAATGCTTTATTTCTCTCATTCATCACCATTTATACATCAAATTTAAAAGTCTCTGGTGGGCTTTGTTGGCCTTCCTCCACTATTTAAGTTTAAGCTTGGATATGGACATTCAGAAAATGTAACAGTATATCTACAATGATATATTAATTCTAACACTATATAACAAAACTGAAGAATATTCAAACACTTACTGTTTCAAAACCAAAAGTGTAATTGGTAAGCTCTGAACAAGAAAAAAGTATCCATTCTGATGTAAGATTTAAGGCCCTTAGATTTTTTTTTCCTCACTGAGGCTCTTCTGCTCATCAGCACATTCAAAAGCACAAAAAATCACCATATGGACTCCAAAGCTGCTGTTCAAAATAAAATTTCTGGCACTGGTACAGGTAAAGCAAACTCCAAAATAGTTGCATACTAGGCTAGTGGATCAAACAGCAACATAAGTCCAAAACAGCACAAAACATAAATCCCAGTCACTTTCAGCAACAATAACAACTGGCCTCTCAAATGGGTTGGCTCTACAGGACAGGAATCCTCCTCCCTTGTATCATCCTAGGTATTTGTTTTGAAGGTAGCTCTCTTTTTCTTTCAGCAGCTTCTTAAACTCCAGGGAGCTTCTGGTTGACTCCCTTCCAACCAGGAACTCCTTAGTCAGATGGCCAGTTTCATCCCTTCTCAAAATTCCCTCCAAGGAAAAGAAATTCTGTCAATGTAAGAACAACTTCACCCAAGACAGATGAGGAATTTCAAACACCTCATCTCTCAGGGATCTCCTTGCTGAACCCTTGGAACCCTTTTCTTCCTTGGACCCCTGTCTCTTTCACTAAATAGGATGCCTTTCTTTTTCCAGGCACTCCTCAGATGTGAGAAGGCTCCTGTCCAGGTACTTTCCCTGTGAAAGGAATGACCCAACTGAGGGCAAGATGGCATCCAGAAGGGAGCCACGATTCAGCTTTCTCCTACCTTTTGCTTGACTCTGTTTTCCTTTGCTATGCCTCCTAAGCACAAGGGGCTTTCATTTGGTAAGGCAAAGTGAGGGTTTTTCCCTCAATACCCACACACTTTGCAGAGCTTCTACTGATTTTATCCTTTAAGGCCCTGGGAGCTGGGAAAATCAGGGAGGTTAACCCTGCTGTGAAGAGCGATGTAAGAGCATTGGGACTCAGTTCCAAGTGTGCTGTTGGCATCACTGACCGATGATGTCAGCATTTTGATGCCACAGGAGGGAGAACATGGAGCATTGCGGGAGGAAGCTGTTTTGTCACCTCTACAGCCTGGGAAGGATGGAGAAGCTTTAGCAATCAGCTGTGCAGTTGACAGAGGCCCTTCGATTTCCTCTCCTCCTGATGGAGTCCAAGTAACGCCCAGTGAGCTTACCATCTCTCCTATTAAGCCAGCGGTAGTAACATTAGACAGTATATGGGAGATAACTGCTAGGCTAGCACAGGCTATTAACTCTTTGGAATCCATATCTAATGCCCATGAAGATTCTTTGCAAAGTTTACAGTCTTTGGTTGAAAAACTGGAAGGAGATATTCAAGAATTTCATGGATTTAGAGAGGCAACTATTAAAGACAGAAATGTATTATCCAGAAGGAAGGGTTGAGCTACTGGAAAATTGGAACCGTCGTTTGAATGTTAGACTCATTAATTTTCCTAGAATTATGGGAGAACATCCTATATTTACCTTTAAAAGGCATCTCCATTAAGTTCTTCTTATACTTGATGTTGAATTTCCTTCTATAAATAAGGTTTACTTTTTACCAATGTCCTCAGGTGAAAGGCATTTGCCCCTGGATTCCAGTTGGGTTCCTTTGGATGTGCAGAATTTAACTGAATTTCTTGAACATTCTGGTTTAGAAGTTATAGATCAACATACTCTATTAGTTTCCTTAATAGCTGAATAATATAATAGCAAGTTAATGTCTCATTACTTCCGTCATTTACATTCTTCATTTAATGGGTCTGCTGTACGAATGTTTCCAGATATTTCAAGAATAATGCAGGAAAGGGGACAAGTGTTTCTTTCAAGGAGACAGGAAACAATTTCCTTAGGTTCAATGTTTCTTTTGAGATAGCCTTGTAAATGTATTATAAAAAAATATAATAATTGTTATATTTTCTTTATTCCAGAACAATTAAAAGCCTTTTTAGTTTCTAGATCCCAGTTGTAGTGACTATTTTTGTATTAAATTTCTAGTAATTAAATAGATTGCAGGTCCAAACAGGTAAAGCCTTTTCAATTATTATGTTTCCTTTATGTATGAGGAGTCATGGGAAGTTGCTTCTCTTGGACCCTGTTCATCTTGTTGGTGTTCAAGATCATTTTTATCCCATTAAAGTTATCTTAAGGCTTCTTATCTTGTAATCGGACTGTTCAGGTTTGATGGCTTTCTTCTTTAGAACCAGTGTAAGGATCTTCTGTTGGACTTTCTCATATGAAGTTTGAAAACAAGATCATGCTTATAGTAATGGTCAGGCAATCAGGAAAAAGGTTCCTGTCTTACATGACTTGTCTTTCGAAGTGTCAAATTTCTTATGTATAACAGATATGGTGAAGTAATGACAAGATTAAATATAAAATGAACAACAATGTCCCTTTTATGAATATTTAGCCATCAAAGTAGCCAGTTATAATAGGCACTTCCGGTAGTAATTATACCTTCATTTGCCTTACGCTTAATAATAGGCCAACAGATTGTTTTTTGTTTTTTTTTTCTATTTTCAAATTGCAAATAAAATCCACTTATCTTCTCTTGCTCGATGACATCAATTCACTAACACAGAACCATGGTTTGAGGCCTGCATCAAGGGGTCATTTTTCTGATAGGCTCATAGTTTTCATTTCATAGTTATAGAGATGAGTAAAATTGTACTAAAATAAAAGATACACATATTATTGTAATCAATTCAAACAGACATCTACAAACAGTTATCTTAAGCTATATACATAGTTTAGGATGGTAAAGTGCCCTGAATTATATTTTACAGAATAGATTTTAGCACTGCAAAAGCACAGGAAATTGTGAAGCGTCTTATATTCATTAAGGCAGTGGACAAGCATTACCCATGATGCTAAGATTCTAGCTCAAAAATGTACATTAGAAGCCGGAGATGGACTCTCCAGAAACTGTATAAATACAGTTTGGAAGTGATAGTACATCAAACTCAAATCAGAGAGATTTCAATTTTGAGATTCAGTCCATGAGGAGAGACAGAGTTTAGATAGAAAATCCAAAATTTCTCTCATAGGTTTAACTTGATGACTCTGTTTTTAACTCTTGTCAATACACCGATCACTGGCACACAGTGGACCCATCCAGGATCAGGCAAGGTCACAACATTTTATTTGCTACAAACTACCTTTCTACATTTGTCATCTATTTTAAACAATGCCCTTCTCAAAAGATCTACATCAAGATTGCAAAACGTTGCATCAGAACTAGGCTCACTGAGCACAAAAGTTGTATCAATACAGGCAAGATGCAAGCTCTGATAGTTTCACATTATCTAGAGTATAATCACTGTTTGACTGATCTCAGGTGGGCATTCTCAAGCAGATTGGTGCATTGACAAGAGGAAAAAACAGAGTTACCAAGTTAAACCTATGAGAGCAATTCTGTACTTTCTATCTAAACTCTGTCTCTCTTCATGGTCTGTAACTCAAAACTGAGTGGTATACATTAATCTATCCCTCCAATTTGTGTTTGATATACTATCACTTCTACATTGTATCTATACAGTTTCCAGAAAGTCCACATCTGGCTTCCAGTGTACATTTTCACTCCAGAATCTCAGCATCATGGGTAATGCTTGTCCCCTCTCTTAATGAATATAAGACATTTTACAATTTCCTGTGCTTTTGCTGTGCTAAAATCTATTCTGTAAAATATAATTCAGGGCACTTTACCATCTGAAACTTTCTATATGGATTAAGATATCTGTTTGTGAATGTCTATTTGAATTGATTGCAGATATATTTTTATCTTTTATTTTAGTAAAATTTTACTCATCTCTATAATCATGAAATGAAAATTATAGCCTATGACAGAAATGACCCCCAATGCAGGTATCGAAACACGGTTTTGTGTGATGGAGTTGATGTCATTGAGCAAGACAAGATAAGTGCATTTTATTTGCAATCTGAAAAAAAAGACAAAAAACATATCTGTTGGCCTATGTTTAAACATAAGGCAAATGAAGTATAATCACAACTGGACGTGCCAATTATGACTGCCTACTTTTATTGCTAAATATTCATAAATGGGACATTGTTCATTTTATGTATATCAGAAACATGGCTATTAGACTAGGACATTTCTATTTTGAACTGGCTTTGTCCATCTGGTTACATCTTGGTGTCTCACATGCATGGTAAAGGTAGAGGTGAGCAGTGGTTGTTTGTATTTAAAAGTTCATGGACTTTCTCTCAGGAAAATCTAGAGGATGGCTCTGCTCATGAAATGTTATTCTTTTCTCAAAAGAGTTCAGTATTTATCTTGCCTATGCTCCTCGGCTTCTCCTAGCTTATTGTATGCTAATTACTCTGTAATTTTTGAGCAATTTTTATGGAGGAGTAGCCTAGTGGTTAAAGCAGTGGGCTGGAAACCAGGATTCAAATCCTACTGCCACTTCTTATGACATTAAGCAAGTCACTTCAATCTCCATTGCCTTGGATATAAATTTAAATTGTAATCTGTCTGGGGATAAGGAAATACCTGCAATATCTGAATGTGTTTTACTTCAAAGTGCCTGAAAAGTGAAAGATAAAGTTCTTGATTCTGGTTCAAAGCTAATTTGAATAACATGCTGATTTAAGGTGACTTCTATCTACATGTGGGCATGTCACTTTTGCCCACTAATTGTGAATATTTTTTAGAAGGTATTAAGTTATTTGAGAGGAAGCAAATTGTCAATCAGCCCACCGACAAATACGGTTATATCTTCAACTTAATCTTTGTTAATTCTTCCATGGTGGGTTACTATGCATCAAAGGAATTGGTTAGACCAGTTCCATGGTCAGATCATTTTTTACTCTCCTTTCATTACTCCTATTTATTTATTTGGGCGTTTTGTATACCATCATTTTAAAGGAAGATCACAATGATTTACAGTATCCACATTCATATTCATGGTCAACGATCACCTTCTAGTTCAGCACTACATCATATACATATTCTAGTTCATAATCAGATATATTCTAGGATATCACATTATCTATTATATATTCTAGTTCATATTTGTGCATTTTTTTGGTCATCCTAACAGTAAATACAAGTTCCAATTCTACTAACAATACACTTCACATCATTCATTCCTTATTGTTCGTTCCACTATCATTAACTCTGGTACTGATGTAGCAGTTATCCCCATATTGGTATTTTATGTTAAGTCATAAGCATTTCTAAAGAGCCATGTTTTCAGTTCATGCTTGAAACTCTTTCTTTCTGTTATCTGATGCATTGACTCTGGAAGTGAGTTCCACAACTTGAGGCCTGCTGTGGAAAACATTTGTTCTCTTAGATGCATTAGCTGTGTGTTCCGAGTGGAAGGTACCATTAGAAGTCCTTTGTTTTGTGATCTTAGGTCTCTCTGTTGTGTGTAGTTTTGAATTATCACTCCTAATAAACATCGGTTAATATTGTTGATGATATTGAAAATTAGATTTATAGTGAATTTATAGTGAATTCTGGCTTGTAGAGGAAGCCAGTGCCAAGCAATCAGCAAAAGGGTAATATGTTCGAATTTTCCTGTCCCTAGTAAGAGTCTTGCAGAGGCATTTTGAAGTAACTGTAGTGGTTTTAGTAGACCTGAGGGTAGGCCTAGTAAAAGGGAGTTGCAATAGTCTGTTTGAAAATATAAGTGTTTGTAAGACAGTGTGGAAGTCCTGTATTGTATTCTCAGCTTGGAGTACCCTGTTTTAATTAATTTCCTTATATGCTTTTTCATAGGAAGTTCTCGTCGATCTGAATTCCAAGGTCTCATATTTGATCTGAGGGAGTAATATTAGTGAGTACTAGGTCTAGGGTTGGTGGTTTGTTTATTGTGTTATCTTTCCTTAACCACACAATTTCCATTTTTTTGGGGGGTTAGAGTTAGTTTTAGTTGAGAAAGTTTTTATTGTCTGGCCTTCATGTATGTTGACAGAGATGATGCTGTTTTTTTTAATGTTTTGTTGAATGGGATATAAAATTGTATGTAATCTATATATAGGAAGAAGTTGTTTCCTAGATTTGCTAGTAATGCGCATATGGGCAGCAGATGTTGAAAAGTGTGGACAAGAGCGCTGAACCTTGGGGGATGCCTATATCAATTGGGAAGGTGTCTGGAATTTGATTACTCAGTTTGTCTTGGAATGTCCTATCTTTTAGGAAGGAGGAGAACCATTTGTTAACATTTCAGTCTATTCCAATTTCTCTCAGTTGGTGGCATAGTAGGGTATAGTCAACTGTGTTGAATGCCGCTGTTAAATCTATTAGTACCAGGATTTTGTCAAAGACTTGTAGAACAGGGTCAGCTAAGGAAATGAGTAGGGTTACTGTTGAGTGATTTTTTTCTGAATCCGAATTGATATGGGTATTGTATATTGTTTTCCTCTAGGTGGTTTTCTAATTGTGAAAAGACTGGTTTTTCTAGGACTTTCGTGATGAAAAGCAGGTTGGATATTGGTCAGTAATTGTCCCAGTTATCGATTTTACCAGTTTTATTTTTTAGGATTGGTTTAATCACAGCTTGTTTTGCCCTATCGGGGACCAATCATTCTGCTAGCAAGTGATTTATTATGGTTGTGAATATTGGGGTTATTACGCTGTTTACAGATTTCAGTGTACTTGCAGGGTTAGGGTCTAGTGAATGGGTAGCGGGCTTTATTTTAGTAATGATTTGGTTTACTTTAAGTTTAAGCAGTTTTGTTGGTAAACAGTGGGAGAACTCTGATTTAAGTGTATTGATTTTGTTTAACAATCAATTAGCATATTCATTGCATGAGTACTTTGTAAAGTCGTAGTTATTTGAGATGAAAGAGGATGGGTCTTTGATTAGGTTTTTCACTGTTTCAAAGAGTAGTTTTGAATTAAATATTACACCATGAATCTGTTTTGCATAGTCGTTTTTTGCTTTATTGATTTGATCATGGTATTTTGTTAATAGGGATTTGTATTTTTCTAGGGATTCTGTAGATAGGCATTTTCTCCATTTATTTTTGGATTTTCTCAGGGTCTGTTTAGGTTTCTTTTGTTTAGTTGTGTTGCCTTCATTTTGGAATGTTTTTCTCTGGATTGGGCATAGGGTATCTGCTATTTCATTGAGGATTTTATTCCAGAGGTCAAAAGATGAGGAGCATTATCATGAAAGAACTCAGGCCAGGATTGATCATTCTGTGCAGAATGATGAAGGCAACTGTAAAGGGAGGTGAGGGAATAAGAAGGGGCAATCAGGCGATAGCCTGCAGCCAGCAGCACCAGGGCAGTTTGGTTTTGCCTGCCGCAGTGTGGCCATGCTGCACACTATCACGGGTATAGCGCCACTGTAAAAGGTGGTGCTATTTCCTGCGCTAGTGCCAGCGATAATGTTCTAAGCATTATCACCGGCAGTGGTGCTGCCAGCCTATTTCCCTAATCCCCTCCCTAACGCCTTCTCAACTTCTCCCCTCCACCTAATTTGAATGCTACCACCGCGATAAGGCCCTAATGCATGCGATAATGGCCTTTCACGGGTTGGAAAATAACCCCCTCAGTTATTTTATTTTTAATAGTTTCTTCAAGTGTTTCAGGTTCTATGTTTTTTCTGTGAGTGAAGGATTGATAAAAACATAAGAAATTGCCATACTGGGTCAGACAAGGGTCCATCAAGCCCAGCATCCTGTTTCCAACAGTGGCCAATCCAGGCAACAAATACCTGGTAACTACCTAATACATGAGTTTGTTTGAGTAGTGAAGTGAGTTATTTCTGCCTTTATTAGCTAGTGATCAGACCAGGGCAATATTTTGTGAGAAAAATTGATTACAAGTTATTGTAATTGGTGAAAATTAGGTCAAGTATGTGTCCTGCTTTATGGGTGGGGTTGGATATAAATTGTGACCAACCCATGGCTTCCATAGTAGCTAGAAACATTTCACATGCTGTAGATTTAGGTGTGCTATCTATATGTAGGTTAAAGTCTCCTGTGATTAGAGTAGATTCTAGAGCTGGAAATGTTTTATTGAATATTTCGATTAGAGGTGAGCAGTCTCTTTCCAGTGTTATGGTTGGGCTATAGATCAAACCAATATTTAGGAGTGGGGATTTTAGTATTGCAACCTTGTTGGGCGGGTTTATCTCAGCTTTGTAGGGTTTAAATTTAAGTTCCTTTTTTCATATTATTAAGAGACCCTCACCTTTTCATTTGTGTCTGGCAAAATGAAAGATATGATAGGTTGGGTTATCAATTTGGTTTAGGAGGACATTATCACTGTCTTTCAGCCATGTTTCAGTAATGCAGAATATAATGGGATTTAGTTACTCTAGTAGGTAATTTATTAGTGGTATTTTTTTCATAACAATAGAGCATTTAATAATAGTAGCGTGAACATTAGGCTGGAAGAAATCACAGGAGGAGAATTGATCAGATTGTTCCCCTTTCTTAGCTTGTGTTTTGAGGTTCTCTGGTGATTTATATGATTTCCTTGACAAGTGATTGTTTCAATGATGTGGACCAGCTCTATTTTATAACGAGTTTGGTTATGGCTGAAATTAGAATTTGCTTACATCAGGCAGCACTTCAGGGGTGCACAAAGGGACAAGCTCCTTTGACGCGCTTCATCATGCACACGCCAAGGGTGTGCACCTGCTGGCACAAGCGCCTTCGGCATTCCTGCTGGTCTTATCTGCCCTCGGCAGTGGTCTCCTCTTGCCCCCATCAGGGCTTTGGTGTGGTTGGAGCCAGGCTGTGCTCAAGTCTGGCATTGCTGCTGGTCTTATCTACCCTCATCAGAGCTGGTGGGTGAGCAGAGGGGCAGTCTGAGGGTGGGAGCCGGCCAGTCAGCACCGGCATCTGCCTGCTCTCACCTGTGGGGGGAGATGTGCTCCTTCATGTGGTCTCCCGCTGGCATCTCCTCTTGCCCCATTGGGGCTCCGATGTGGTTAAGTTGCACTCAAGTCCGGTGCTGCTGCTGGTCCTCTCTGCCATTGGTGGTGGTGGTTGGCAGGCAGAGGGGTGGTCTGTGGGTGGGAGCCTGCCAGTCAGCATCGGCATCTTCACGTGGTCTCCCGCTGGCATCTCCTCTTGCCCCGTTGGGGCTCCGATGTGGCTAAGTTGCACTCAAGTCCGGTGCTGCTGCTGGTCCTCTCTGCCCTTGGTGGTGGTGGTTGGCAGGCAGAGGGGTGGTCTGTGGGTGGGAGCCTGCCAGTCAGCATCGGCATCTTCCTGCTCTCACCTGTGGGGAGAGAGGGTGCTTCTTTCCATGGTCTCCTGCCGGCATCTTCTCTTGACCCCATCAGGGCTCCAGTGTGGTTCGAGCCGGGCCATGCTCAAGTCCGGTGCTGCTGCTGGTCTTATCTGCCCTCGGCAATGGAAGTGGGCAGGCAGAGGGGTGGTCTGTGTGTGGGAGCCAGCTAATTGGTGCTGGTGTCTTCCTGCTTTCCCCTGCAGGGGGAGGGGTTGCTCCATTGTGTGGTCTCCAGCCAGCGTCTCCTCTTACCCTCATCGGGGCTTTGGTGTGGTAGGAGCTGGGCCGTGCTCAGGTCCAGCACTGCTGCTGGTCCTCTCTTGTTCCTTCTTTATGAAGAAGCCCACCTCAATGAAGCCCACCTCAGTTAAGAGACGGTATATTGATACTGACAACTTAAATGATCTGTTAATGGTCAACTTAGTTGATTATGCACCTGACAATGCTGACTCTGCTGTTTCTAGTTGGGAAACCGCTGTGACCAGTGCTTTGGACAGGATTGCTCGATTAAAGAAGTTTGAACATTCTTTGTTAAAAAACCTCTCCTGAGCTTTGTCTATTGAAGTGCTCACTCCATAGACATGAACATCTATAGCTTCGGGTTCATACCATTGAGGGCCTTTGTTCTTATGAGAAACTGCTTTAGGAATACTGGAAAATACTGATAATGATGAAAAATTATTTTATTTGAAGGACTACCTCGCTTCTGGTAACAATCTTAGATAATTGTATAGGATTGTACATAGCCTGACTATTCCTCTAATCAGTAGGGATGTGCAGACAAAAAGTTTGCATTGATAAGTTGATAAGTTGAAGTTGAGGGTTGATTTCGTTCAATATGGACATATGGAGAATTCCATAAGTTGAGGGTCTGTCCATTCGTTCACCGGTTCCCTAAATAAAAATTTAAACCCCTCACCCTCCTTAATCCCCCCCCCAAGACTTACCAAAACTCCCTGGTGGTCCAGCGGGGAGTCAGGAAGCCATCCCTATATTCCTTTGCGAGGAGCACGTGACGTCGGCGTCACGTCGGAGTGACGCGGACGTCACGTGCTCCTCGGCGCCTCCGCTCCGGGACCCCCGTTGGACCCAACCGGAACTTTTGGCCAGCTTGGGGGGGTCAGGAGGGTGGGGGGGTTTAAGTGTTTATTTAGGTTCAACGTATTTAACATAGCTATGTTGAATAAGTTGAAAATCGTGATGCGTTGCGCATCATCACTTTTTTAAGTTTAAAAAAAAAATAAGTTGCGTTTTACATATGCGTTCAAAACGAATGCACACCCCTACTAATCAGTCAGGTTACTCAAAACCTAATAACTGTAACAAATTCATGACCTTCTTGTCAACTAAAAGTGCTAAAATCTCAGCTACTGTCTCTCGTGTGCCCAACTGATTCTCAGATTTGCCTGAGTCCAATAAGGTCAGATGGTCTTCTTTTGAAGTTGTTACTGAGATTGAAGTTGAAAATGCAATTTCAGATTTATGTTCTACATTTAGTCCTTTAAATCCATTCATTGTTACTATGTTAAAGGCAATTAAATCCACCTTTATCCTGTTTTTTGATAGAATTGTTCAATTAATCATTTCAAGAAGATCATATTTGTCATTCAGAAAGAAAGTGAAGGCATGGCTTTATCCAAAACTATAATAGTATAAGTGCTTTGTTTCAAGTGATGGCAAGATTTGTATTGCGATTATTAAAATATATTTTAAGTGATTTATTTTATATTGATTATTGCTCTGTTGTAAACTGCTCTACCCAGTTTACTATTTGTGCAGTATAGAAAAGTTGGGACATAAATACATATTCCTAACTACCCAATACAAGTATCTATGAGACCTCTATTAAAGAAACCACATCTTGACCCCAATGAGCTCGCCAGTTACAGGCCTATTTCCTGCCTTTCTTTTACCATTAAAGTTATAGAATATATAGTCATAAACAGCTTATACATTTTTTTGATGAGTATTAGGTGTTAGACCGTTTGCAGTTTGACATTAGTAAAGGAGTTGGCTAAAAAAAAATAAACCTGCGGATAAAGGTGGGGCCATTGTTGTCCTGGATCGGAGTAAGTATGAACAGGAGGTTTATTGTCAACTTCAAGATAGTACATTTTATTGTAAGCTATTAACCCTATGGCCTCACTGGCTGCACAGATTTCTTTGTTAGTCACGGAGGCTCTTAGGGGTAGATTTTCAAAGGGTTATATGCATAACCCCGAAAACCTGCTCCTGCATGCGCCGAGCCTATTTTGCATAGGCTCGGTGGTGCGCACAAGCCCCAGGATGTGCGTATGTCCCGGGGCTTTGAAAAAGGGGCAGGAAGGGGGTGGGGGTGGGGGCATAGTGCTGGTCCATGGGCGGTCTGGGGGCAGGACCGAGGCCTCTGGCACAGTGGCAGTGCCGGGGGATGACGCGCCGGTGGCTGGCCAGTGTGCGCAAGATACGCCTGCCTCTGGCAGGCGTAAAAAGTCAAACAAGGTAGGGGGGGATTTAGGTAGGGCTTTGGGGTGGGTTATATAGGGGAATGGAGGGGAAGGTGGGGGGTAGTGGAAGAAAAGTTCCCTCCGAGGCCGCTCCGATTTCGGAGCGGCTTTGGAGGGAATGGAGAAAGCCATATGGGCTCCCCTAGGGCTTGGCGCGCACAAGGTGCACAAGTGTGCACCCCCTTGCGCACGACAACCCCAGATTTTAATACATGCGCATGGCAGCACACGCATGTTATAAAATCGGGTGTACATTTGTTTGCACCGGGTAGAGCGCACAAATGTACCCCATGCGTGCTTCTTTAAAAATCTGCCCCTTAGTGTAGGTTGGGTGACAGTGAAGGAAGCAGGTTTTTTAGTTCAATGTAGTCCCAGGGTCCCAGTTTATGTGCTTCCGAAAGTACATAAGTGTTTGGTTTCCCCACTTGGGAGACCAATTTTTTCTGGTATAGGCTCTGTCTTAGAACCGTTGTCTGTTTTTGCAACCATTTGTACCTTTGGCACATTCCTATATCAGGGATTCATCCCATTTTATTAGAGTGTTAGATGCTCTTCCTAAAATGACTAAATTGGTTTTTCTGATTTCAATGGACATTGAGTCATTATACTCTAGTATTGCGCAGGAGGCTACTATCCAATTGATTGAACAGATCTTGGATAATCAGGTAGAAAAGATGGTACCTACCCATTTTTTGATACAGTTAGCATCAATTGCTTTAACGAGGAATAATTTTTTGTTTAAGGATGAATTTTTCAAAAAAATTCATGGAACTGCGATGGGAGCCACTATGGTCCCAGATTTGGCATAAGAACATAAGAAATTGCCATGCTGGGTCAGACCAAGGGTCCATCAAGCCCAGCAACCTGTTTCCAACAGAGGCCAAACCAGGCCACAAGAACCTGGCAATTATCCAAACTGTTACGGGCGCGTCCGCCACGCCGCTGACGGGCCGAGGGTCTGGGCGCCCTCGGGTACATATCGTAGGCGCAGGGAGCACGGCCATCTCTAAAGCGGTGGTGTGAGCCCTTGGGCCACGGCAAGAGCTAGGGAGGAGCCCCAGCCACACCGTGGGAGGTGAGCTGGTGCTGGCATGGAGAGCCAGGCGTGTACCGAAGCAGGAATTCAGGAGCGGAGTCTGACCCTCAGCCGGACCTGCACGCCCATGACAACCAGCAACGCAGTGTTGGTTGATGAACGGTCCTCCGACTGTTCCAAGCCCTTTCGGACCTGCCGCTGGGTAACGGCAAAGGGCGGCAGGCCGGACAGAGAACGAGGGCAGACAGAGTCCATAGTACACGAAGGACATCTTAGGCGTAGGCCAGTGCAGAGACAAGGACTGGTGCAGAGACATCAGAGGCAAGGATTGGTGCAGAGACATCAGAGGCAGGAACGAGGTAAGATGCATACAGGAAACTCAAGGGCGAGGTACGAGACTGACAACATGGAGCGCCCTACACAGCCCACCCGCGGGGCTGGTCGCGGACCACTACAGAGGTTGCCTTCAATAATAAGGTAAGGCTTTCTCACAGATATAGGAATGAGGTGCATGGCTTGCATCACGAAGCGCCCTACACAGCCCGCCCACGGGGCTGGTCATGGACCACGACATGGCTTGCCGCACGGCACCAGGACATCTTGAAGGTACAGGAACGAAGTGCTAGCATTCAGGAACAGGGTAAGGCTTTCTCACAGACTCAGGAACGAGGTGCATGGCTTGCATCATGAAGCGCCCTACACAGCCCGCCCACGGGGCTGGTCACAGACCACGACATGGCTTGCCGCGAGGCACCAGGACATCTTGAAGGTACAGGAATGAGGTGCTAGCATTCAGGGACAGGGTAAGGCAAGTAGCTGCAGTACAAGCAGTCTATAGCAGGGTTTGCTGCACACCGGCAGCCTGAAGCAGGGGATTGCTGCACACCGGCAGCCAGAAGCAAGGTTCGCTGCACACCGGCAGCCTGAAGCAGGGTTCGCTGCACACCGGCAGCCTGAAGCAGGATCATCTGGGAAACTCAGGAACTGGGTCAAGCATAGGATCAGGAACAGACATCAGGTAACACATCAAGGCAAGGTCAGGAACAGACATCAAGGCAAGACAGGAACAGACAGGGAGCCATCGAAGCACAGACGACCACGGAGGACCTGGATCAGCAGACAAGGCACAACAATGTGCAAGCTAATCCGAAGGCAAGTTGCAAGTGAAATGAGAGTCCTTTATACTGCAGGTTGTAGGCATCTCCCTGGGAGGAGTTTGCCAGGACCGCCCCTTGCTGGCCCTATAACTGGGGTAGAGAGCTGCGGGCCGGCCCATAGGGAGAAGGGCGTCGCACAACAGGAAGTCCAAACACAGCCATGCAAGCCACAGGCAGGCCTCAGGAACAGCTAGGCCTCCAGGCCCTGAAGCAAGTCCTGGATGGTGCATAGGCGAGGCCCTGGCTTCGGAGCGGCCTCCAGAGGAAAGGTAAGATACCTCCTGTAGCACAGCAACAGGGGGGATCGTAACACCAAACACTAAGAAGATCCCATGCTACTGATGTAATTAATAGCAGTGGGCTATTTCCTAAGTAAACTTGATTAATAGCCGTTAAAGGACTTCTCCTCCAAGAACTTATCCAAACCTTTTCTGAACCCAGCTATACTAACTGCACTAACCACATCCTCTGGCAACAAATTCCAGAGCTTTATTGTGCGTTGAGTGAAAAAGAATTTTCTCCGATTAGTCTTAAATGTGTAGTCCTTCTATTATTCGAAAGTGTAAATAACCGAGTCACATCTACTCGTTCAAGACCTCTCATGATCTTTTATTATTATTATTATTATTATTATTATTAATATTTTTATTATACCGAGTTTCATGATAGGAATCACATCAACCCGGTTTACAATTAACAATGTGAGTAAAGGCAGAGTAAAAACATTTCTCAATTTAACATCAAATATATTATGAACTTAACAAATATAATGACAATATTTAGGATGTGAGAAAGTTACAAAAAACAAGGAAAAATAACTAGGATCTGAAAGGGGGAGGAAATTGAAGAAAGCATATTAACATTTTAGCAAACTGTATCAATTAATAAATATGTATAGTATTATAAAAATATAGATGTGTAGCAAAAATGACCAAATATGATGCTGTTGTGAATGTGTGTGAAGTTAGTGGGTTTATTATAGTTCATTAACTTTGTGTTTGTGCTGATGGGTGGGGAAATTAATCCAGTTCTGGGAAAGCTTTTTTAAAAAGCCAAGTTTTTAGTTTTTTCCTAAAAGTTGGGGCGCATGGTTCTTGTCTTAAGTCCGGTGGTATGGAGTTACAAAGGATTGGACCTGCTGATGAAAGAGCTTTTGAACTGTAGGATTTATGTTGGTAGGTTTTGGCATGTGGAACCTGTAGTGATTCTTTGTAGTGTTCCCTGATGGGTCTGGCGGATGTGTATTTTTTAAAAGGGATTTGTAGGACGAGTTGAGTCTTAAAGTCTTAAAGACCTCTATCATATCCCCCCTAAGCCGTCTCTTCTCCAAGCTAAACAGCCCTAACCACTTCAGCCTTTTCTCATAGGGGAGCTGTTCCATCCCCTTTATCATTTTGGTTGCCCTTCTCTGTACCTTCTCTATCGCAACTATATCTTTTTTGAGATGTGGCGACCAGAATTGTACACAATATTCAAGGTGTGGTCTCACCATGGAGTGATATAGAGGCATTATGACATTTTCCGTTTTATTAACCATTCCCTTCCTAATAATTCCTAACATTCTGTTTGCTTTTTTGACAGCTGCAGCACACTGAGCCAACGATTTTAAAGTATTATCCACTATGATGCCTAGATATTTTTCCTGGATGGTAGCTCCTAATATAGAACCTAGCATCATGTAACTACAGCAAGGGTTATTTTTCCCTATATGCAACACCTTGCACTTGTCCACATTAAATTTCATCTGCCATTTGGATGCCCAATCTTCCAGTCTTGCAAGGTCCTCCTGTAATGTATCACAGTCTGCTTGTGATTTAACTACTCTGAATAATTTTGTATCATCCGCAAATTTGATAACCTCACTCGTCGTATTCCTTTCCAGATCATTTATATATATATATTGAAAAGCACCGGTCCAAGTACAGATCCCTGAGTCACTCCACTGTTTACCCTTTTCCACTGAGAAAATTGACCATTTAATCCTACCCTCTGTTTCCTGTCTTTTAACCAGTTTGTAATCCACGACAGGAAATCGCCTCCTATCCCATGACTTTTTAGTTTTCGTAGAAGCCTCTCATGAGGGACCTTGTCAAATGCCTTCTGAAATTCCAAATATACTATATCTACCGGTTCACCTTTATCCACATGTTTATTAACCCCTTCAAAAAATTAAGCAGATTTGGTAGGCAAGACTTCCCTTGGGTAAATTCGTGTTGACTGTGTTCCATTAAATCATGTCTTTCTATATGCTCTACGATTTTGATCTTGAGAATAGTTTCCACTATTTTTCCCGGCACTGAAGTTAGGCTCACTGGTCTTTAGTTACCTGGATCACCCCTGGAGCCTTTTTTAAATATTGGGGTTACATTGGCCACCCTCCAGTCTTCAGGGACAATGGATGGTTTTAATGATAGGTTACAAATTTTAACTAATAGATCAGAAATTTCATTTTTTTAGTTCCTTCAGTACCCTAGGATGCATACCATCCGGTCCAGGTGATTTGCTACTCTTTAGTTTGTCAATCTGGCCTACTATATCTTCCAGGTTCACAGTGAGTTCGTTCAGTTCGTCTGACTCATCACCCCTGAAAACCATCTCCTGAACTGGTATCTCCCCAACATCCTCATTAGTAAACATGGAAGCAAAGAATTAATTTAGTTTTTCTGCGATGGCCTTATCTTCCCTAAGAGCCTCTTTAACCCCTTGGTCATCTAATGCTCCAACCAACTCCCTCACAGGTTTCTTGCTTTGGATATATTTAAAAAAGTTTTTATTATGAGTTTTTGCCTTAGTGGCCAACTTCATTTCAAATTCTCTCTTCGCCTGTCTTATCAATGGCATGTTTATATGTTACTTCTTTTGAAGAACAATATGTGTATACATCACTTTTTTATAGGTTTGTTAGAATGTGATGTCATTATATTGATGACATTTTCATTATTTGGTCTGGATCACGTAAGATTTTTGAAGAATTTTTTGAACAGTTAACTTTAAGTTGGCATCACATTGATTTTACATATAATATACATACTGATCATATCTCTTTTTTAGATATGAGGATATGTATTGATGATGGAGTTCTTACCACTGAACTGTACCGAAAAACAACGGATAGAAATGTTTTTTTACATTTCAGCAGTTTTCTCCTTAAGCAGCATATTAGGGAAAATATTCCGATCAGTCAGTTTTTTTGAGTGAGAAGAATTTGTTCAAATATGAAAAGTTTAAAAAAAAACATGCCAGAGACCTCCGGGAAAGATTTTTAGTAAGAGGTAGGGATGTGCATTCGTATTGACCGCATATGTAAAACGCTACTCATATTTTTTTTTAACTTAAAAAAAGGATTCGACATATACGATCGGATTTCCCACATATCCAACATAGCTATGTTGGATATGTTGGAAATTGCGATTGTTGAGCCAAATAAAAATTTAAACCCCCTCACCCTCCTTAATCCCCCCCCCAGACTTACCACAATTCCCTGGTGATCGAGCGAGGAGTGAGGACGCCATTTCTGCAATCCTTGGCGAGAAGCATGTGACGTTGCGCCACGTCGAGTGACGCGGCGCCATGTGATTCCCGGCGAGTTCGCGCCGGAAGGCTCGTTCGGCCCAAAAAGAACTTTTGGCCAGCTTGGGGGGACCTCCTGACCCCCCCAAGCTGGCCAAAAGTTCCTTTTGGGCCGAACGAGCCTTCCGGCGCGAACGAGCCGGGAATCACGTGATGCCGGCGTCACTCGACGTGCCGCCGACGTCACATGCTTCTCGCCAAGGATTGCAGAAATGACGTCCTCACTCCTCGCTCGATCACCAGAGAGTTGTGGTAAGTCTGGGGGGGGGGGATTAAGGAGGGTGAGGGGGTTTAAATTTTTTTTTTTGCACATATGGACATATACCCAACTCATTTAATTTTTTTTATGTCCATATTGACCGCAAATGGGACCCCCTTTGGACATATGGACATATGGACATAAACCTTTGCTCTGCACATCCCTAGTAAGAGGGTATCCCGATCGTGTTGCACGTCAAGCTTATAAGAGAGCACAATTTATTAATCGGGATCTCCTTTTGACTGCATGGAAATCTCATGAATCCCCATCATTGGTGTGTGTTGTTACAGTTGCCATTCTCTAATAGAGTAGGGGATTTGATTCAGATTATTAAAAGCCACTGGCATTCGATACAATGTTTTTCAGGATTAAATGACCCACCAATTTTTTCTTTTTGCAAACCAAGGAATTTGAGAAATATCTTGGTGCACTCAGATGCAGTGCCACCAAGTATGTCTGACATATCATTGATAGAACATGGTCCCTGTATGAACTGTGGGGTATGTAAGTTATCCTTGTCATTAAAATCTTTTGCCCACCCAGTATCTGGAAAAATTTTGTTTTGAAATCAAGGATGACGTGTCAATCAATGTCAGTTGTTTACATTATTCAATGTCCGTGTAATCGCTTTTATGTAGGGAAAACCTCTAGAAAAGTTAAGATTGTGGAACACTACAGTCTGATTCGCAAAACAGTAGCCAATGCTCCATTGGTGGAACACTGGCAACAATGTTGGCATTCAATGGACGATTTATGGTTTTTTGTGATTCAACAGATAATTAATAGAAGAGGTGGAGATACTAATAAGATCTTGTTACAAGCAGAAGAGCGATGGACATTTTTTCTGAAAACCTTGGCCCTGATAGGTTTGAATGAAAAAGTTGATTGGGCGGCGTGTTTTTGAATTTGAAATATTTGATTGGCTCCCTGATGCTTTATATTCGAATTGGATGGTGAGAGTCACCTGTCATATGAAACAGTATTATGACGTTGATGTGGCAGATGTTGGAAGACACAGATTTACTTTGAGCCCTTTGGTGAGTTTCAACTTTTCCCTTTGCCTGTATTTGTTTGTATATAGTGTTATGTATGTAAAAATATTTTTGGAAGTTAATTTTGTTGGGTTGAAATTGATTGTTGTAGATGTGTATTATGGAAAAAATAGAGGGCAACCTCTCTCCGGTGTAAATATAATTGGGATGTGAGGTTTGGTTTTTGTTTTTTTTGTTTTTCAAAAATTTTTGCAAGCTGATTTTGTGTTTAAATTTTTTTTTAAAACATTGATTATATTCTGTATACAGATAGATATGAGAAGATACATGTATATGATTTGCTGTCAGAAGATCTACATAAATTTTAAGACGAAGTAGCATGAGAATGCTCTCTCTTTAAATGAACAGGAAATCAATGATATAACTAGTTGTGGACTTCCCTGAAGAAGCTTTGATAGCGAAACATGATGGGAGATTTTGAGAAGAAGAAAAGGAAAAGTCACACTCTTTTTTAAATTGTATGGATGGCTGTATGGATGTTGTTTTTTATATGAATTGTAAGTTGGATATTGTTCCTGTATTTTTTATGTTTATCTGAATTTTATACATATTGCTCTGTAACTGTTTTCTTGCTTGCTTACTTATGTCTAAACAAAAGTTTTAATCCGTGACTTTATTGATTGGGCAGTATATTCCTTCACTTAGTCTAACTTTGGCCAAGATTCATCATTCCGTGCGGAATGGTGAACCCTGCACTACAGGGGGGCAGGGGGGCAAAGCAAGGAGTGGTCGGGCAATAACCTGCAGCCGGCCGCACAACGGCACTGTGGTTTCGCCTGCCACGGTGCGGCCAGCTGCAGGCTATCATGGGCATAACGCCACCATAAAAGGTGGTGCTATTCCCCATGCTACTGCAGGCGATAATGCTCAAAACATTATAGCCGGCAGTGCTGCCGCCGATTACCATAATTCCCTCCCTAACTCTGCCCTGACTCCTCCCCTCCCCCTAATTTAAATCTTACCTCCACAATAAGGCCCTTATTGCGTGCGATAAGGCCCTAATACACACGATAAGGGCCTATCGTGGCTTGGAAAATAACCCCCTTTGTTTGCATTATTGGATCACCATGCAACAGACCTTTTACTGAATTATCCTTTTAATTGTGTTTTTGAGGTATACTGTTTCTGTCCTTGACATGTTTGCCAATTCTCAGATGATTTCTTCCATTCAAGGCAGTGGCTGTTATATCTTTTTCCCCCAAGGGTAAACATCCCTGATCATGGGATCATTATTCTGTTTTTTATCAATGTTGTTTCCACTGTGTGAAATATTAGGGGCAAAGATTCCATCCTGTTATCTTTGGAATATATGAATAACTATTCCATTGAGGACAAGGCAAATTGAATCCTTATCTTAATTTCAGATAATAATTTAGATCTCCTGTTACTCACTGAGACCTGGCATCATGATTATGATACTGTCTATCTGAATTTCCTATGCCCATCTAGCTATACTTTATTTCATCAACCAGGAATGAAAGGTGGGGTGGTGGTGTAATATTAATTTATAAAGATTCACTGTCTTTACATGTCCTTGCTTTAGAAATAGAGAAGGATTGAGAAAGCCTAACTTTAAGATTGAAAGATTGTTCGATTGCATTAATATATTGGCCTACTGGATTAGTTGATCTTGAATTGTTTTTTCTTGGTGACTGTCTTTTGTTTCTTTTTTCAAGAACAAGAAATGTTTTGATTTTTGGTGATCTAAATATTCATAAGGGTATTACACCAAAAAAATTGTATATTGATTGTTAGATGCTTCTTGCTGCCTTACCCCTTAACCAATTAATTTCTTCTCCAACTCATAAGACAGGCCTTTTTCTAGACCACTTTATAATTTCTGAAGAGTTTGATGACACTGGGTTAATTTCTAACTTATCCAATACCTCTGTTTTATAATTAGATCATCATTTGATCAGATGCCAATTGAAGTTGCCGTGTGCAAATCACAAGATACTTTGAACTAGTTTGGAAAATGTATGGTAGCCTTTTGCACTGTGATGCTTTCTGCAAATCTTGGTCTTCAAAATGTTATACCCTTGGGTTAAATTCTATTAATGAGTTAGTAGATTCTTTTAACTGCTCCTTGTCATCTATTATGCATTATGTAGCCCCTATGAAACTTCAGAAATTAAACAGGCCTAGAGGATGTGTTCCCTGGTTTAATTAGACATTAATAACAAGAAGCAGTTATGCGCCATGCTGAGCGCAAATGGCAAAACCATATGACCTCAAAGAATGCTGAGGCTTTTCATTTGGCCCAAAAAGCCTACAGGTTATCTTTCAATTATTTTAAGAGAGATTATTATTCTAATCAATTACAGAATTCATTAAATAAACTGCAAGAGTTGTTTCACTTAGTAAAAACTCTAAAAAGATCATCAATATGCCTAGATCGATTCTTGATTATCAATTTTTTGCTGAGTTCTGTGTTAAAAAATGTGACCTATTCCTATTGTAAGTTGTTTACGTTAAACCTTCCCCATCTTTAAAAGAGACCCTTTGGAAATACCTACAGTTCCTGAATGTAATCCACTTTGAAGTACTGAAAAAGCAGAATAGAAAATAATAAATACATAAATAATCCTTAATAGTATGCAACAGTTATTTTGCCTACTTGATCCCCATCCTGTTGGTTTTTTCCAGAGTGGGAAGAATTTGTTGCTTAACATTTTGTTTACCATTTAGAATCATTCTGTGGAGGAGGGTATTTTTCCTGATGCAATTAAAAGAATACTGTATATCCTATTTTGAAATGTTGTAATCTCCCAGTCACTGAGTGTTCCAGTTTCAGACCTCTTTCAAGCCTGCCCAAGTTGGCTAGAATCATTGAGAACATTGTTTTATCTCAACTCACAGCTTTTATTGACCAGCATGAGATTTTAAGCCTGCACCAATGTGGCATTTGCAGTGGGCATAACTCTGAGATGTTACTGGTTTTTGTATCTAATTTTTCTGTTTTGTCATAGGGATACTAATTGAGCAGTAATAAAAATATTTTTGGAAGTCTCTTCTGTGTCTGACACTTTTTGCTGGTCTCTACTCTTGCAAAAAGCTTGGTGATTTCAATAATGGTGGGCAATACTGATTCAACTCATTTTTAGCTGAGAGACAGTTTCAAGTCAGAACTGATCAACAGTGTTCAACTTGGCAGAAGCTTAAAGCTGATGTTCCTCAAGGCTCTGTGCTTTCAGAAGCCTTGTTTAATATTGATCTCTGTTCACTCTGTCCTATTTTAGACCAGGTTGTCCCTTTTTATAAAATCTTTGTGGATGGCATTCAGCTATTTTTTCCTATTCACGCTTATCTGGCATTCCTTTTCTCAAATTAAAAGTTGCCTAGATCAAATCAAACTCTGGATGTCAGCTAATCAATTAGTAATGAATATCCAGAAAGCTGAAGCCATGTGGATTTCATGTCAGCCGCCACCTAGCTCCTGCTCTGGTCTTTTATTTGATGGTATATTTTAAACCTTTTGCAGACTCCATTAGGGATCTGGGTTTTCAACATGACTCAACTTGAAATTGTTTTTCCCATGTTAGAGCACTCTTGAGATCTGGGCATAATAAGCTATGCTTATTAAGACAGTTGAGCTATATTTTATCCACTAGTGATTTCAGAATAATAGTTCAAGCTTTTATTTTAACTTCCATTCATTATTCCAATGCTCTGCATCTACAGTATGTTACTCTTAAGGTTGGAAACTATAACGTGCCAGATTTTTTTATGCTAGTTTTATGTTTCTTGTCCATGATGATTTATTGCTATTTTAATACTCCTTTATATTGCTGTTTATTGTTCTTGTGTACCTCTTGGAAGGGTTTCCTTAGTATAATTCTATTCTTGAATTTGCCTTTCCAAAGTCTAGGGCCTCTGTTATAGCATTGTTTGAGTGTGGTCTAGTGTATAAATTGAACTACACAGTACAGCGATTACTGGATTCCTGGTTGTCCCATACCATAATCTCAATAATACAGTCTCCAAATGTCAGTTCCAGGTTCAATATCACCTCTTGCAAGGATTCTAGTACTTTCTACTTCTAGTGCACTCTCCAATCTACATCTGATAGATACAAGTCCCTTAATAATAGTGTCTTTTCTTTGCATGCTATGGTTTGGATAGCTTCCATCATATCCATAATCTACCTTTTTCCCTTCTGATGGTAACCTGTAGATTTTACTTACATGCTTTTTAGATCCTTTAAGATTTCTTCCATATAGCCCTTGGCAACTTAACTGCTCCTGCTTTGTGTCTCAATGGCTTTTCTCCCTAGCATACAGTAATTGCAACCATATCAATGTTTCCTTACATCATGTTGGCCTTTAGGTCAATGATTTTCTTAGCTAGACTAATACATTTTCACACAGGGCTTTCCACATTTTTTCTTCCTTCGTTTCTTTTTTTTCCTATACTTGATATTTTTTGCCACACTGTAAACTGTCCCAGCATCACGACTACCTTCCATTTCATGCCTTCCATTATTATATAGATGATAATAAGAGGGAAAATACCTAAATCTATTTTGATTTTGAATTAAGGCCTATGAAGAAAATCGTGGAAAACTAAGAGAGCTGATTTCTTATACCCTATTTCTTCAACTTACTATAAATTTGCTATTTTTCATGCCATTTTAGAAGGCTTGATTGGAAGCAGTCTAATTAAAACTAAGCTACCTCATAAAATATTTGTTAGGCAAAGTTGTCAGTTTTATAAACAAAACTTAATCTTAATATGGAGTCCTATATCAACGAAATATTGCTTTTCAGGCTTTTTCTTTAAAATTCAGCATATTTTTGTTAAAATGTATGATACACTGTGGTATGTAAAAACATGAATAAATCAGTAGACAGAACATTTATTTAAGGTACAAATTCTGGGAAAGAATTTAACATAAGCAACTTGGCAAACCAGAATCTGAAAATCTATAAAATAGCAGATAAGTTCATGGTGTCTTACAAAATCTATACTACAAAATACATAATTCTACTGCAGATAATTTTGCAATTTTACATTCATGTTTTTTATGATAAAAGATGCAGACGGTTAAGGACCTTACTTTCCAAGGCTATCGCAGGCTTGCGCTAACAGCGTAAGCCTGTGATAGCTAGCGAAGGTAGCGCACGCCTGCGCTACCTACATTGGGGGGGAGTCGGACCCAGAAGAAGAGGAGTCGGGGCGTCACCGGGACTGACTCTGCGACGACGGCGCGGACAGCAAAAAGACTTTTCGATGCCTATTTCGCGCCCAATAACTACACCTTCTGTGTAGTTATTGGGCGTTTCGGCCCCCCCGCCCCTCATTACCACATTTTTCTAAAGTATTGCAGGCCTGCGATACTTTAGAAAATGAGGCCCTATGTTTGTAACAGGAGCCCAAAGAGTCAGTTCTCAAAATACTAAGGGGTAATTTTCAAAAGGAGTTATGCACATAAATGTAACTACTTTTGTAGCAATTTTCAAAAGCCATTTATTCAAGTAAAGTGCACTTATGTGAGTAAATCCTATGGACAATTCAAAGGCATATGCTGTAGCAATTTTCAAAAGCCCACTTACTCGATTAAAGTGCATTTACTCATGTAAAACCCAGTTTTATTTGAGTACATGCTTTTTAAAAGTAGGCCCTATGGTTTCACTCTAGTGCTATATTAGAAATTGGCACTGACTGGTATAGTAAAAAATAATATGTTACTTCAATCAAGGCCATTAGGACTTTTGACTCAAAATTCATTTAAGGTGTCACTGAATACCTTGTATATATTGATTATCAACAAGTACCAAATCTTATCTAACAATGAAATGTTGTAGAGGAGGAGCCTACTGGTTAGAGCAGCAGGTTGTAAACCAGGGAGGTGAGGACTCAAATCCCGCTGCTATTCCTTGTGACCTTGTGAGGGCATACAGTTTGTATGGGAATTCTCCTGCCCTCTCCCAGGGTACAAACCTTATCCCACTTAGTGATTCCAGTCAAATTGACATGAGAGGGTGTGGTGGTGTTACATTACAAGTAATAGCGGTAGTGGACTCTGGTGCTTTCACCATGTTTTTGTATAACATAGTGGCCTAGCAGCATTGGATCCCATCCCAGTCGATGGTCCTTCTTTAGCCTCAGATCGAGTAATTCTGGAAATGGCTCTATTGATAATGACCACCATACAGAAGCATCAGGACACAATCCATAGATTTAAGCCAAGCAGAGAAGGCTCTTTCATTAGGAAAACTGATGCAGTTGCTCCAGTTGAAATATTTTGGGGAGCAGCAGCAGCAAAGAAAACCTGCACAGCTGTGCAGTGAGTGATGTGCTGGTGGAGTTCCCACCCCTGCTTGCAGAAAGAAGGGCCATGCGGCATTATGATGAGTAAACTCTTACTAATAAGAAACAAGCAGAGCAAACACACCTTAAAATTGCCAGAAGAAAAAGCAGCAAATGCCGCAAAGGCGTAAAAACATTCAATGCAAAATTAATTACATCATGGACTTGATATCAGTAAGTAATCGAGCTCAATAATGTAATCCGCGGTCTGTTGCCTGCTTCAGCTAAAAACTGTATCATGTGGAAGCACTTATAGTCACATCATTTATCAGTTCCAGCCCATCAACCTATTGCTACACAAAACCTTTATTGTATGATTAATCAAACAACATGTTTATTTTGAATAGTATTGCATTCGGTATCAAACTTTCCAAAAAAATTGTTTGGAAAAAATATATACTTAACTTGCAGTGTTTTCAAGCACAAACCATTGTTATGTGAGAACCACCTCAATGCTCCCACTCCATGAATTACCCACCAATTACTGATACCAAGTCCTTGATATAATCAATTTTGAATTGAATGTTTTTACACCTTTGTGGCATTTGCTGCTTTTGTCTTCTGGCAAAGTGATGAGTGGCATGTTGGTGGAATTCCCACCCTCCTGCCATCAGGAAGAAGACCCACACAGTGGTGCAATATGTGGAGCAGGAAAGAGGGGATGGTGATGTGAGTGAGAGGGGAGGGGGGAAAGAAAGGGAAAAGGAGATGTGAGAGTGAGAGTGAGAAAAGAAGGAAGAAAAGGGGAAGGGCAAAGGATGTGAGAGAAAAGGGGAGGGAAGGAAGAGGGAAGGGGTGTAAGTGAGAGGGGAGGGGAAGGAAGAAAAAATGGGAAGGGGTGTGAGTAATAGAGGAGTGAAGGAAAGGGGAGGGGGATGTGAGTGGGGTGAAATGAAAAGAGGGTCAAAGGGAAGTGGGTAGATGAAAGTGGAGGGAAGTAGAGAAGAAACAAGAGTTTATAGGGGTAGTGTGAATGGGATAGAGTGTGCCACACATGTACACTCACCATTCACCAATTGACCACTCCCCTAGGGGACAGATAATTTGGAAAGATGGAAGGCAGGCAATAGGGTTCCTGGGAGTGCGGCAGGGTTGCCATCTTCCCAGAAATATTATTATTGACACTGTATTTGCCACACTTCTGAGAACCCTGATCCCTGCCACTCTCCCAGCATTTCAATTCAGACCTTCAAAGGGGGGAACTCTACATGGAATCCCCTACCCTTGGTCTTTCACACTTTGGAGGCGAGGGTACCTTTACCTCAGATGTCAAATTGCCTTCAGCCGTCCTAAATTCAAGCACCCTCTTCCTTACTTATTCTGGAACACATGATCTAGAAACACTTTGGAGTCAACAGATCTCAGAACAAAGCAGATGGATTAACCAGATATAAAGAAGATGAAACAATGAACAACCATTAGACCAGAGAATTTTGTAATGGGCATCAGGAATACAGACCTGATGACAATAACTGGAAAAGAATAGCAGAATGATCCTTTTGAAAAACAACTAAAAACACAAGGTATCAAAACCAGGAGATATCCTGGCAAGAAAAAATACCTGTGCTTGAAGGATAGAATCTATGTTCCAGCAGAGGATCTAGTGTTAAAGTACTGCAGATGTGTCATGATTTAAAGATAGCAGGACTCTCTGTTGTGCAAAAAGTGATCATGCTGATGACTCTGGAATTCTGGTGGCCAGGAAAGAATAAAGAAGTAAATGATTTTCTGTGCCACTTCGTGCATCAAGAAAGATGATATGGGAGCTGGTAGACCCTAGGAGACCCAGGCTCCAGTGGTTTCAGAGAATTTCAACCCTTCAAAATACTGCTTGTACTCCTGGACCATACCCTAAAACCCTCCCAGAGCTGCCAGTATTCCTAAACAAAACACCAATGACTAACACTGTTCCCCTTGATGGATGATACACAAAATAGGATTGCACTGCAGCATCCAGGCAAGAATCCCACCCTCTGGAAGGAGCCAGCCTGAAGCCAACTACACAACATAAAAAGATGCAGCAGCTGGCTTGTGGAAGTCAGAGACTGCCCTCTAACCCAACTTGGGTCTATACTCAAAGAAATGCTCAAACAAACAAACATGTGTAATAGTAAAATTCCAAACCCGTGTCACCATTTCATGTCAAGCTGATTAAATAAATGAAAAGAATGTATTAATACATACACCAACGTTCCTGAGGTGTTAAATGGAAGACTGGATCGCAATATTTGCTCATTACATGCTAAGAAAACACTTGTAAACTTTCAAAAAGGAAAAACCTATGCCATCTTTAAATCCCAAAATGTGTTCCAAAAAGTGATTTATTTATAGGAGCAGTTTCTAATAAAGTTATTTTGTAACACAACACTGCTGTTCCAGCATTGGAAAAAAGGAATGTTGCTTTTAGCTATTCAACAAGTCAGTGTGCTATGATATTCAATAAGGTTAACAAAACACTTATCTTGAAAAAGTATTGAGCTTCAGGTCTGTGGCAGAAATATAAATTATGGTCCTCTAATCCTCCTACATGATGCAATGTTTCGTTATTCCAGCTTTTTCAGCAAGGATAATTATAGCCTGCAAAGGCTAAATCTGTATTGTAGGGGGAAAAAGACACCATACAACGCCAGAGTAACTGACTCCAAACCAGGGCTGTGGAGAGGGTTCAGTCATGGAGCCTTCTACCCCCAGGAGGTAAGTGCCTCAAGAGAACTAGGGGCTCCATAAACACACAAGTGCAATCCGAGCGCATGTTCAAACCACATGAACTTGGTGCAGGTTCTAGCACTCTACATGCAGTTTTGCAGAGAAGCCTTGGAAAAGGTTCCACATGTTAATGTGCTTCTTCACACATGGGCACACTGGGGCTGTGAAGCAAGGAACTTCAGGAGACAGCACCAATGCCCTTATGACACTAGGAAAAATCCAGGAGTGGCAGTCTAGGGCAAAGGTCAGCCAATGCTACACCTCTTAGCTTAAAAGTATCATTACGATTTGGGGGGATGGCTGGGTGGATTGGGTGGTCCCAAAAGCTGAACTACATATACTGAAGTCAGAAAGGACCTTGAAGGGCCATTTTAACGGTGGTCAAGGGTTGGCTGGCATGAAGAAAACATAAACAAACCAAAGTGACACACATGTATATAAAGTGGAAAAAAAACATAAAAAAAATATTATAACAACATAGGTAATATATAGAATATGATATAGTGTCAAATCGTACAAATAATAATAATAAAATTACAGCAACGTATCATTAGAAATTAATTTTAATAGTTCACAATAAAGCAAAAACATTTAGACAAAGTTACACAGAAATGCATAACACAATAAATAGCAAAGATAATAACATATTGGTAGAAAGGAAGAACTATTTTAAACTGAAGAACTGGCATATCATGTCATATGGAATAGCACCAGATGGACTAAAAGACCAGAAAATGACCCTATGACTGATATTAATAACCCACAGAGTAGTGGTGCTAGATAGTAGAAGCAAAATGGATGAATAATAAAATAATAAGAACATTTTAAACAGTTGTAGGGCATTTTCTGGCCTTTTGTCTCTCTGATATGGTTGCATATGACATGGTATGTCTTTCTTTTGTTGTCCTATTTTTTATTTACATTTTACAATCTGAATGTTAGCTAATAGATTTCCATTATTGTTTTTTGAAACATGGAGCTTTGACCTTTCCAACCCGGCTCTTGTTTATCTGTTTTTTTTTTTTCTCTTCTTTATTTAATAAAGGTGTATATACTCTTATCTGTTCTTCCTCTCCACCAATATGTTTCCCTATGGGTATCCATAAATGATCATTACTACCACCAATGATTATTTATTTTATGTTCATTATATTTGTCCTTGTTTGTTTTCTAGGCCTTTTTACCCTTGATGAAGGTGGCAAGCCAAACATGATCATGTTGGGTCATTGATTATTTTTATGTAGTATCTTTCTTATAGTTATTAGTCCCATTGCAAAGAGGTGAGAGTAAAAGGGTATGATTGAAGAAAGAGCATGGGGATGATTTGGGAAGCAAGAGCATGAAAGAACATGGTTATTGTGGGAGGGAGAATTGGAGGAGGACAGGGAGAGAGATGAAATCTAGCTATGAGTGGTTAGAGAGGCAAAGGAGAGAAAAATGTAAATAAAGAGATAAAAAGTGAAAGATCAATGTCAGAGACATATATAGGAAAAGACAGGAGGAAAGGGAAGAATCAGAAAATGGAAAGGAGACCCTGGAAAAAGTTAGAAGACAGACAATATGAAAGCAGAAAAGAAAGACTGGGACCAAAATAATTAGAAAAATTAAATGTCTTAAATCACAAAGGTAGAAAAAAAATTTTTGTTTTCTGTTTTATGATTGGAATATGTCAACTTTTGAGATTGTGTATCTCTGATATATTTGGGCCAGATTATAAATCTTACACGCGCGGGGTACATTTGTGCGCGCTACCCGGGCAGACTATATTTACAGAACTGGAGGTACAGGATTTATATTGAGGTTCTATCCCATTCTGTATAGACCTCAGACTTCATTGGTGTTGTCTAAGCTTCCTTGGGATATGGGGAATGGAGGGGGGAGGGCAGTGATGGCACTAATAGTGGGTTTCTGAAGGAACCTATTCATAACCTTCAACTCCCTATAGGAGATGAGTGTCCCACAGCTAGGATCACATCACTTTGCCTCCATCCCTCCCATAATTGGAATGCACTCCTACAATTTCTATGATGCTGCAAATCATACCCCTATGCATAACAGCTGATGGCTTACCACACACGTTTTGTCTTTTTACAGATCCTACCAGCTCGTTCTTGGATGATGAGGAGGAAGAGGTACAGCACTCAGCCCTTCCTGCTGATGCAGCTGTGGTGCCGGCTGAAGATGGTCCCGCTGCTGTACCACCTGCAGCGATACAGCAGCCTGACCCCCACCCAAATGACATCCTTGAACCTCTGCCTCAGCAGGCCTCCCTTCCCATCCCCACCACTGTACGGCCTCCATCTCAGTTTCCTCTAAGGTCACAAGTCCTGATGGTGACTAGCCATTGCTGGTGGAGTGAAGCGAGCCTCTCACTGGGTGCTTCCCCCTGAATCTGGCTAGCATCCCATGACTTCGGAGACCTGCCTAGACCTGTCCAAATGATGGGGGAGGATATCTGCGAGATGCAAGCTGACCTCAGGAGCCTCAGGGCTTCTTTTGAGCTAGTGGACATGAGGCAACTACAACGGCCACAAGCCCCCTTAGACCAGCAGTGCCTGTCCTCAAGAGGGTCCTGGGGCCTTTTATTTATGTAAATATTTATGTCCCTAGATTTTTCCACCCCTACCCCATTTTTTATTTAAAAAATTTGTACAAAGTTTTAAAAGTTTTTATATTTTTATAAATTTTTATTTTAATTAACTTTTGAGTCTGTCCCTTTATGCATGCTATGTATCATGTCTTCTCTGAGTCTAGCCCCTTTGTAGACAACCCACTGCACTCACTCTCACACCCATACATTGGCCTGCATGTAGCTAGGCGTGCAGCTTTTCCTCTAACCTTTATCCTTCACTCGTGTACTCTTTGAGCTGCCTCATATTAGATTCAGTTTATTTGGGTCTCCATTCTAGTCCTAGCTCCCCTGAACATTTTTGCTATAATGGGCTCAATTCTACAGAATTTAAAGTCATCACTTAGATCTTATCTCCTTAAAGTTCCAGAGATGTGAATACCTTGAAGCCAGAAACAATATTTAGACTATAGAAGGATACATCTTGTCTGCTTCACCATGGCTAGCATCACACAATGGGGAGATAAGGAGATGAAATTTTTCACCTTCTAGCAGAGAAGAGGTATCATATAGATGTGCAGATAGGATTCTTTTCAACAGAAGCTGTCTGCATCAATCTCCCACAAGCCACAATCCACATCCATCTCCCACAGCCGGTTATGTGAATGAAAGTAATAGAGCACCAGTTTAGACTTACTCCATAGTGATGATGGATAACCTGGAGTTCAACAGATAGTTGATGTAATTACAGACCCAATCTTCACTTTCTCTCTGTTGACACCATCTCTTCTCTCAGGTAGGGGCCAGCTAACCATGACAAGGATCTCAGCTTACTACTGAAAATCTCTTCATCACCATGCCACACTAACAACTCTTGAAGCCCCACATGCCATTGGAGGTCTGACTGTCAGTACAGCAACTCCCCCAGGGCCTCTGTCTTCTATCAGACATGTAGGCAAAAGCAGTATTTGAAGGCTGTCTCATTAAAAATCCCAGCTGTGAGCTATCAAGGACTCCTAGATGTTACTGCTATATTGTCCTCTCACCCACCTGCGCCCCTGGTAATGGAGAATGACCTAACAAAGCAGAATGAAATCATCTGAAGCAAGGTCAGAACTGTCAGCTCCTTCAGCTGTTTCTCATACAGATATAAATTACACTAAATGGAGTATGTAAGTTAGATACAGCAAAGGAGACATTTCGAAAGTCATGCCTTGAAGTCTTCTACTGTACAGAGCACATATAGTAATAAAGATGTGTGTATTTTGGTGTTTGAAGGGCCTCACCATCTCTAATTAAATGCTAGTTATATAGTTGAAGAATTAAGGCCAAAAAAAGAAAGAAAAAGGCTTTGGATAATGAGTTAATCATACATGCATGCCTTGGATTCATTACTCCAAATATTTAGCATATTGGTCAACTCTGCACACTCATATAAGAAAATATGTGTATACCACTACAAATAGGTACTAAATGTATATACATCATATATAAATTTACACATTTACAAACTATACACTAAAAATTACTGTGTATTTTATAAAGATATACATGTTAATTTTATGAGGCCAATATTCAATAAAAGGTGGATTTTAAGACCTGCGCTCAGGCACACATGTGCATGCATATGTTGGCTTGCTCCAATGGACGTGGCCATATTATAACATACTTACACATATGTGTGTATATTATAAAGTCAGCTATATGCGTGAACATGTGCTCTCCGTTTTATGTAGACATGGGCATGTGCGTGCAAATGCCCATGTCTACCGCATAAGCGGGGAACATTTTATAAGGGGTGCGCACTGAGATTACTTATCCTTTTTCCAGTTTGTTCCCAGTTCCCCCAGTGTTAGGACTTCCTAAACTCCCTAGTTTTAAAGTCTCCCTTCTCCCTTGTTAGACCCGACCCTTAAAACCCCACCAACTAGCCCTGATTATTTTATTTTTTGACTTACACTTTAGCAATAGCAGAAGTAAATTATGCAATGGGGACGCCCGGTGCGCGCTTGTGCATGTAAGTATGTACATGCACATCTCTTGGTCTTCCCCCGATATGCCCACACCCTGCTCATGCCCCTTTTTTAACTTTTTGATTTGTGCGTGTACCAGGAGATATATGCATACACGGGTGCTTCTTAAAATCCACATGGCATGTGCCAGCCTGAGACTCGCACATATCTCCTGGCTTTGGCGTGTGTAGAGCTTTTAAAATTTGCCAGTAAGGCGGTTAGTGGACAAATTATCAGGCTAAAGTTAGCTTGATAAGTTGTCCAGTATATTCAATGGGATAAATGTCCCTCTGAACATTCCTGCCAAACGTTATTTGGCTACATATAGCTGGAAAACTAAAATACTTATGCAGCTATGTTTGAATATGGCTGGTTAGATTTATTAGTTATCCAGCTTTGTGTGGCTTTAGGGAAGGACAACCCAAAATATCTACACAATGCAGGGATCCACAATGGAGTCATCACCCTGGAAAAGGATCTAGGCATCATTGTGTATAATATGTTGTAATCCTTTGTTCAGTGTGCAGCAGTGGGTAAGAAAGCAAGTAAAAGGCTAGGAATTATTAGGAAAGGAATGGAGGGTAAAACCGAGAATATTATAGTTCCTCTGTATCACTCCATGATGTGACCATGCCTTGAGTATTGTGTGCAGTTCTGGTCACCACATCTCAAAAACATATAGCAGAATTAGATAAGGTACAGAGAAGGGCACCCAAAATAATAAAGGAGATGGAAACATGCCTCTGAGAAAAGACTAAAGATGTTAGGGTTCTTCAGCTTGGAGAAGAGAAGGCTGAAAGGAGAAATGGCAGAGGTCTATAAAATAATGAATGGAGTGGAATGGGTAAACGTGAATTAGTTATTTACTCTTTCAAAAAGTGCAAAAACTAGGCAACATGCAATGAAATTACTAGGTAATACATTTAAGACAAATAGGAGAGAATTTTTTTTTATTGAATGCATAATTAAACTCTGGAATTTGTTGTTGGAGGATATGATAAAAGCTGTTAGTATAGCTGGGTTTATTCCTGGAAGAAAACTATTTTTAAGGTAGGATAAGTAGCATATAATCTATACATTTTTTGGGATCTGCCAGGTACTTGTCAGAAACAGGATACTGGACTTGATGGACCATTGGTCTGACCCAGTATGGAAAAATCTTATGTTCCCGTGTACCACCATCTCAAAAAGGTTTCATGATTCTTTTGCTGGTAGAGTCATTGATACCGAGGTACATTTTATAAAAAAGTACGAGCGCGTACTTTTGTTCGCGCACCAGGCGCAAACAAAAGTACGCCGGATTTTATAAGATATGCGCGTAGCTGCGCATATCTTATAAAATCCGGGGTCAGCGCACGCAAGGGGGTGCACATTTGTGCACATTGCGCGCACCGAGCCCTGTGCGCGCTGCCCGTTCCCTCCGCCTCCCCCCACCTTCCCCTCCCTAACCCACCCCCCAGCCCTATATACACTCCCCCTTCCTTTATTCTCAAAGTTACACCTGCTCGAGGCAGGCATAACTCGCGCGCGTGGGCCGGCCTCCGGCACGCCAGGTTCCGGTCCGGGGGCTGGTCCGGAGGCCACAGCCACGCTCCCGGAATGCCCCTGGGCCAGAACCATGCCTGAGGCCACGCCCCCGGAACACCTCTGGATGACGCGCCTCTGCGACACGCCTCCTCCAGGAAAGCCCCAGGACTTACGTGCGTCCCGGGGCTTGCGCGCGCTGCCGAGCCTATGCAAAATAGGCTCGGCGCACGCAGGGGGGGTTTGGGGTAGGTTTTAGGGGGTTACCCGCGTAACCCTTTGAAAATCTACCCCACCATGGTTCACTTATTCCTACTAAAGTCCTTCCTTCAGCTGTGGAGATTACTCAGGTGTTTGTGGGAGAGAGAGAAGCTGCACAGGATACCCTCAAATAGGGAGGGCAATTTTCAATAGCCGTTTACCTATGTAAATAGGGTGTCTGAAAATTGTCTCCCACCTATCTCCCATATGTGAGTGAAAGTATGCACACTGTTCCACTTTTACCAGTATTATGTGTTGGCATTCCCGGAGCGGAGTTAGGCTGACAATTGCTGCCACACATGTAGTTTTGCATTTTCAAAAACTACATGCCTTGATTTCTTCTGAAGGAGTGCCAGCCGAGAAAGCAGGTGCAAATGTCTGTGGGTACTTTTTCCCTTACCAATTTTCCAAAGAAAAATATGCTTGTATTTCTCCCTTTGAAAACTGGTACAAAGTTTTGAAAATGGTCCTAATAGTGTCAGATCAAGAAAGTCCAGTTCATATCACAATTCTGGCAAACGATTATAGGATTTATGGAAATATAGCTTACTATCCTCAGACTAACATCTAAATGGAACAACAGTACCTTAGGTGTTAATGTAATTTCAGCTAGGGTGACTGGACCACATTATCACCATTCAGTCACACCACTCACTCTCCCCTGAAACTCTTTTTAGAACTAAGTATTGCTAAGTATTCAAAGCTAACCATCTTATAGGGTTATTCATCAAAATGTGTTATGGCATTAATGCCCATGATAACAACATAATACATGCATTAAATGCATAACACATACGATATTAATGGTATCGCATTGCATGAATGCAAATTTTTCATAGAGGTGGGATTGGGGAGGGCTCTGGGTTGGATTAATGAAAATGAGAGGAATATTGGACTGTGTGATAGCATAATGCATGCTACTGCATATTTTTAATACCCTAGCTTGATAGTACAAATTAGGGATGTACAGAGGGACTGCATAATTTACATTCGGTATTCGTATTCGTCAGGGGGCAGATACATTGCATTTGGCAAGGGGGGCCCCCAATCCATTCATGCATTCCATTCTTATTCGTTTCCCGGCTAAAATTTAATTAACTACAAACCCCATCCTCCTGACCCCCCAAGACTTGCCAAAAGTCCCTGGTGGTCCAGCGGGGGTCCGGGAGCGATCTCCTGCACTCGGGCCATTGGCTGCCAGTAATCAAAATGGTGCCGATAGCCTTTGCCCTTACTATGTCACAGGGGCTACCGGTGCCATTGGTCGGCCCCTGTCACATGGTAGGAGCACAAGATGGTGCCGGCCTTCCATTGCTCCTACCATGTAACAGGGGCCAACTAATGACACCGGTAGCCCCTGTGATATAGTAAGGGCAAAGGCTATCGGTGCCATTTTGAATATCGGCAGCCGACGGCGTGAGTGCAGTAGATGGCTTCCGGAACCCCGCTGGACCACCAGGGAGTTTTGGCAAGTCTTGGGGGGGGGGGGTCAGGAGGGTGGGAGTTTTGTTTAAATTCGCTCCTTTAGACGGCCGAATAATTTGGTGAAGATTCGTTGTATTCGTGGGAAATCACGATACGTTTCACGACACAACGAATACAATGAATCTGGCCCTATACGTTGCAGATTGCCAATACGTTGCAAATGAATGTACACCCCTAGTACAAATACAGCCCATCAAGATAGGGTGAGAGAGCATTGTAGAAATCTCAACTTTGTGAGACTTTCCTCACTCCAAATGACATCAAATCTTCACTAAGGTCTACTGTCCATTTTGTATGTCTCACTCTGCAAATGAAACTGGCCCCCAAACCCTAAAATACCACCAAAACCTCACCTTGAGTTATTAGCTGGTCCTCCTATAGTGATATAAATAGTGGAATACTGTGACACCCTCCCCAGAGGCTCTCTCTCAGCACTTCACTACTTGCAAAATACAAGCACTGCAGGGTACTAAAACTTTAACATACCCCTCAATGCTACCTATGCAAAGTGTGTGGTGCAGTAATTCTAAAATTATCATAAACACACCCCTTTTTCTTATCACAGGCATTATCCATGCGAATTATAGCATTTTGATGAATCTAGGGAGATAAGTAAGTTAGCCGGATAAGATTTATCTGGCTAACTGACAAGGGATATTCAGCAGCACAGCTATACTGCTGAATATCCCCATAAAAATTGCTAGTTCGCCGGAAAAGTCTTATATGGCTAACTTTAGACCTGCTATTGAGCGGTTCTAACTTATCCAGTTAACTTAAACAGATATGTTTAAATATTACTACTTATATGGCTAAGTTAACCAGATAATTAGCTCCTGCCTGAAACTCACATTTCCTGCCCACCACTTATCCAGAAAAATACTAATCCAGATAATGTGGAAACCATTAAATGCAGCCATATATTCAGCCACCACCACTTAGCCAGATAAGTCCTTACTTCTCTGGCTAAGTGGTGCTGAATATCAACCTCTATATATTTAGCCCATGGTTTAATATAGTAGATGCTGCTGGATCTAGAGTTTTTGTAGCACGGGAATGGATTAGATAAATACAGGGTAATTAAATAGCTTTGGAAATTTCCCTCTTTTCATTAGTGTGCATGCTTACAGCATCTATGCACTACCAGGCTGTTTTTATAACACATGCACTAAAATATTTTCTGCATTAAATGGTGTCATTTTAGCATGCATTTTAATATTTTTAGCAAATGTACATTCAGAAATGTTTTGTGGGTTAGTACTTAATCCCTAATGTACTTATTTCCCCCCCCCCCCCTTTCTGTCAACCTTGTCCTTCCCGAGCAGATTATAGCCCTCTATGGCCATATTCCAGATGTGGTACTTATTGAGAGACCAAACTGGTAGAGAAAGAGAAAACAGAACTGAAATATATCAAATCTACAGATTTTACCTGCATAAATCTGGCCTTTTAAATATATCCCCCCACAAACACACATACCTTGGGTAAATGTGTCCAAACCACATTTTTGTGTGAACAGTTCCCCAGACAAAAAGAGGTTGGATTGGAGGCATGGAAAAGTCAGTCTGTTCAAAATGCAGGCCAAAGTTATCTAGATAACTTTACCCAGAGAGCAGAAAGCTGGTCCAGTTAAGTTCCACTGAATATCTGGGTAAAATTATCCACATAATGTACCCATGCAGCAGGTTTTTTAATATGGAGCAATAAAATCTAATTTAAAAATCTAATAAAATCTAATTTAAAAATCTAATTAAAAAATCTAATAAAATCTAAATTAAAAATCTAATACAATCTAATTTAAAAATCTAAGTAAATCTATAGCTCTAACACTAAACTTTCAAAAGGGAAACTTTGATAAAATGAGGAAAATAGAAAAAAACTGAAAGGTGCAGCTGCAAAGGTTAAAAGTGTTCAACAGGCATGGACATTGTTTAAAAATACAATCCTAAAGGCGCAGTCTAGATGTATTCCACGCATTAAGAAAGGTGGAAGGAAGGCAAAATGATTACCTTCATGATTAAAAGGTGAGGTGAAAGAGGCTATTTTAGCCAAAAAGAATCCTTCAAAAATTGGAAGAAGGATCCATCTGAAGAAAATAGGATAAAACATAAGCATTGTCAAGTTAAGTGTAAAACATTGATAAGACAGGTGAAGAGAGAATTTGAAATGAAACTGGCCATAGAGGTAAAAATTCATAATAAAAACTTTTTAAAATATATCCAAAGCAAGAAACCTGTGAGGGAATTGGTTAGACCATTAGATGACCGAGGGGTTAAAGGGGCTGTTAGGGAAGATAAGGCCATTGCAGAAAGACTAAATGAATTCTTTGCTTCCTTGTTTACTAATGAGGATGTTGGGGAGATACCAGTTCCAGAGAAGGTTTTCAAGGGTGATGAGTCAGACGAACTGAACCAAATCACTGTGAACAAGGAAGATGTAGTAGGCCAGATTGACAAACTAAAGAGTAGCAAATCACCTGGACCAGATCTGGAAAGGAATACCATGAGTGAGGTTATCTAATTTGCGGACAATACAACATTATTCAGAGTAGTTACAGCACAAGTGGATTTTGAATCATTACAGGAGGACCTTGCAAGACTGGGAGATTGGGCATCCAAATGGCAGATTAAATTTAATATGAAAAGTGCAAGGTGTTACACATAGGGAAAAATAACCCTTGCTGTAGTTACATGATGTTAGGTTCCATATTAGGAACTACCACCCAGGAAAAGATCTAGGCATCATAGTGGATAATACTTTAAAATCGTCGGCTCGGTGTGCTGCAGCAGTCAAAAAAGCAAACAGAATGTTAGGAATTATTAGGAAGAGAATGGTTAATAAAACGGAAAATGTCATAATGCCTCTATATCGCTCCATGGTGAGACCGCACCTTGAATACTGTGTACAATTCTGGTTGCCGTATCTCAAAAAAGATATAGTTGTGATGGAGAAGGTACAGAGAAGGACAACCAAAATGATAAAGGGGATGGAACAGCCCCCCTAATAGGAAAGGCTGAGCAGGTTAGGCCTGTTCAGCTTGGAGAAGAAACTGCTGAGAGGGGATATGATAGAGGTCTTTAAGATCATGACAGGTCTTGAACAAGTAGATGTGAATCGGGTATTTACACTTTCGATTAATAGAAAGACCAGGGGGCATTCCATGAAGTTAGCAAGTAGCACATTTAAGACTAATCGGAGAAAATTCTTTTTCACTCAACGCACAATTAAGCTCTGGAATTTGTTGCCAGAGGATGTGGTTAGTGCAGTTAGTGTAGCTGGGTTCAAAAAAGGTTTGGATAAGTTCTTGGAGGAGATTAGTCAAGTTGACTTAGGGAATAGCCACTGCTATTAATTGCATCAGTAGCATGGGATCTTCTTGTTGTTTGGGTAATTGCCAGGTTCTTATGGCCTGGTTTGGTCTCTGTTGGAAACAGGATGCTGGACTTGATGGACCCTTGGACTGACCCAGCATGGCAATTTCTTATGTTCTTATGTTCTTAAAAAGCACAGATATGAATACAAACATTTTTTCCTAAGTAACTATAAAATTCTCACAAAGCTCAAACAAACCCATTCTCAAAAATGCTAAAGAAAACTCCCTCTACCACATGGCCATGTTGCAGTAAATCTGCCTGCATCCAGGGTACACTTTGCAAACATTTTCTTTAACATGCGTGATATCAAAGAGCATGACAAACAATGAAAACAATCGAATTCAGCAAAAACTACTCAGAATTTATAAAGATGCAAGCCAAACAGTGCAGAGCACTCTCTGTATTGCTATGTCAGTCTTATGGGGCTCACTTCACTTTCATCCATCATTGTCTTATTCTGCCTTATGATTCAAAATATATTTTCAGCTGTTAACTTGGGGGAAGAGGAGGGCAATCATGATAGACTCCCCTGGAGCTTGCAGTCAACAATTTTTTTTTCAAAGGTAAATGCTTCACTTAGTTTTCCTTTGGAAATCCCACAAATGTACACATTGACGCAAATGCAAGGTATGGAAAGTATGTTCAGAAATATGAATATGCAATCTCCAAGCACACTTTGCCTCCTCTGACCTGTCCCCACTCCTTTTTATATGTGGGAAAAAGTATGTGCAGTGTGGGCAGGCTACATACGGTATATTTACCTGCAAGGGAGAGGGGCAATAATCAAACATATTTTTACATGGGTACACATAGGTTTACCCACATAAAACTATTTAAATATTAGCCACAATAAGTCTACTAAGAAGGCATCCAGGGGTTTGCATCTGTCTGGAATCTTGAAACCTAAGTGACTTTAGAGAGCTTTTACAGGTAGCCTTTCCACAAAACTGGGCTCCAGAGTTGCACAGGTCAGTCCAGTGTAGCTTCTGTTTAGGCTCAAATGCAAAAAGCTGGAAACCAAGAGCCTATGTTGCTGTAGTGTGGGTCTATAATTTCGGTCTCCCACTGAATTTACTGAGCTAATGTTATCCGGGTAAAGTTATTCAGATAAGTTTAAATTTAACCGGCTCTATTCAGAATATAGTTGGTTAAGTAAAACACACAAATAAAAAAACCTTTTGATTAAGCAGGCCTGATCCGCCCTCCCCCACCCTCTAAACTACTTAAAAAGAAGTCAGAGCATAGCATTCAGTCCCGCCCCACCACCTCCTAAAATAAAAAAATAGTAGTGGCCATAGTGGCACAAGGCACTTCAGCCCCTGGATATTCACATTATAATTCTGACTCTGGGGTACCCCCATCCCAAACTTCCTACCCATCCAGATCCCCTATTCACATCCTCCCACTCCATTCAGAATCCCCCCAAACCTGCAAGGGCTGGCTGAAGCGATAGAGCTGAACCTCCAGCACTTTCCAGCACAGCTCTGACAGCAACATTGGTGGTTGAGTTCTGGGAGGGGCAGGAGGCTGCTTGGAGTGGTCCTGGATGGGTAGGAAGGGTGAGGGGAGAACAGGAGGCAGCTCAAAGCCAGAACTTTAATTTTAATATTCAGGGGGTAGGGCACCTTAGCCCCCTGTGGCCACAATTTTTTTTTTTTTTAATTTTGGGAGGTGGCAGGGCAGGATTTTAAGCACTATGCCATGATTGCTTTTAAAGAATTCGGGGAGCTATGGGGTAAAGGGAGGTGGGAAATCAGACACGCTGACCAAAAAGATCTATCTATTTATTTATGTATTTAATAGTAGGGATGTGAATCGTTTTAGGACAGAATTTATCGTTATAAATCGTTAGAATCATGAGCCGGCACACTAAAACCCCCTAAAACCCACCCCCGACCCTTTAAATTAAATCCCCCACCCTCCCGAACCCCCCCCAAATGACTTAAATAACCTGCGGGTCCAGCGGCGGTCCGGAACGGCAGCGGTCCGGAACGGGCTCCTGCTCCTGAATCTTGTCGTCTTCAGCCGGCGCCATTTTCCGTATGGAAAATGGCGCCGGCAGGAGATCGACTGCAGGAGGTCGTTCAGCGAGGGTTCCGGCGCCTCGCTGAACGACCTCCTGCAGTCGATCTCCTGCCGGCGCCATTTTCCGTACGAAAACGATTCGCGGCGGGAAATCGCTCCCTGACCCCCGCTGGACCTCCAGGAACTTTTGGCCAGCTTGTGGGGGGCCTCCTGACCCCCACGAGACTTGCCAAAAGTCCAGCGGGGGTCCGGAAGGACCTCCTGCCGTCCAATCTTTTCGTCTATGGCCGCCGCCATTTTTCGGCGCCATTTTGGAAAATGGCGCCGGCTGAAGACGACAAGATTCAGGAGCAGGAGCCCGTTCCGGACCGCTGCCGTTCCGGACCGCCGCTGGACCCGCAGGTTATTTAAGTTATTTGGGGGGGGGTTCGGGAGGGTGGGGGATTTAATTTAAAGGGTCGGGGGTGGGTTTTAGGGGGTTTTAATGTGCCGGTTTTTCGATTTTTCGATTTTTAACGATTTTTAACGATTTTTCACGATATTTTACCCCCCCAAACGGCAACAATACGATTCCCTCCCCCTCCCAGCCGAAATCGATCGTTAAGACGATCGAGGACACGATTCACATCCCTATTTAATAGAACTGGCTAATTCTGAATATAACCAGTTCAATTTAAAATTATCCTGGTAGCTTTATCCATGTGCTGTATATTCAGTGGGAGACTTCGATGTCCCTATTGCTTTTAATGGATTGTGGGAGCTGGGCAATGGGGATGGGACCTGCTAGCCTGAAAGATTTATTTTGTTTGCTGAGTTTGTTTGGGTTACCTAGTTATATTCACACTATAGCCAGTTAACATAAAAGCTGTCTGGATACACAAACTCAGATGACTTTAGGACTACTCTGTACCATGACCAGCCTTATCTTGATTACTTATCTAGTTAACTCTGAATATCAGTAATCCATGACAATCTCAGAATGCTCCCAGTTTATCTGGATACATTTTATCTGGTAATGACTTACCCTGATAAAATTTAACCACTTAAAGGGGTGGGAAATTTAAACCTCAGTGTTTTTAGGAGTATATTAAAAAGCCGGATAAACTCCTTTGAATATGGACCTCTTCATTTTTTGTTGGGGAGTCAGTGCAATTCAGTTGGCTTCCATCTGTCACTCTCCTCATCGTCTTTAAACTTCTGTCAATGTTGGATCTGAACTGTTCACCTATGTACTTGATTCCCTTCTCAGACATATTTTTTTTTTTTCTTTTTGAAGTAACATTTAAGAGGGCAGTTTTCACAGCCATTTTCCTTGGAGTGATCTGAGAGTAACTTGGCTGTATGGAAATTACTTTCCTTCAATGTATCTAACAGTAAGTGTGGGTTTCTATAGCATGTTTATGTTTAGCAGGAGTCTAAGGAGGCATTCCTTAGACTCCTGATCCTTAGATGCGTTTAGATCTGGGGAGGAAAATAATGAGTGTAGTTTGCATTTTCAAATCTGCATGTATTGTTTTCTATTGAAATTTCAAGATGCAAAGATGCAAAGTTTGTGGATGCTTTGTACCCATGAACAATTTTCAAAGGGAGAGAGTGCATGTACTCATGTGCTTTCCCTTTGAAAATTAGGAATGATTTTGCTCTTGGGTAAGTGGCTTGAAAATTGCTCCCTAAAAATGGTAATTGATTATGTTTGTTTGTTATGTTTACAGACATCACTAACCCTCTGTCAATGTTTATCATCATTGCAGGTTTTATTTATACTGGGGAAGTTGTACATAGTATGCTAACAGCCACACAGTACATAGCACCCTTGATGGCAAACTTTGATCCCAGTGTATCCAGAAATTCAACAGTCCGATATTTTGACAATGGTATGTAAAATTCCTTTATAAATGACCTAATTATGAAGAAAAAGCTCATCTTTATATTGCTTGTTTTAGTGATGGAAGATCTGATTCAGATCAGAGCAATACTTTTCTCCCACACAAGGCTTGTGACAGCCTACATTAACGTTTACAATAATTGGCGTGATTTTTCATCCCAGTAGATCACATAATTAAAGAGGTATTTTTTTTTTCCAGCATCTCCCATTGCTTTGCAAACTATCGGGGTTATTTTCTAAAGGCTTATCGCACGTGATACAGCCGTATCGCGTGCGATAAGCCTCTATCACATGCAAAAAGGACCTTTTTGCGTACGATAGCATGCAAATTCGATTCGGGGCGGAGTCGGGGTGGGGAGGGGCTGAGTCGGGGCAGCGAGGGGGCAGAGTCGACGGTGTCTTTGCTGGCGGCGATAATGTTACTAACATTATCGGCGCCAGTAGCACACTCAATAGCGCCACCTTTCACGGTGGCGCTATTTGGTGTGAAAGCCGGCAGCTGGCTCACTGCAGCTGACGAAATTGCACCGCCATGTTGCAAAGGCTGCAGGCTTTCACAGGCCCACCTCCCGCCCCCCATTTTCGCTGGATTCATCATTCTGCGAAGAATAATGAATCCAGGCCTATGATGGCTTTGATCATTTGCTGCTTTTGCAAACATAAGAATGAAGCCACAATGGGGAAAATCCCATAGATAAACAGATTTTCTTATCACTCTGCTGTAGTTCATCAGACTATTTGAGATGTGCATTCATTTTGAACAGGCCATTTTTGGTTTGTATTGTGAAATCCAAAACAAATCAACAATGGCCCCGAAAAGCATAAAAGCTTTCTTTTTTGTTTTGAAATATAGTGCTCGCTGTTTCCAAATAGTGTGCTTGATTTCCAAAACAAAGGCAAATAAAATAAAATCTATTACATGAAATCTGGTGAAAAAAAAACAGGCTGAAAACAAATGTCATGAACTGATCTGAATATTTTGGATGCTGTGTCACAGCTAACTTGCTCGTTGTGTACTTGATTCCTGTTATAAAAACATTCTTGAGATCAAGACTGTAACGATGTGCTTACAACAGAAGGTGATACTTCAGAAATTCAGCACCCAGTGCTGACCAGTAATCTAATCTAATTTCTAGACTTTTTACATGCCTTTCTTCAAGAAAGTACACACAGCATGTAACAAAACAATAAATGCAAATCATAATGCAGATCATTCAGGAGTATCATCTCTGTTGATGCTCTCTCACTTTATTAAACTACAAATATTATTCAATTAATATTTTCTATCTACTGTCTCGATTTATTGATTACACAATTTAATTTCAAAGAAAGTAACTTGTTCAGAAGCTTTTATAAAATGATCTTATAAATTCTGCTTTCCTGTTCACTGTCTTTTCAGACATCTCTTCTGTTTTTCATTTCCTAGAGATTTTTTTCTGTGGCATATCTCCTGCAAATTCTCACACATAGTTCACTACTTTTTCTTTTCATTTTATGGCCTATTTGCTAGGCCGTGGTAAATTCCTAGTGGATTCCTTAAACTGCAGCACATGGGTACTGCTGCATAGTGAATTTTATGGTGATCCCCTCAATGTGTGCTGCAATAGCTGGGAGATCTGGATGCTAACGGCCATAGGAATGCACAATTGTGGCCCTGACCTGTAATCTTCAAAAGTGTTGGTAGCCTTCCAATTATGAGAACCTCTCCCTGCCTTGGCAGCAAAATCTCTATTTTATTATTATTATCTATGTATACAGTCTACACAATGTTGGAAAGATATATATCCAAGGAATATTGACAATCTAAATTAAAGAATTCATAAATACTACAAATATATGTTAATTTCCAACTAAGTAAAGCACACTAAAAAGGAGGGGGAAAATGTTTTTTTAAAAAAGAAAAATAATAAACATACAAGTGAATTATCAATGAAACTCCTGTAAATGTAACATACTATCGTAGCAATTTTCAGAAGCCATTTACCCATGTTACACTTAACATGGATAAAACCTATTTCCTATTTAATGGCATATATAGTTGCAGTTTTCAAAATTCCACTTACATGGATAAAGTACTGCATTTATACATATAAAACCCAATTTTAAGTGTGTAAATGCTTTTAAAGTCAGGCCCTTATTGAATAGCCTGGTTATGTAAAAATTAGAAGATAACACTTCCCCAAGCACCAACTCATGATGTAATAGTGGCCTTTGATTGTCTCTGCTCCATAAACTCCTCAATTGCTCTGACTCAACAAAAAGGAAAACTGATTACCACCATACTGAATGGGCAAAACACGTAAAAAATAAATGTGCCCCAAGAGAGACAAAGCACTGCTGAAGACTTAAAAAGATATTTGCCTACTCTGGGTTGCATTACTCATGTCTAGATAAATTCTTACCTTCTCATCATATAATATAGTTTTTGTTGTGGAAAGGGGCCTCAGAGCATGATCTCTACCTGGTAGGGTGGCTCTAGTGGCCTCTTCAGCAGTAGACTCCAATAATGCTGTCACATCAAGACAATACAATGTCAGATCCCCTTTTTTGAACTCCCCTACCAGGAGGAGTCATTCTTTTAAAAGTTAGAACATAATAAAGCCAAGAGATTGGGGCAAATACTTTAACCAGGCACTTGAGAATTTAAAACTATGGGGTAGATTTTAAAAGGTGCGCGTGCTACCTGGCGCGCACACATGTACGTCCAATTTTATAACTTGCGCGTGAGTGTGTGTGTGTGTGTTCACGGATGTGCCAAATGACAGGCACAGTGACAGAAGTGTGAGTGTGTGATTTAGAGCCTTTGTGTCTGAGTGAGGGTGTGTGAGCAAGGGATTTTGTAAGGGTGTGTGTTTGTATATAAAGGGGTGTGTATAAGTGAGAGAGAGAGCCTATGTGCATGGGTGTATGAGTGTGCAAAAGAGAGAAGGAGCCTATGTGAGTGTGTGTTTGCCAGAAAGAGATGGAGCCTATCTGAGGGTGCATATGTGTGCAAGAGAGAGAGAGCCAGTGTAAGGGCGTGTGTTTGAAAGAAGGACAGAGGGAGCCTGTGAAGGTCAGGGTGACCAACTGTGATAGAGCAAGCCTGTGTGTCAGTGCATCCATTGAGAGAGAAGGAGTGAGTTTATGAGAGAATAAACGTGTGTGTATATGAAAGAAGAAAGTTTGTGTATCCCCCTCGCCTCCCTCCACTCCCCAGTAATCCATGATAATCTCAGAATGATTGAAAATCAAAAGTTCCCAGGTATAGAGAGTTGGAGGTTTTTAAATCCTTAACTATTGGGTGTTATTTGATTAGTTTGTTGTTTTTAAATATTTTATTAGTGGTTGGGAAATTTAATAAAGTTTGTAAGAGAAGAGCAACCAAAATGATAAAGGGAATGAAACAGCTCCCCTATGAGGAAAGACTAAAGAGGTTAGGACTTTTCAGCTTGGAGAAGAGACGGCTGAGGGGGGATATGATAGAGGTGTTTAAAATCATGAGAGGTCTAGAACGGGTAGATGTGAATCGGTTATTTACTCTTTCAGATAATAGAAAGACTAGGGGGCACTCCATGAAGTTAGCATGTGGAACATTTAAAACTAATCGGAGAAAATTCTTTTTCACTCAACACACAATTAAACACTGGAATTTGTTGTCAGTGGATGTGGTTAGTGCAGTTAGTGTAACTGTGTTTAAAAAAGGATTGGATAAGTTTCTTTGAGGAGAAGTCCATTTCCTGCTATTAATTAAGTTGACTTAGAAAATAGCAACTGCTATTACTAGCAACAGGATGTATGATGGAGGTGAGGTAGCTAGCATGTTAGCATGTAGCTTCTGTGTAGGAATCTACTGCAACTTGGTTTGTTTTTTTTCCATAATAGGAAGTGTATTGGTGTTTTATGGTCTGGTGTAATATTTGCAGAGTTGCCTTTTTATGAGGAAGGTTGTTACTGTTTGAGTGCTGGCAGTTTATCCTGTTTTTGTCTGGGAAGTTTACCATTTTGTAATAGTAATTTAATGTATGCATGGCTTTCTGAGGTCCAAGCCCACAATCAATACATGTTATCATAGGCCTCATACCATGAGATCAAGATGGATGATCTGAAATGTATGCAAATTAATGCAAATGAGGGGAAACAAAAATGCCTCCTTGTGATTCCTCCCCCCCCCCCCCCCAAGTACTCAAGTCACAGTGTCCAGTCATGTTCTGTGGAAAAGTTGGCAACCCTAAGTATAGTCTTCTACTGTGATGCCATCCAGAAAACCCTACAGATAAGGAAACAAGACACTTGGAACCTATATGGTATAAGGCATATTATAATGCATGTTGGGAGTGGGTAAGCCTTCAGATACCTATGAGTAAACTGAATTATAATTACAATGTTGTAAACTTCCCATTCTTGAAACAGCACTAATTGCCAGCACCCAAATAATAGCAACTTTACATATGAAAAGACAACACTACAAATATTACACTAGGCCATAAACACTAATACATCTCCTATTAGAACAACCAGGCTACTATACCAAAATTCCCTACACAGAAACTATGCATTAGAAGAATATCTCATCTCAATAACATATACAGAACAGAGGCATACCCTCACCAATTACAAAATAAGGAGAAAATAAAGTAGAAATAGAAATGTGCTGACAAACGCTGAACTAGAAATAACAACAAGCCAGACTCTGTATGCAGTGCAACAATGTAAAAACAGAAGCATCCATTTGTCATAAACCATCAAACAATAAAATCAAGAAATATAAAACATCAATCATAATAGTAAAACCATAATAATAAAAAGAATACATATGTCAAAACATCTGACAAACTGAAAGTCCAATAATTAAAAGCTCATATAAAAATTTCCCCAAATACCAACAAAATATTTCAAAACAGCAGACACTTCAGTTAACACTCAATATTTAAAACTCATAAGGATTAAAAAAAACATTGTCTTGCTCTCTGTACCTGGGAAATTTTGATTTCCATTCACCGTGAGATTGTTGTGGATTACGTTCTATTGTTCAATTCTCTGTTTATTGTTTAATGTAATGCCGTACTTTTTTTGTTCAATACTCTGTTTATTGTTTAATGTAACACCTTACCAGCGACTGTTTTGTTCTATGGAAACCGACTTGATTCGATATGTATATCGAGAATGTCGGTATATAAAAACCCTAAATAAATAAATAAATAAATTAGTGGGGGTACACACACACACATACATACATATGTGCTCATATCCAATGATCCCTCTCACTTATTCACATGCTCACTCATACATACACACACAATGCTCACACATACACTTCCCCTCTCACTAACACATGTTCCATCCCTTTCTTTCTCACACACATATGCTCTGCCTAACAGAAGCAGACACACACTTACATGCTCTCTCACTCACACATACATGACATTTCTCCTTAACACTTCTTCTATATCTCAGTCTCACACAAGCTCACTTGCTGCCAGAGGTCCTGCCAATACTTGTTTTTCATTTCTTTGGCCTTTCACACATAATGATGGCTCTACCGAATGACGGTATATAAAACTCAACAAATAAATAAATAAACAAACAAACAAACAAACAAACATGCTCTCTCACACACTTCTTTTCATACACACACATGCTCCCTGTCGCTCACATACAAATGCTGACACATTTACTCCCTCTCTCACACACATGCTCTCTCTGTTTCTCTCACGCACACACACACACACACACACACACACACACACACACACATAAATACGCACACATGCTGTTTCTCTTATACACACACAAACACAGTATCTCTCTCGCTCTTACACAAGCTCACTCATTCTGGTCCTCTCTTTCATTTTTCTTCAGCTGCTGGTGGTATAGGTTCCCCCAGTAGCCCCCCATGCCTTGCTTCTTTTTTTCTTTGGCTGTCAGTAGGCTGGGGTCTGCTGGTGGCCTTCTGCCCAAGTCATCAGTGGGGCGATCTCCAGAGATACTTGTCGGCTTCTGGTTCCGCCCTGATGGTTGATGTATGCCACCGTGGTGGCGTTGTCGAACATCACTCTGACTGCTCTGTTCTTCAGTCTGTGAGCAAAGCGAAGGCATGCCAATCGGACTGCCCGAGCCTCTAGACGGTTGATGTTCCACGCGGACTCTTCTCTGTTCCACCACCCTTGTGCGGTGAGTCCTTCGCATGTTGAACAGAGGTTTATCTGCACATTTTTTGTGTACCTGTTGAGCTTAATAATATGCGGCAGCAATATGCGCTTAACACAACAGGCGCTTAATAATATGCGGCAGCAATATACGCTTAATACAACAGGCGCTCAATAATAATAAGCGGCAGCTATATACGCTTAATACAACAGGTGCTTAATAATATGCGGCAACAATATGCGCTTAATACAACAGGCGCACAATAATAATATGCGGCAGTTATATACGCTGAATAGAACAGGCGCTTAACAATAATAATATGCGGCAGCTATATACGGAAAGACGGACCATCTGTTCGTCCTGCACAGCGGGAAGAAGAAAGGTGAAGTGGCCTCGCGGCCCACCATCGCCCGCTGGCTTAAAGAAGTTATCAGAGCAGCTTACGTGGAGGCTGGGAAGTCTCCGCCTCTACGAGTCAAGGCTCATTCTACCAGAGCACAAGCGGCATCCTGGGCGGAATCCAGGATGCTGTCGCCTGCAGAAATTTATAAAGCAGCGACATGGTCCTCCCTCCATACCTTCTCCAGGTTCTACCGTCTGGATGTCCAGGCCAGGGAGGACTCAGCATTTGCGAGGGCGGTACTACATGGTCCTCAGGCAGCCTCCCGCCCAGGCTGGGAGTAAAGCTTTTGTACATCCCATTCGTTCTGAGTCAATCTGGCTATACGCCAGGAAATGTTGAGATTACTTACCTGATAAAATGGCGCCGGCCGTATGGCAACACGATTCGACTGCAGGAGGTCGTTCCGGACCCCCGCTGGACTTTTAGCAAGTCTTGTGGCGGTCAGGAGGCCCCCCCAAGCTGGCCAAAAGTCCCTGGGGGTCCAGCGGGGGTCCGGGAGTGATCTCCTACGCTCCTGCCGTCGGGGGACAAAAAAACAAAATTGCACCGGCGCTACCTTTGCCCTGTCATATGACAGGGCAAAGGTAGCGCCGGCGCCATTTCTACAACGCACGGAGGTCCGAGAGTAAAAGATCACACCGGGACCCTTCCTCTGGACCCCAGGTAATTTAAGGCATTTTGGGGGGGTTCGGGAGGGTGGGGGATTTATTTTAAAGGGTTGGGGTGGGTTTTAGGGTTGTTTTAGTGTGCCGGTTTTCCCGCCCTCCCCTTTCCCCCTCCCCCTTCCCCCGATTTACGATTTTTTGACGATAAATCGGGGGAATTGTTATTGTATCGCGGCTCTAACGATTTTTGACGATTTAAAATATATCGGATGATATTTTAAATTGTCAAAAAACGATTCACATCCCTACTAATCTATGTTATACATATTCATTATGAATACCTAAAAAACAGTCTGGCTAAGTGTGCCTTCAGGACTGGGTTGAAAAACATGGTCTTAGAATCCAGGCCAAAGTTTATTCTGCAAAAAGAGTGCAAGGAGAGAAGGCATGAAAATAGGAGGCCTACAATGATGTATAAGATAGTGGGAGGAGTGTGAAACTTAGAACAGAGGTACTGAGAGAGCACAACCTGGAAAATTAAGGCAAATAATGAGCAACTAGGTCATGGATGTTTTAATATATATACAACTTATGTCCGACTAAACATTTGAGTGTTATTTCTCTAGGAAATTATCTCGTTTAAACTAAAAACAATTTACATTACTTCAGCCAAAACTATACAACATGAACAAACATCGATTTAGGAATCTGGTAATAAAAACTATGACATTGTGCAGTATACAGTGGTGGGGACATAAATTTGAAGAGAATAATGCATTGGTTGATCTAACAGGAAATGTTAAATATAGAGGCAGGTATGTATGAAAAATATAGACTTCCAATTATGTGAATAGTATAATATATTAACATAGAGAGAAGGAATGGATTATTGCCTCTGGAGGCCATTGTTCCCTCCTAATTATTCCTGTAAAGCAATAATTTTCTGCTATTGGAAAAAAAACAAAAGGCTATATGTATGCACTTTTACTATTCAGAATAATTATAGGAAAAGAGGTTTTCATGTTGTCATGTTAACTATTGTCTTGAATAGTTTCTATTTTACCAAATGTTGTGCTTCCTGAATGCAATTGTTTTGTATTATCCCTTTAGTATCTGTTGATTTCATTCTAAAGAATGAGTAAGAAACTTTTCATATACTTAATTTGGTAAAGAACTCATTCACATCTGTTTCTTAATATGAATGCATGAGTGTTTTTCAGTCAGCAATCCTGTTAATAAGCAAAATCTAAATGTGATCATACCCATAATGGGTTAAATAATATAGAGTAGTCTTGGTTAGGGATGTGAATCGTTTTAGGACGATTAAAATTATCGTCCGATAATTTTAATATCGTCTTAAACCGTTATGGAACACAATACAATAGAGATTCTAACGATTTATCGTTATAAATCGTTAGAATCGTGAGCCGGCACACTAAAACCCCCTAAAACCCACCCCCGACCCTTTAAATTAAATCCCCCACCCTCCCGAACCCCCCCCCAAATGAGTTAAATAACCTGCGGGTCCAGCGGCGGTCCGGAACGGCAGCGGTCCGGAACGGGCTCCTGCTCCTGAATCTTGTTGTCTTCAGCTGGCGCCATTTTCCAAAATGGCGCCGAAAAATGGCGGTGGCCATAGACGAACACGATTGGACGGCAGGAGGTCCTTCCGGACCCCCGCTGGACTTTTGGCAAGTCTCGTGGGGGTCAGTAGGCCCCCCACAAGCTGGCCAAAAGTTCCTGGAGGTCCAGCGGGGGTCAGGGAGCGATTTCCCGCCGCGAATCGTTTTCGTACGGAAAATGGCGCCGGCAGGAGATCGACTGCAGGAGGTTGTTCAGCGAGGCGCCGGAACCCTCGCTTAACGACCTCCTGCAGTCGATCTCCTGCCGGCGCCATTTTCCGTACGGAAATGATTCGCGGCGGGAAATCGCTCCCTGACCCCCGCTGGACCTCCAGGAACTTTTGGCCAGCTTGTGGGGGGCCTCCTGACCCCCACGAGACTTGCCAAAAGTCCAGCGGGGGTCCGGAAGGACCTCCTGCCGTCCAATCGTGTTCGTCTATGGCCGCCGCCATTTTTCGGCGCCATTTTGGAAAATGGCACCGGCTGAAGACAACAAGATTCAGGAGCAGGAGCCCGTTCCGGACCGCTGCCGTTCCGGACCGCCGCTGGACCCGCAGGTTATTTAACTCATTTGGGGGGGGTTCGGGAGGGTGGGGGATTTAATTTAAAGGGTCGGGGGTGGGTTTTAGGGGGTTTTAATGTGCCGGTTTTGCGATTTTTAGATTTTTAGATTTTTCACGATTTTTCACGATTTTTCACGATATTTTACCCCCCCAAACGGCAACAATACGATTCCCTCCCCCTCCCAGCCGAAATCGATCGTTAAGACGATCGAGGACACGATTCACATCCCTAGTCTTGGTAAATTGTTATTATAACATAATTGCAGATATACCTTTACATCTTTTTGGGGATTTTCAGGCACTGCACTAGTTGTCCAATGGGATCACGTACATCTTCAGGATAATTACAACCTGGGAAGCTTCACTTTTCAGGCTACGCTGCTCAGTAATGGACGAATAGTCTTCGGATACAAAGATGTAAGTAAGTCAAAAAACTATTTGCAATATAGTATATGAATCAGTTTGAAAAAATACAATATCTCCTTATTAGTAAGTAAGTTATACTAAAATGGTTCATTCAAGTCATGTGCAATAGCTTCAAGGCACATTTTTATCATTTCAAATATGTGAAATAAGTGTTCCTTTACTTGATTGCTTAGCTTAGGGCGATACACATATATGGTTCTTGAGTATATGTGGCAGGTTTTATTGGTGTACATAGAATATATGAACAATTAAGAAAAAAAAGTTGACAGAACTTAGACTGTCATCTTGGGAATCTGGTTACCATGATTTGGTTTTGCCAACTAGAGGAATGCACTGTTCTATCAGCAATTCATTGTTAGTCCTTATGTCAAATCTGATTAGATGGTTAGGACATTTTGCTTATAGTCAGTTCAACGTCATTTATATTTGGTGATCATGACCTGTTTAGATAAAGTCAGTGGTACTTTCCATAGCTCTGCACATGTGCTTGGATGTCATCACCATATGTTGGTGAATCACATTTCTCTTTTGACTCCTGTTTTAATATTTTAGCATAAACATTTTCAAGCAGCTGAATTCAAAGCTATCCTACTCATTTATTGCCCCCCTCTCACCGGATTCCTGCTGTGTCTTCTAATTTCCATGCAAGGTTCACCTTCAGAAAGTGACTGTTTGTGTTTATAGCTAGAAAGAACAGAAAAAATTTAGTTAAAATATCTAAGACTGACCACTTTTGACTATAAACAGCAACACATGTAAACATTTTGTCATGACAAAGTGTGGATAACTTTCAAATAGCTGCGTGTGTGCCCATATACACATGTATATGGATGTGAAAATCTATTGTACAAATCTCATTTTTGTGTGAGTTTCCTCACTCCAAAGGACATCAAATCTTCACAAGAGTGTACTGTTCTGTTCATACTGTTACACGCGCTGGCCGCAGCAGACCCATGGCTCGGCCCCCTCACCTCTTTCAAAGTAATCCAGCATCTGGTCCCTCGTCTGGCGGCTGTGGGCTGCCGGCCCCATCCTCGGACTGCCTCTGGTGCTTCCGGCTCTGCTGCAGCTCCTGATACTCTGCGTCGGGCCTCTCTGTGTGGCCCGTGGAGAGACGCCATCCCGACCAGTGCTGTGCCCCTCCCTAGGCGCGCACGCGTGCACAGGTAGTCTTTAAATAGGGCCCGTGGCGGGAACCTGGCCGTGGCCCTGGATGATGCTCGGGCTCTGCTCTCTCAAATAGCCTTTGCAACAGGTCCCCTCGCTAGTCAGGTACTCGTTGTCTCTTCAGTTACTGGTTCCTGATCCTGATTGCCTTCGTTCCTGTTTCCTTGATCGTGTGTTCCTGTTCCTTCGTCTCTCCTTTGGATTGCTGACCTGGTTTGACCCCTGCATTGCCTGACTACTCTGTTGCCTCTCTCCAGTCCCGGACCTCTGCATTGCCTGACTACTCTGTTGCCTCTCTCCAGCCTCGGACCTCTGCATCACTTGACTTCGCCATTGCTTCTCTCCAGCCCTGGACTTCTGCTTCGACTGACCATCCTTTTGACTCTCTCCTCATCTAGACCTCAGCCTTGCTTGCCACTGCTTCCAGAGTGCCACCAGCCCTGATCCCAGCTTGCTTAAAGACGCCTCTTCAGCCTTTGTCCTGGACGTGGTTCATTCAGGCTTTGGCCTGCACTTGCTCGGGTGCCCTCTGTCAAACTGTGTTCCTATTGGACCCCTGGTCTCCGGGACTCTGCCTTGTCCAGTACAGACTGATACCTAAACTAGTTGCTGCCTCTGGGCTGACCTCGATCCACCCATCTATGATCACTGACAGAGGCCACCTAAGTGCAGCCAGCCCCAGTACCCAAAGGCTCAACCCGTGGGGAACGAGGGCTGGTATTGGTGAAGTGTCAGCCGGCCTCTGTCCATCAGCTCTCTCTGCCTGCCGATGGTGGGGACCTGTAGGATCCCTCATATGGGTAGCGTTAACCGTGCCTCGGCCCAAAGGTCCACCTCCGGTGCAGCATGTACATCTAACTCTGCATGTGAAAGTGGCCCCTAACCCCTACACTACTATAAACCTCACCTCGAGTTACTAGGTGGGCCTCCTATAGTAGAATAAATAGCTGCTTACTATGGTGCCACCCCCAGAGGCTCTCTCTCTCTCTCTTTGTCTTTCTCTTTCTCCTACCTCCTCCCCTCTCAGGGCCCTCCCCCAATCCTCTCCAGCTTAAAAATGCCCAAATCACAATTTACTTTATGGGCATATCATACAGCTTAATGCCAATGAAAAAAGTATAGTTATTTTCGGCATTAAAACTGTGCGATATGGCTTCACGAAAGCAGCCCACTTTTACAAAAATCCTGCCCTGACTCCTCCCCCTTTTAAAAATTAGCATTGCACCATGCATTATGGTGCTTAATGCATGTCAAAAGGTCATAATGCGAGTTGGAAAATAACCCCCTTAGCCAGCTAAGTATCAATTTATGACTTATCTGGATAAGTTACATAACTTTTCCGTTTAAATGTCACTATATATCTGGATAAGTTGGGACTTGCCCAGATAAGTTTTGATTTCAAGATTTAGCCAGATAAATCAGAATTTATCCAGATAAATAATAGTACATTTTAAAAGCCGCATGCTGATTTTATTACATGTGTGTGCCAATGCTTACATGTTATAAAATCCAATACTCATGCGCACATGCACACCCAATTTTATATCGGCACATGCATGTGCGCATGGATGTCCAGTCACACAAGCGGGGGGTGGGGGGGGACTTTTAGTAAAAAATATGCGGTGACATGATCGGGCCTACCCCAGTTCTCTCCCAGTCTGCTCCAATTAATGACCATACTGGGAGGGAATTTCTCTGTCCCCTTAGCTATCCTTCTGCCCTGACTCCTAAATCTACCCTATCTACCCTCATTATTTTCATTTTTTAACTTACTTGCTCCCAGGAGCAGCAGTAAGTTCCACGCACTGGCTGGCTGCCGGCACGCGCTTCCCCAGGACAGGGCCTAATATGCCTCTGTCCCAGCCGGTCTGCACCCCGCCCAGATCCTGCCCCTGGCCTGCCCCTTTTTAGAGGCCCGGCACTTCTGCGCACATCGGGAGATATGCTCGTGGCTAGGCCATTTCCAAAATGTGCTCGGTGCGCGCACAACCTGGCCACGTGCGTAGCTCCCAGTATTTGTGTGCACTGGGCTTTAAAAATTTGCTCAATAGTGCACAACTGCTATACTCATGTATTTTTACGTTTAACTTTAAAATATACGTGTAGAGTTTTTCCCTGTATAATTTACACACATTTACTCCTCGTAAGTTGGCTTTTATGCATGTAAGCAGGAGATTTTCTATCATGTGTGAGGCAATGAAATTACCAGTTTTATCAATTAGTCTGCCAGTTTACTCAGTCCATCTGCAGATAATCAAGACCCTCCAGACTCTTCATCCTCCACTCCCCCCATTCCACCCAGGCTCCCCAGCCATTTATTATTTCACTTTTAAGACATTTACTTTCACTTACCTAGCTTGATGTTACCCAGGTAGAGACTCCATCAAGCTAGGTTGAGAGAACATTGCACAAATCTCATCTTTGGGTGAGTTTCCTCACTCCAAAGGTCATCAAATCTTCACAAGTTGTCATCAAATCTTCAAAGTTGTCTTATGCACATAAATTTACTTTGAAACTTAGGGCTGTAAAAATTAGGGCTGACTTACACACTTACATTTGCACCTGCTGAAGCAGATGTAAATGTGTACATGCACATTTACATGTATATATCTGAAAATTGAAAGTAGACGTAAATAATTTCCCCACCCCTTTGCTGCCCCCAGAACACCTCTTTTTTGAGCATGTAAAAATATGTATATGAGTTATGTGCGTATTTTTATGTGAACAATCCTATGGAAACATTTCCTAAAACCCTGTTTACGTATGCAAATCCTTTTCAAAATCAAGCCCTATAAGTTAAAACTTTGATGAGTTTGGTAAAAATGACAACATAAGCAAATGGCAAGTGGTCCAAATCTTTAAGAATTATCAAATGTCTCCGAACCATTAAGCACTTCTTTAATTCAGCTGCTTATGAGCAAATCCATTAGATATAAATACATAGAACAGCCTCCCAGTGAAGGTGGTAGAGGCCAAAACAGTAACAGAGTAAAAGAAAATGAGACATTGATAGAAGAGTAAGTTTGAGTGAATGTGTATGGGTTCACTGTCTCTTTTAGATTTTGTTACTTTTCTTATTTATATTCTGCTTTTTAAGGCAATTCAAATTGGATTACATTCAGGTTCTCTATATATTTCCCTATCCCTAGAAAACTTATAGTTTAAGGATAGGGGAAAACTGACAGTCACTCAGAAGTGCATAGTTTGGAATGATATATCTTTGAAGGATACTAAGAAACAGGGAAATTAGGGCTTCCCAGTACAGAGGTTGCAATATACAGTGTGCTAAAGTGGACCAGGCATCTTTAAGTAAAAAGCAGACAGAGCAGAAAGATTTCAAATTCCCCTCTGTCAACTAATAAGCAGGTTGTTAATACAAACAAAAAACATACTTTGAAATGTCTGTATAAAATGTTAGAAGTCTAAAAACAAATGAGAGAGTTAGAATGTATAGCACTGGATGAAAAAGCATCTCAGAGACTTGGTGGAAGGAGAATAACCAAAAGGTCACTGTGATATCAGGGTACAAATTATATCGAAATGATAGGCTAGATAAAATGTATGGTGCGGTGGCACTATATATTAAAAAGGGCATTCAGTCAAATAGGATAAACATTCTGCAGGAATCAATATGCAATGTTGAATCTTTATTGATAGAAATTCCAAGAAAAAAGGGGACTAAAATAGTAGTGGGGGTGTATTACCATCCACCTGGCCAGACGGAACTAAAAGACAATGAAATGTTAAAAAAAATTAGGGAAACTAACAAAATCAGCAACACAGTAATAATGGGTGATTTCAATTAACCCAGTATTGACTGGGTGAATGTTACATCAGGACATTGCTAGAGAGGTAAAGTTCTTAGATGAAATAAATAGCTGCTTCATAGATCAGTTGGTATAAGAACGAACAAGAAGGCAAACTATTTTAGAACAAGTTCTTAGTGGAACATAGGATTTGGTATGAGAGGTAACAATGTTGGAGCCACATGGCAATAGTGAGCACCACACAATCAAATTTAACTTAATAAATGGTGGGAAGACACTAAAGAAATCTACTGCAACATTTAACTTTCAGAAAGTTATAATAAATTAAGGAAAATAGGAAAAAAACTGAAAGGAGCAGCTGTAAAGGTGAAGAGTTTATATCAGGCATGGACATTGCTTATAAATACCATCTTGGAAGCCCAGATCAGATGTTTTCCATGTATTAGAAAAGGTGGAAGGAAAGCTAAACGACTACCAGCATGGTTAAAAGGTAAGGTGAGAGAGGCTATAATAGCTAAAATAACATCTTTCAAGAAATGGTAAAGGGTAAAGTAGCAGATCACCACGGTTTACATCCCAGAGTGCTGAAAGAAAAGAAAAATGAAATTGTAGACCTGCTATTAGTAATTTGTAAGCTATCATTAAAATCGTCTATGGTACCTGAAGACTGGAGGGTTGCCAATTTAACACCAATTTTTAAAAAGAGCTCAAGGGGTGATCCAAGAAACTACAGGTCAGAGAGTCTGACATCTGTGCCAGGCAAAATTGTAGAAATTATCATAAAGAACAAAATCAATGATTAAGTAATCTAGTTTACCAGAGCATGACTATTTTGGAAGGATCTTTACTACCTCGTGTAGCAAAGGGTTTTTTTTGTTTTAACTTTTCATTTACTTCAAATATTTTGCTTACAGCAGGTTATAATGTTTCTTCGTTGATTCAGGAATCCTGTTACATTTGAATCTGGATCTTTTCGGGAGGTAGGAGGTGGGTCTCAGGATGGGAAAGGTTATAAGTTTACCTTGTATGAAGATGAGGTTATAATTTGGGGCGATATCCGATTACTGTGATTTCATCTTTGGCATGAATTGTGGAATAAGGGAGGGTTTTTTTTATTATTTCCACATTCTTCATCTAGTACTATATTATTTTATTTAACTGTATGATAACCAAAAAACGTGTTCATCATTTATTTTGCTTGGTGTACTTCACAGTTCACTGTACACCAAGTATTGGATTGTTTGTTTTTATTTTTTCAATAAAAATGCTTAAACACAAGAACAAAATTGCTGGATATATAGATTGGCATAGTTTAATGGGATAAAGCCAACATGGATTTAAGCAAGTGATGTCTTGCCTCACCAATCTGCTACACTTTTTGAGGGTGTAAATAAACATGTGTATAAAGGTGAGCCAGCTGATATAGTGCATCTAGATTTCCAGAAAGCATTTAACAAAGTCCCTCATAAGAGACTTATTAGGTAATTAAAAAGTCTTGGGGTAAGAGGCAATGTACTATTGAGGCTTGGGAACTGGTGAAAAGGTAGAAAACAGAGAGTAGGGCTAAATGGTAAATTATCACAATGGAGAAAGGTGAATAGTGGAGTGCCCTGGGGATCGGTTCTGGGACCACCACTTCTTAATAAATTTATAAACGCACAGGAAATGGGAACAATGAGTGAGGTGATCACATTTGCTGGATGATATAAAATTATTCAAAGTAGTTAAATCACAAGAGGATTGTGAAAAATTATAAGAGGACCTTTTAAAACTGGGAGACTGGGCATGCAAATGGCAAATGAAATTTAATGTGGACAAGTACAAAGTGATGCCCTTAGGGAAGAGTTACCCAAATTATAGCTATACTTTGCAAGGTTCCACATTAGGAGTCACCATTCAGGAAAAGGATCGAGGCGTCATCATTGATAATATGTTGAAATCTTCTGCTCAGCTTCCAGCAGCAGCCAAGAAAGCAAATAGAATGCTAGGGATTATTAGGAATGGAATGGAGAATAAGATGGAGACTACCTTGTCTTGAATATTGTATGCAGTTCTGGTCACCACATCTCAAAAAAGATATAGCAAAATTAGAAAAGGTAGGGAGAAGAGCAACCAAAATGATAAAAGGGATGGAATTATTACCCTATGAGGAAAGGCTAAAGAGATTAGGAGTCTTCAGCTTGGAGAAGAGACAGCTGAAGGGGGAGATATGATAGAGATCAATAAAATAATGAGTAAAGTGGAATGAATAAATGTTAATCAGTTGTTTACTCTTTTAAAAATTACAAATAGCATGGGATCTTCTTAGTGTTTGGGTAATTGCCAGGTTCTTGTGGCCTGGTTTTTGGCCTCTGTTGGAAACAGGATGCTGGGCTTGATGGACCCTTGGTCTGACCCTGCATGGCAATTTCTTATGTTCTTACAAACACTGAAACACAATGAAGTTACTAGGTGATACATTTAAGACTACTAAGAGAAAATATTTTTTTTACTCAATACATAATTAAGCTTTGGAATTCATTGCCAGAGGATATGGTGAAAGATTTTAATATAGCTGCGATTAAAAAAGGTTTGGACAAGTTCCTGAAGGAAAATTCCATAAACAATTATTGAGGTGGACTTAGGGAACTCCATTGCTTATCGCTGGGATAAGATGCTTGGAATCTATCTATCCATTCAGATCCTGCCAGTTAGTTATAATCTGGACTGACAACTCTTGGTAACAGGATATTAGGCTTTATGGACCTTTGGTCTGATCCAGTATGGTAATTCTTATGTTTGGACCTGAATTACTAAAGCCTTTCTCCCATTCTGTATTGATGGGAAGTAGAGATGTGAATCGGAACCGGAATCTGATCGGTTCCGGTTCCGATCCAAATCTTAAAATTTTTATCGCCCAGCCCGATTTGAGTTCTGATTATCGGCTGCGCCCGATCCGATAATCAAAAAACCCTCCCCCACCCTCCCAAACCCCCCAAAAAGGTTTTAAAATTACCTGGTGGTCCAGCGGGAGCGCGGGGAGCGATCTCCCGCTCTCAGGCCATCAGCTGCGTTAATAAAAATGGCGCCAATGGCCTTTTGCCCTTACCATGTGACAGGGCAAAGGTAGTGCCAGCACCATTTTGAATATTGGCAATATGGCCTGAGTGCAGGAGATTGCTCTCGGACCCCCACTGGACCCCCAGGGACTTTTGGCCAGACCCCCACAAGACTTGCCAAAAGTCCAGCAGGGGTCCGGGAACGACCTCCTGCACTCGGGCCATATTGCCAGTATTCAAAATGGCACCGGCGCTACCTTTGCCCTGTCACATGGTAAGGGCAAAGGGCCATCAGCGCCATTTTTATTAACGCAGCCGATGGCCTGAGAGCGGGAGATTGCTTCCCGCGCTCCCGCTGGACCACCAGGTAAATTTAAAAGGTTTTTTTTGGGGGGGAGGCTAAGGGGGTCATTTTAAAGGGTCGGGTGGGGTTTTTTTTATCGGGCCATCGGCGCCATTTATATTAGTGGCAGCCAAAATGGTGCCGATGGCCCGAGAGCAGGAGATCGCGCCGGGACCCCCCTGCTGGACCACCAGGTAATTTAAAACATTTTGGGGGGGTTCGGGAAGGTGGGGGATTTGTTTTAAAGGGTCGGGGTGGGTTTAGGGGTTGTTTTGGTGTGCCGGTTTTCCCGCCCTCCCCCCTCCCTCCTCCCCCTCCCCCGATTTATGATTTTTCACGATAAATCAGGGGAATTTCTATTGTATCGCGACTCTAACGATTTTTGACGATTTAAAAAATGTCTGACGATTTTTTTAAATTGTCAAAAAATGATTCACATCCCTAATGGGAAGTATGCTTAGTAAATTTAGTGTCTAAGTTTATATCTGAGATAATGGAGGATGAAGTGACTTGTCCAAGATCACAAGGAATAAACCCTGGTTTGTTTGGTACACAGCCCACTGCTCTAACAACTACTAGGCTCCTCCTCCAGTTTAAATTCTGTAGGAAATGCTGTGTTAAAAATAAAAGAAATGTGTGCCTCGGACAATGTTTATTTTATTATGTGGGGCCATATGTGGTTATGATCCTACATTTGTATGTTGTTCTTGACAATTGTTTATGAATTTTGCAGTGCAATTAAAATCTATTTATAAAAATAATTCAGGCAAGCATGAGATAAGGACAGAGGATGCTTAAGAAAGTGTAAGTAAAGTTTGAGGTTAAATAGGATATGAGCTGTTGTATTAGAACTAGGCAAACTAGATAAATGGGCCTTGTGATTTGTATCTGCAGTCATTTCCTATGTTTCTTTGTAATCAAAATCCTCTTTTGCTTCAAAGGATTTTGTGTTACCGATAAAATTATAGTTAACCCTAGTCTTATCCTCTCCAGATGATCTAAGGTTTAGTATTTGAAGGGGGATTTTCCCCAGTTAGTAAATAACAGACCCAATATTTAACACTATTTGTCTGGACCGAGCCAGACAAATAGAAGGATTTGAAAATCCCAACTAGCTGACCATCTCCAAGTTATCCAGCTAAATAGTTAACCAGATAAAAATTAGCTGGATAACTTAATGGCATTATGAAGCATTTAGTGGTAGAGTTAAGTTGCTTGGATAAGTTTTCTGGTTAACTCTGGTTGGTTGGATATGTTTTCTGGTTAACACTTATATTCAAAGTTAACCAGATACCTTATCCAGCTAACTCTGGTCATGCCATAGACAAGTCTTAAAATTAGCTGGATAGAGTTATCTGGAAATCTTTTAGATAGCTGGGTATAGTCAGTGGTGCTGCCATGTAGCTGACTAGCCCAACAAAGTTAGGATCCTGTTTATTAGCATTTTTCCCATAGGCACACAGTGGGAGAAAACATTTTAGTAATAGGCCCCTTAGTTCTATAAGTTTTTCCAGCTAACTTTCTGGATGGACAGAGGCCAAAAATAGACCTCAGTAGGTCCTACAGATATCTTTATGACATCTTGAACTCAACCACTTCTAGGTTCATCCAGCCTATAGTGAAGATGAATGTTTCAGGGTAACAAAGAGCCAGTTCAGTGTTACAGTTCAGGATCAGTTAGAATCAGAGCATGCTTCACTCTCACTCACCAAAGCTACCAGGCAAAGCACATAATGCAATTCATTAGCCAAATAAATCTTGGCTGCATGGTGATAGCCTAACTATACTGTCATATCTTACTAACCCATACACTAAGCAAATTTAATTCTCTAAGAGAACTTTTAATAATTTTCAGCTCCCTCAAAAAGTATCTGAAGATTATCAAGGAGCTTCCTTGCCATAAGCCCCAGGCTCAGACTCTTGTTCTTTCTCCTATTAAAATGCTATATCAGTTAAGTGTAATCTCTGTGTCTGAGTTACTGTTGGATCATACAGACCTGACAGCTGTGGTTCAAAGTTATCAGTACAGAGGATTGCAAAAGGGAGCCTATGTTCAGGAAGATATCAGAATATATATTTCATTGCAGTGAATAAACCAGTATAAGGCTATGAAAGAAAGTTGTTATAATCCCTTTAAACCTAATACTGGGGGAAAAAAAAGTCCATTCCTAATTCAGGATGGGTCTAAAAAATAATTGAAACTCATTTGTTTGCTACATTGATATTTTATAGTTTAAGAGTTCATTTACCCCTATAAGTTTGGGCTTCTACTAGGCAGAGGGTGCCAATTCTCCCATGTCAACTGAAAATAAGGCATTCAGATATTAAAGGGTAACAGTTACTTTAAGAAGCATGAACAATTTGTATAATTCAGGATGCACAGAAGAGAATGGACATGAAATCATGAAAGACAAAAGATAAGGAACATGAGAAATTCTATTCAGGAAAGACAGTAAAGGCATCTGACATCTCGCTGCTGGCTTGCACTCTGCATCTTAATTTTGTTGAATTTTTAGTTAGTTAAGGCAGCTAAGGTAGTAGAGATACTTTATCTAATGTAATGTGCTTTAAATCTATTTGGTGAATGTTATGTTAATTTGACATTGACCTGCAAAGGAACAACAGCTAATCAATTCATAAGGGCTGGATTACTCCCTTGATTTATCTAAATCTCTGATTGATTCTTGTTTCAAAAAATTTCCCTCTCATCCTCTTAACTGGAATAACAGTCTATAAATCAAAAGTGTGCTTGGGGTGGATAGGAGTTGGGGTGGGTGGTAGGGAAAAAAGACCCTGAAAATTAACCTAGCTTTCTTTTTTAAGCCTTTGCTGTTAAACCTAATTTATCACTATCCTTTTTGGCCTCTTTTCTGGCTTGATATTTGTTGAAAAGTCACTTTGCTCTGCTTCAGCAGGTCTTTTTGAACTCTCTTTTCTTGTTAAAACCAAATTTAACACTATTCACCAAAGGGCATTTTTTATATTCACCCTGCCTTTGACCACAGGTGGTCTTTGCCATCCCATTTTCATGGCAGATTTGGTGGAGCAGGAGGCAGAAGTGCTCTTCTGCCCCCTTTGGGTATCAAACTTGCTTCAGGTAGGGTAGATAGGAAGGTCTTAGCCTGGCAGTAAAGTGAGAGAGAATAGAGGGTTTCGGTGCCCCAAAGCAGCCTGGCTTCACTGTCAGGAAATGGGATTGGGAGGGGGTTGATTGCACTGGAGAGACCTGGCTTCACTTTTGGAGGGGGAGAATAGGAGAAGAGGTGGGTGGTATAAAGAGCATTGTCTCACTGTTGGGTGGTTGGAGGGATATTGTGACCTACAGAGTGCCTTTCCTGTACTGTCAGCAGTATTATCTTCTACAAAACAGCAGATTTAATGTACATTACTACAGCAGCCTTTTTCCATAACATTTTGCAGGAGATTTATTTTAGTTTTTCTATTTATTTTAGTTTTTTCTATACCGGCATTCGTGAGGGTATCACATCATGCCGGTTTACAATGAACAATGGAGTGAAAAAAGTAACATTGAACGAAATAAATAATAGGTGCTAAACACAAAATAGTTACACTTACAATAAAACAGGGATGAGTACACCTGGGAGCAAGAGGAAAAATGAAAGGAACTTTAACATAGTATATTAACCGAAGTAAGAAGTAAGAGATAATGTCCACTTTGAACATGGCCATTAATACATTTTAGAGAACAATTTTGATGGAACATAGTACACTGGCATCATCATGCATTCTTTCCACCTTTTCTAATAGAGGCCATCATAATAAACTGAGAGGTTTTTCCTATACAAAACGGGATAATTAGGTTTATGCGGAGCGGGAACAGACTTAAAGTTCTAAACATATATACCCTGGATATAAGGAGCAAATGGAGAGATATGACGAGACATTTAAATGCCTCCATGGAAAACATATACAGGAAGCAGGCCTCTTTCAATGGAAAAAAGGCTCTAGAATGAGGAGTCATGGGCTGAGGGTGAATGCGGGCAGGGAAAAATAAGGAAATATTTTTTTACAGAAAGGGTCATGTATGTATGCAACAGTCTCCCGCTGGAGTTGTTGAAGAAAAAGACAGTATCAGAATTAAAGAAATGATGGGAGAGTCCCCGTGGATCTTTGAGGGAAAGCAAGATACCCGTGACTCCAGTTTCAGGGAACTGGAGCTCAACATGAGAGGGAGGGACATTCCCACTGTTAAGTAAAGAAGGGAGGGGGTATGGTGAGCAGGGAAGGAAGATAAGGAAATTAGGGAAAAGGAGGAGACTCAAGTGAGGGGAAGGATTGGGACAGAACTAGCCAAGAGGGTAGGCAGAAGACAAGTAAGGCTGGGAGGGACAAGGGAAAGGGGGTGGGGTTAGATAGAGTTGGGATATAAAGGAGGGTGGGATGCTAGTCACCCTTTTTCTCTCTTTGGCTCTGAGCTGTGCAATCCCCACCCACCACCCTTCAATTTTTTTTTTAGATAGGTCAGTCACAGCATTCAGCAAGGAGCAGGGAGACCAGCAAATTTGTGCCAGTAAGGACCATGTGGGGTAGTAACAGCCCCTGCAGGGGAGAAACAAATGCTCATGGCAAGCAGTGCAGGACCACCAGTTCTAGGAAGGGGCCGGAAATCTACTGCAGCAGGTCACTTTGATGGCAAAAAGGGGTAAGGCAGCACCCACACAGTGCTCAGCCCGGGACCACGGTCTTCAATGGATTTGAGTCCAGGAATGCTCTCAACACCCCTCAGCATAAATGTTTTTTGTCGGACAGACGAATGCATATTGTGGGTATGTTGTCAATGGCTAGGCTGACAGTTATCTAGTGCTGTTCACCCAGAATGGTAATGGCAGCTCCTAGTGTTTTGCTATATTGATGTCTTCAGTTATTTCCTTGTGCAAGAGTCCTTACTTGAAAGTAAGTTGCAGATCGTCTGCTTGCATTTTATGTTTTATTTGCTGACCTTCCCAAATTGCTATTCTTCATGTATTTTTATTTTTATTTTTTGTATGCATTTTTCTATTTATTATTTACTAGGTTCAAGGTAAAGGATAAATGTACATAGTAATCCTTAACTGAAAAAATGTTCCATAAGCAATAGCATCAGATTGAAATAGTTATAAAATACTCAGCAAAACCAATAGTGGCCAATATTCAAAAAAATGTTGAGTCCCTAAATTTAGGAACCTAAGGGCCTTATTTATTAAGACTTTTCTCCCCTTTCTGTGTCTATGAGAAAAATGTTTAGTAAATGAAACCCTAAGTTAGAATGCTAAGTTAAGCACCTATTTTCAATCCAAGCTACATTTGGGAACTTAAAACTTAAGGCCCTAAATGTAGGCCTGCTATTTATTTGTCTAGATTTAGGTCCGTAAGTTAGGTGCCTAGTGCTGAAAATCAGTGCTAAGAACCTAATTTTTTTCTTTATCCTAACTCCACCCCCATAGTCACTCACTTTTTAGGTTCATAGATTTCAGAGCCTAGTGAAACCAGGAACCTAAATTGAGGTACTCAGCTCTGGTACATTTTTGAAAAGGGTTAATGTAGGAGCCTGACTCCTGAAGTTAGGAGCATAAACCCCTTGGAAATCAGCCTAATAAAGTCTGTTCTATAAAAGGTTCTGCTATTTGTATGTTTAATAGTCTGTCATTTGTTGTTTTTCTAATGTAAGCAATACTTCCCACAATTTAGTCCATGAAGTGACTTTTTAAAAGAGTGACATGTGGAAAAGTAGCATATATTGCAGCAGTTTTCAAAAACCCACTTACATGTTTAAATTCTTTCGAAAATTCAGCTCTATGGATTGAATTTTCAAAGAAGATACATGTAAAAGTAACAATTTCAAAAGTCCATTTATGTGCGTAAAACCCAGCTTTACATGTGGAAATCCTTTTCAAAAGTATACCCTATTTGTTTTCTTCGTAAGTTAGTAAATACCTTCTCAGTTTTCTTAACAATATTATATCATCAAATATGAACAACAGAGGAAAATGGGGAAGTAAAATGTACCCAAGCATTTCTGTGACCATGCAGCAGGTTAATAGCAATTATTCAGTGAATTTTCAAACGCATACACATGCATGAAATGCTGGTTTGCACATGATATATAGGCCTTTTGAAAATTAGCTAAATTTCATGTATACTTTTATACATACTTGAAAGAGGCATTCCCAGGGGCAGTGTTAGATAGGGGGAAAACATTTATCCGCATACTTTCTAAAATCAAAATGTATGCATGAACATTGATACCTGCTCCCATGAAGGAGCAAATGTCCATAATGTCCATAAGTCCGTAAGTGTGCCGCATTAGGCTTCGTGTGTACCCTCTAAACTTTGTCAGTTCACCTTGAAAATTATGGCCTAGGTCCTCACATACTTCAGCCCTAAGCACTATGTTATAAAATTGAGCTGTATTTGAATAGGTAAATAAGGCAGCAGTGTTATGTATTAAAGATTCACAGGCCTCCTCATGTATACAGTCTTCAGAAAATTACTAGCTTGGGGAGCAGGTAATTTATGATAGAGATTCATTTGTTGAAGTTTGTTCATTTTATTATTATTTTTTTTTAATCTATTACCCATCTTTTTGAATATAAAATTCACCCAAAGTGGTTCACAGTACATTAGAATATGAGCAAAGGTCAACTGAAGCTTTACAGTAGGAATGTGTTTAACCATTTAAAATAGCAGAAAAAAAAATCACATTTAATTTTTAGAGATAAAAGCTGCATAGTGGGTGCAAATGCAAAAAATTAAAAAAAAGATCTGAAGCCTTTGCATGAAAGCGTTATATCACCATGCAGTGGCACCTTTCAGACTTTGTTGTTTTGCAATGAGAGAAAAAGGCAGAGGTCCAGACTGGCACACACAGCTGAGTTTTCACACCCTGTTACATCAGTAACATGTTTGCAGCTTTAGCTGGCTTTCAATTGTGACTTTTGTGCAACATTCACAAGTAACAAGCAAAAGTGGGAAAGAGCAAGCATATGAAAGACAAAATGGTTTTACCAAAAGTTATTGTGAGAAACTTTGGAAACTATATATTTGTTAACAAAAATCCAGGTGAATTTGTCTAAGCTAGATAATACGAGGTCCATATTCAAAAGCATGAATGAATGAATGAATATTTGGGCACTTATCCGGCTAAATTCTAGCTGGCTAATAAGATAACTGGCAAGAATTTAGCCGGCTAAGGCCTGGATTCATCATTCATCGCAGAATGATGAATCCTGCGAAACGGGGGGCGGGCGGGCCTGCGAAAGCCTGCAGCCTTCGCACCACGGCGGTGCGATGGCTGCCGGCTTTTGCACCGAATAGCGCCACCGTGAAAGGTGATGCTATTCGGCATGCTACTGCCGAAGATAATGTTAGCAAAATTATCGCCAGCAGCAAAGACACTGCCGACTCCACCCCTTCCCCACCCTGACTCCTCCCCTCCCCACCCCGACTCCTTCCCTCCCCCTAATTTGCATGATATCGCATGCAAAAAGGCCCTATTCACATGCAATAGAGGCGTATCACGAGCAATAAGCCTTTGATAAATGACCCCCTAAGTTAGGGGTATTCTGGGAGGAGTTGAGTTAGCCACTTAAGTTAGCTGGATAACTCCAATATTCAGAGTTAGGTGAATGCGTTAACTGGCTAACTCTTGTCATGCCAAAGAACTGTTCTAAAGTTAGGAGGATTTAGTTAGCCGGCTAACTTTAAGATAGCCAGCTATATTCAATAGTGCGGTTTCACTATTGAATATAGCTCCAAAATTAGCTGGATAATTTTATCCAGCTAAATTTATGCTATGGATCTGATGAAGGATGGGCGGAGCAATCAGATAGGAGTTGGCAATCTGTATGAACTATGCCTCCCGAGGGGAGGAGTTTGCAATCTTGTTAGGTTCTTGCTACGGAGTTAGCAATCTTGTTATGAACGGACTCCTACGGAGGGAGGAGTTAGCAATCTGTTGTAGATCTGCTAAGGAGTGACTCCTATAGAAGGAAGGAGTTAATGCAGTCTGTCAGGAACTCTGTGAGGAGTTAGCAATCTTGTTATGAACTAGCTCCTGTGGAAGGAGGAGATAGCAACCTGATATGCTCAGCTTCTCTAGAGGGAGTAGCAATCTGTATGAACTATGCCTCCCGAGGGGAGGAGTTTGCAATCTTTTTAGGTTCTTGCTACGGAGTTAGCAATCTTGTTATGAGCGGACTCCTATGGAGGGAGGAGTTAGCAATCTGTTGTAGATCTGCTAAGGAGCGACTCCTATAGAAGGAAGGAGTTAATGCAGTCTATCAGCAACTCCGTGAGGAGTTAGCAATCTTGTTATGAACTAGCTCCTGTGGAAGGAGGAGATAGCAACCTGATATGCTCAGCTTCTCTAGAGGGAGTAGTAAACAATCTGTTAGGGTTAAGACTGCGGAGTAGCAATCTATTATGAATCTGTTGCTGAAGACCCTTGATGGAGAGAGTAGCAAGCTGTTACCAGCGGAGTGCTTGGAGAGGGCACTCAGCTGAGAGGAATGTAGAAAGGTGGATCCTTGGGCCGATGGCAGATGACAGCACCCCCAGGAGGATATCCTGAGAGGGACCACCGGCTAGGCTTAGGTATGGAGACAGACACAGATAGTTCTTTTATTAGACAGGTTAGTAGAACTACCAGAGGTGGCAGTAGTGAGCTGGTATGCCAGGCAGGACTGAAGTCCTTCAGGTACTGGAACAGCGATCCCAGGGTTGCTGAGCTGTAGAGAAACTATAGATAGTGAGTAGACAGGGTATGCTGTGTTCATAGCCAGAAATAGATGACAAAACTCACATAAGGTCTTTAAAAAGCTCAGTAGCTGGAAAGGGTTAGGCCCTCGAGGAGCGAGTACCTGGTTCCAGGGACAGCTCTGAGAGAGCGGTGGTAACTCACAAATGCCTGTATCTGCGATAGCTTCCAGACAGTAGAGAATCTTCAGAGTGTTCAGGAACATGGGCCCTCGAGGAGCGAGTACCGGTTCCTATTGGCAAACTGAAATAAAGATAACTCACAAATATCTGTATCTGCGATAGCTTCCAGACAGTAGAGAATCTTCAGAGTGTTCAGGAACATGGGCCCTCGAGGAGCGAGTACCGGTTCCCATTGGCAATCTGAAATAAAGAAAAGAGAGCTAGGCCCCTGCGGAGCGGGTACCCCTGGTAAGTCCAAGGAGGCAGAATAGCTTAGGTAGCAAAATCCTTGCTAACTCGATGTGTTAGCAAATACTGAGACCTTTTATATTGGAAGTGGATGACGTCATCTCAGGGGGATGCCCCCGAGGTTCGCGCCCTTGCTGGAACATCAATCGGAGAGCACGCACGCACACGCCCTATATCATCAGGAACATGGCGGATCCACAGCGTCATGCTGGTCTGGGGACACTGGAGGGAGACAGTAAGAAGAGGCTGTGGCAGCTAACCATCCATCAGACCCGGAGGGAGTCGCCATAGTGGTAAAGAGGGCGGAGTGAGGGCATCGAGCAGCGACGGTCAAAACAATTTGCTAGCTGGACTGTGTCTGAATATTAACCTCTACATGTTCCATATTAGGAACTACCACCCAGGAAAAAGATCTAGGCATCATAGTGGATAATATGGGTGTGCATTCGTTTTGAACTTAAATGTAAAACGCAACTTATTTTTTTTTTTACTTTCGCTCCGGGACCCTCGTTGGGCCCAAAAGGAACTTTTGGCCAGCTTGGGGGGCAAGCTGGGCCCAACGAAGGTCCCGGAGCGAACCCGTGGGGAATCACGTGACGCCGCGTCACTCCGACGTGGCGCCGATGTCACGTGCTCCTCGCAAAGGAGTTCAGAAATGGCGTCCTGACTCCCTGCTGGATCACCAGGGAGTTGTGGTAAGTCTTGAGGGGGGATTAAGGAGGGTGAGGGGTTTAAATTTTTATTTGCACGTATGGACATAGACTCAACTTATGGAATTCTCCATATGTCCATATTGACCGCAAATGACCCCCCCTTTCGACTTATGGACTTATGAACATAAACTTTTGCTCTGCACATCCCTAGTGGATAATACATTGAAATCATTGGCTCAGTGTGCTGCAGTAATCAAAAAAGCAAACAATATGTTAAGAATTATTGGGAAGGGAATGGTGAATAAAACAGAGAATGTCATAATGCCTCTTTATCACTTCAAAGTGAGAATGCACTTAGAGTACTGGGTGCAATTCTGGTCGCTGCATCTCAAAAACGATATAGTTGCATTGGAGAAGGTACAGAGAAGAGCGACCAAAATAATAAAGGGGATGGAATGGCTCCCCTATGAGGAAAGGCTAAAGAGGTTAGGGCTGTTTAGCTTAGAGAAGAGATGACTGCGGGGGAATATGATAGAGGTCTATAAAATCATGAGAGTACTATAACTGGTAAATGTGAATCAGTTATTTCCTATTTCAGATAATAGGAGAACTAGAGGGGCACTCCATGAAATTAGCAAGTAGCACATTCAAAACAAATCTGAGAAAATTCTTTTTCACTCAACATACAGTTAGCTCTGGAATTCATTGCCAGAGGATGTGGTTAGGTCAGTTAGTGTAGCTCAATTTAAAAAAGGTTTGGATATGTTCCTGGAGAAGTCCATAAACTATTAATCAATGCTATATTGGCATTAGTATCATGGGATGTATTTAATGTTTGGGTACTTACCAGGTTTTTGTAACCTTGATTGGCCACTGTTGGAAACAGGATGCTGGGCTTGATGGACCCTCGGTCTGACCCAGTATGGCAAATTCTTTTGTTCTTATGAGGCAGCTCCTTAAAGCACCAATTTTCAAATAGCCCTCATAGTTGCAATCAATGCAGGTGCTTTTAACATTTGTACTTGATGCATATTTTTTAAGAGAAACCACCCACAGTGCGGATCTTTGAAAAGAGGCATGTGCAAAGTCTAAGCATTAAATGTGCCTTTATACTTTGCACCTGTGCTTTTATGTTCTTATGTCATTTAAAAAGGCTTTTGCTTGGGTAAAGCAGTGCTCTACCCATAGAAATGTCCTTTTGATAAACTGCTCACCCGATATTTGGGCAAAAGTGAGACCTCTGTGTGTGTTCTTTTATCCACATTTGGAAGAAGTGTTCTGTGGGCGGGATCTGAGCAGAGTTTTTATTTATACACATACTTTGTTAATTTCATAAATTTTCATGGCAAAACTATCTGCAGTACATAGGTGATTTCTTGTCTGGGTAGTTTTGCTGGGTCGTCTCTTACGCAAACTTACCTACATAAGCTCGCTTTGAAAATTGGTGTAATTTATGAATGTAACAGTCTGCAAAGTTATGCAGCTGTTACAAAATTACCCCCATAATGCTCTTTGAATACTGTAACGTTGTCTGTTGGTTTTTGTTTGTTTTGGCTGAATATAGTGTCTTATTCCCATGAATTTGTTTATCTTGCAGATTCCTGCCTCAGTGTCACAGATAAGCTCAACCAATCATCCGGTGAAAGTAGGACTGTCTGATGCATTTGTGGTGGTCCACAGGATTCAGCAGATTCCCAGTATGTAAATATAGATAATGGATGGAGTAATAGTGCTCATGCCGGACCTCAGGCTCATCACCACCACCAGCCAGTTGGGTTTCAACATTATCCCCTATGAATATGCCTGAGATATATTTACATGCACCATCCCAATGTATGCAAATATATCTCAGGCATATTCATTATGGATTCCTTGAAAACCAGACTAGATGGGAATGGGAGGCAATAACCAACTTGAGCCTGACTGGTACAGAACTTTGAAGAGAGGGAGAAAGTCTGAGGAGAATCATTGTAACAGCTGGCATGATTGTGGTCTGTGCCAATAATCATGCCTGTTTTGTTAATTATCCCAGAATTTAACGTGTCTGGTTTATAGTGGCAGGTGGTGTTTGAACTGATGGAATGACAAATTCACACCAACCATTGCACTGTACATTTAGGTCATTTCATCCTTATTATAGTACAGATCATAATATAGGCAACCTTAAACCTTCCTCTTTCATTAAGCCCCTGTACCAGAACCTTCCTCCCTCCCAGTTTCCTCCTACCCCAATCAGCTGCTCCACAACATTTAAATTGTGCAGGACTAAAAATGTTTGTGAAACAATGGCACAGCTTTGTTTACATGAAACTATTCTTCCAGTGCTTAACACATTACATAATTACAGGATAAGATATCAAAGCATGCAGATTTCTTTGAAACCTGAGTTCAGCCATTACTTTACTGTGCTTCCAATGTGTAGGTGATTTGTTGAGGTCTTGATACTTTTCATTGCAGCAGAAGGTCTAATCACACTTAAATGTGTACTGTAAAAGGCCCAGTCACTTTTTTGACCTTCTGCGCAGGCCCATGTCAATGTCAGCTTACCACACGGAGCCCAGCTGAGAATTTTAGAGACTGTGTGTTAGCCTCTGCTACTTGGAATCCAAAGTGGCCTTGAATAGTAGAATTTGACTGCTGCTGACTAAGGTCTCAGAATTATCCACAGTATGAAAAATGTATGTAAAATAAAAGAAAACAGAAAAGAGGAAGAAAATCTGAAATAAAGGGAAATCAAAAAGAAAGTACTCTTTTGTCAGCTATGAGCCTGATTTACCAAGCTTTCTTCTCACAGACACAGAGTAGGAGAAAAGCCATAGTAAATCAGGATAAATAAACTTTGGAAAATTATTTTTTTATTTATTTTAAAGAGGAGTATTTAAAACTTGAATCAATTTCAATACATTTGGCTCAACTTTAGGTTAAAAAAAAAAGACTTTTCAAGCAACTGGCTTTAAACCCAAGTGAAAAAAGAATAGAAAACAACTTTGCTCCTCCCTGGAGATTTGCATCTACATCTGTTACTAATTCAAGAATGGCATTCTTTTTGCATAGAGTAAACCCAGCCTTTAAGCACCTTTAATGTGCTTATTAACTTAATTGGTTTTACTCTAGCTAGAATATCAAATAAAACTCCATATACTCTTCATTCCACAAGACAAGACAAGGTATTTTCTTGTTTGTTTGTTTTGTTTGTGATACCATAATGCTGTAAGGCTGCAAGGTCAGCATGGTAGCAGCCTGTATGACGGCATTCAGTCTAGAATCATCTATTCGATATAACATTGACTTTAGCTTTTCCCCAAGATCTCTCCCTTGTTAAAGGTCAGAGCTGTCTACACCATTATTGTATGCAGGATTGAAATCCATTGGGGAGGTACTTTTCATTCAGGGGAATAACCAAATCCAAGCAAATTTTCTTGAAACAAAATTGTGCTTTCAACACAACAAGAATATATTGGTATAAACTGGCAATATAATAATATCCTGACAGAACTGTTAAATAATGTGAGCCCACAGAGATCCAATGTCAGCTGAGTATGTAAGTTCTTGCTTTCCTATCTTTCAAAGGTGCTAAATCAACCATGGCGCCAGTCAATTACTGTAAAAGTGAAATGAAAGACTAGTTGTTTTAGTTTATTTGTTGGTTCTTTGGCACACAGAAAGAATTTCAATTGCTTCTTGCTTTGTCTTCAGAAAAGTCACCTTAGAGATCATGGAGCCCTGTTGTTTCTATTTTCCGAGTAAAACTTTAACGGAGAGTCTGAAGAAGACTGGCTTAACTTTGAGGCTAAAAGAAACTTACAAATTACTCTTACTTTTATTGAGATGCTTGCTCTACTACTTACAGAAGCTATGTTGCTAAGGAGTTTCGGAGCCATTCATAGTTTGCTAGGTTTCTTAACACTTAAAACTAAAAAAGTTAGCAATGCTGACAGAAAAGATTTTTTTTTTTTTGTACAGAGAAAATCACTTTTTGCTGATTTAACATACACTTGATACATTTTTTAATGTACTCATTAAAAAGAAAGAGGCCAATATTCAGAAATAATTGAAGAGATAACGTATTCAGCTAAATTTAGCCCGATATGTTATCCTGGATATTCAGCAGGATAAATGTCCTGCTGATATCCCCAATTAAAGTTATCTGGCTACCTTTAGCCGGATAACTTTAAACCTCACCGGCTATATTTTGAATATTGCCAGATAGGTTTAAAGTTATCCAGCCTCGTGTGGCTAGGTAAAAGTATTCAGAAGAATAGAGGCAGTTAAGTGGTGAAATAAAAGTTAAGGCACTGGCCTAGCAGCCTGAATCCATGCCCCTCAATAAATGTTCCAAACAAGTTGCCCGCTAGTCTAAGCCCCTGGCCCTCAAACCCCCCCCCCCCCCCCCCCCCCCCCAAGATATTATCAAAAGAATGAAAGTGTTAGGTGTTGTGTCAGCTTCCCCCCTGCCTCCCACCACGGTGCTGAATTTTCTTCAAAGAAGGCCTCATCTTCTCCCTTCCTCCCTCCCTCCTTCCTTCTTTGGATGACCTTCTCTTTCACCAGTTTAGGTGACTGCTCTTTTCCTCCTTATTCTATTTCCTCTGCTCCTCTGTGGGCTGAACTTTCAAATGCATTTAAGAACATAAGACTTGCCAGACTGGGTCAGAACAAAGGTCCATCAAGCCCAGTATCCCGTTTCCAACAATGGCCACGACAGGTCACAAGTATCTGGCAGGATCCCAAAAGGTCGATAGATTCCATGCTGCCTACTTATCCCAGGGATAAGCAGTGGATTTCCCCAAGTCTACCTTATGGACTTTTCTTTCAGAAACTTGTCTAAACATTTTTTAAACCCCCAGATACACTACAGCTTTCACCTCTGGCAATGAATTCCAGAGTTTAATTATGCATTGAGTAAAAAATAATATTTTCTCCACTTTGTCTTAAGTATATCACCTAGTAACTTTATTGAACATCCCCTAGTCTTTGTACTTGTTGAAAGAGTAAACAACCAATTTCTCCGTTCCACTCCACTTATTATTTTACAGACCACTATCATATCTCTCCCATGTTGAGCACAGACAAATGGCTGTTACAGAATAGCCCTGGGCTCAGTGCATGTAAAAGTACACATAACTCACTTTTACATGACTTTGCAAGAAGCATTGCTGGGGGGGAGTGCAGAGTTGGGCTGAGTTCAAATTATGCATGTGTTTTAGGGATGTGAATCGTTTTAGGACGATTAAAATTATCATCCGATAATTTTAATATCGTCTTAAACCGTTATGGAACACAATACAATACAGATTCTAACGATTTATCGTTATAAATCGTTAGAATCGTGAGCCGGCACACTAAAACCCCCTAAAACCCACCCCCGACCCTTTAAATTAAATCCCCCCCCTCCCGAACCCCCCCCCCCCCCAATAACTTAAATAACCTGCGGGTCCAGCGGCGGTCCGGAACGGCAGTGGTCCGGAACGGGCTCCTGCTCCTCAATCTTGTCGTCTTCAGCCGGTGCCATTTTCCAAAATGGCGCCGAAAAATGGCGGTGGCCATAGACGAAAAAGATTGGACGGCAGGAGGTCCTTCCGGACCCCCGCTGGACTTTTGGCAAGTCTCGTGGGGGTCAGGAGGCCCCCCACAAGCTGGCCAAAAGTTCCTGGAGGTCCAGCGGGGGTCAGGGAGCGATTTCCCGCCGCGAATCGTTTTCGTACGGAAAATGGCGCCGGCAGGAGATCGACTGCAGGAGGTCGTTCAGCGAGGGTTCCGGCGCCTCGCTGAACGACCTCCTGCAGTCGATCTCCTGCCGGCGCCATTTTCCGTACGAAAACGATTCGCGGCGGGAAATCGCTCCCTGACCCCCGCTGGACCTCCAGGAACTTTTGGCCAGCTTGTGGGGGGCCTCCTGACCCCCACGAGACTTGCCAAAAGTCCAGCGGGGGTCCGGAAGGACCTCCTGCCGTCCAATCTTTTTCGTCTATGGCCGCCGCCATTTTTCGGCGCCATTTTGGAAAATGGCGCCGGCTGAAGACGACAAGATTCAGGAGCAGGAGCCCGTTCCGGACCGCTGCCGTTCCGGACCGCTGCCGTTCCGGACCGCCGCTGGACCCGCAGGTTATTTAAGTTATTTGGGGGGGGGGGTTCGGGAGGGTGGGGGATTTAATTTAAAGGGTCGGGGGTGGGTTTTAGGGGGTTTTAATGTGCCGGTTTTTCGATTTTTCGATTTTTAACGATTTTTAACGATTTTTCACGATATTTTACCCCCCCAAACGGCAACAATACGATTCCCTCCCCCTCCCAGCCGAAATCGATCGTTAAGACGATCGAGGACACGATTCACATCCCTAATGTGTTTTGTGATTTTAGAAAGCTTGCACATGTTAACTCATACAAGCTATGCCCTCCAAAAGGGAGGTGCAACTTTCTGCAAGTTAACCTGTGCACAAAGGAAACCAATTACCTGAGCATTTTCAAAGTGAGTTTCTTTGCATATATTCATGCAGATTTTAGCCCTGTGGATAATTTTATAATTATGCATGGTGGTGGTCTGTAAATACCTTTTACACGTAGACTTGACCCCATATTTTTTTAAGTGAACTTATGTGTATAAGTTTGCGTTGAAAATTTACACACAAGTGCCTGCGATCACGCACAAATTCCATCTGCACAAAATTATAACTGCCCTATCAAGGATATAAGTTGTAGGGATGGGAATCGTTTTTTGATGATTTAAAACAATCGTCAGATATATTTTAAATCGTCAAAAATCGTTAAGAGTCTCGATACAATAGAAATTCCCCCGATTTATCGTGAAAAATCGTAAATCGGGGGATTTATCGTGAAAAATCGTAAATCAGGGGAGGGGGGAGGGCGGGGAAAACCGGCACACCAAAAAAACCCCTAAACCCACCCCGACCCTATAAAAGAATCCCTAGTTCAAACAGTTTCCTCGAATGGTTCATATAGAGTTCTAGCTATTTGGAGATGTAGACCTTTTAACCTGGTGAATGGTTGCTCTATATTTCTTCACATGCTCTTTGCAGATTTGGAAGTTCATATCTGTTTTATGTTTCCACCAGGCTCGTTCAAATTGGTGGGATTTCTAATTTATGAGCAGAAGACCCTCACGGAACCATGGAGAGTTCCTAGGGTGTTTCACTGGCCTGGATTTTAGCAGAGCTGGGGTGTTCATTACTGCAGTAAATTTGTTGTTCCATTGATGGACTACAATTTCTGATGGGTTTGAAGGTGTTAGAGTTTAAGGTATATTGAAAAGCTGTTTAATACTTTAATTTGTGGAAAAGTTCCTGCATGGAGATTAGAGTGTGGGAGGGAAGGGGGGTACGGCAAGATGGGTTTGCATTGGGATAAGAATGGTGGTTCAGACCAGGTAATGGCCTGACCAAGAGATGGGGGTCCACTGTTATTGTATTGGTGTCAAGATTGAGCTTAGCTGAATGAAAGATTAGGTCAAGGGAATGACCATGTTTGTGAGTCAAAAATTCTCCATATTGCTTCAGAAGGTAGCAGCGATGTTACTAGTGATATTCTTTGAGTGATAGTTGAAGTCTCAAAGAATGAAGAGTTTGTGAGGCAAAGTGGCCATATCACAGAGGAATTCTGAGGGCTTGAGAAAGGACTGAGGATGAGTTTCTGGAGGGCAGTCTATCAAGACAAGTCTTAGTCCTTCATTGCCTTGAAATCTTATAACTAGGCAGTCAGATTTACCTATTTGTTGGAAGAGATCAGATCAAGAGCAGGAGAATGACTGTAGATAGCAACACCTCCTCCACGGCCCATGGGAAGAGGTGTGTGGTATGTAAGATAGCCAGACAGAATTGAGCTAGTGTGACATTATCACCCTCTCCAGTCTAGGTCTCCATCAGACAAAGAATATGGAGATTGTGTTCTTCCATGAGGTTGAGGATATGTTGAGATTTACTGTTGGCTAAGTGGGCATTAAGGAGCCCAAATTCAGATAATTTTTATTTATTTATTTATTTATTTTTATATACCGGTGTTCACCAAATAAGTTCAAATGAATGATAATTATACCTATGTCCTAGGAAGAATATGTAAGAAAGGTAGACCCTGAGGTGGGAGGAATTAAGGTCAGACAGCAGGAACAAGAGAAAAACAAGGCCTGGATTAGCAGCTCATGGGGACTGAATGGGGGATGCATTAGAGAGTGTTGAGTCTTATCTGCATTTAGTGGGTTTGGAAGTTGAGTGGGGTATACATTAGTGGATGGAAGTTTGAAGTAGATGTGTTGGGAGCTCAGTGGGGTGCATTAGTGGGTTGGACTCTGAGAAGTGTGAGTGGGCTCAATGGGGGTGTTAATGGCTGCAGGGCTTAATAGGTGAAAGGTAGAGTAGTGGCAATTAAGTAAGTGGGTGGACTGAGTTAGGAAACTCTTAGTGAGTAGAAGGCTGAATGGAAAGTTGATTTAGTGAGTAGAGGGCTAAAGTAGGGGTTGGGTTAGATGTTTCTCTCACTCAGGGGTCCTGGAATAGAAGTCTTTCTCGTCCAAGGGTCCCAGGTCATAATCTCCTTCACCCAAGGGTTCTGGGTCAGAATCTCTAGGGTCTAGGAGGTCCTAGCTTGGAATCCCATACCAGAGAGCTTCTGAATATTATACATTGTAGTTAGTGGTGTAAATTAAACTAACTTCCACCTCTAACTACTGAACTTTAAAATAGTATTAACATTAACTATCATTTTAACTCACTTATTTTACTACCATTTCTAGCATATTTTAAAAAATTAGCACAAATTTTTTACTGCTGTGCTATGCACATCATTGGCTTACTAAATCAGTAGTAAAGCTAATGTTTAGCTGAGTAGTTCTTAGCACATGTTTTTTTTTTAACACTGATTTTATTATATCAGCCCCTAATTGGGATATTTGGCTACCACTTGGTATATTTAGAACATTTAGAAAGTTATTCAGAAAGATTCAAAAATAGATATTCAGAGCCCATAGGAGTTGGAAGTACCCTATGCTCTCCGGTATCAGGCTCTATTTTGCCTCTTGCCCATCTTCAAAGGATTATTTTTCTCCCGAGATACTTGACTTTTCTATGTCTCCCCAAAGCGATTAACCTGCTTAGAGCAAGATTGTCCAGGTGGCCTTTCCTTTGCCTGCAGAGCTTGCATTCTTTCCCTCAAGAAGAAAAATGGCATTTTTAATTTTCTTTAATGGAAATCACAAGGGCTGGCCTGTGTCACTTGTTTTTATTCTGTCGACTTCCAGTGCAGTGGAATCAGGAAAGCATTCTAGGAAAGATGTGGGAAAAAGTTCCACTTCTGAACTATGTCTTACAGATCGACAGTGCCACAATCACTTTAACATGTCACAGTACTTGTCTTTTAAAAAGCAGCTTTGCCAGACCCCTCCTGTGAGACATACATGCCAAAACATTCAGGATCCACACATGCCATTTTCTGTCACAACACTCATATCTCATGCTCACAATCATTCTCATTGATATATTTTATTTTTAATTTAACAGCTTTTTAACTATTTAACTTTTAACTTTTTAACTATTTGTTCTTACAGAAGACAATTTTCAAAGCTAATGAGTTTGATAAATAGGTTATCTGAAAATTACCCATCCTCTAAGCAGCTAAATTACATGCATGTACTTTTAACTACATTTAGGGGAAATGTTCCCCAGTGTGTGTGTTGGGCAGAATTAAGATTGAAACCTAATGCACATAAATTTTATTTTGAAATCTATTAATGTTATTTGCCATTGAAATTGTATCCAGGCAGGCCTGGTGGCTCAGTTGCAGTGCTGTGCACTTCCATTTGAAGACTCCCAGTTCAATTCCCAGATTAGGCCTGAGGGGTAGATTTTCAAACAAGGCGCGTTGGCGTACTTTTGTTGGCGCTCCAGGCGCAAACAAAAGTACGCGGGATTTTAGTAGATACGCGCGGAGCCGCGCGTATCCGCTAAAATCCTGGATCGGCGCGCGCAAGGCTATCAATTACGTATAGCTGGCGCGCGCCAAGCCGCGCAGCCTACCCCCGTTCCCTCCAAGGCCGCTCCGAAATCGGAGCGGCCTTGGAGGGAATCCTCTAACGCCCTCCCCTCACCTTCCCCTCCCTTCCCCTACCTAACCCACCCACCCGGCCCTGTCTAAACCCCCCCCCTTACCTTTGTCGGGGGATTTACGCCTCCCAGAGGGAGACGTAAATCCCCGCGCGCCAGCGGGCCGGTTGCGCGCCGGGACGCGACCTGGGGGCGGGTACGGAGGGCGCAGCCACGCCCCCGGATCCGCCCCCAAAACGCTGCCGACATGCCCCCTAAACGCCGTGACGACCGGGCCCGCCCCCGACACGCCCCCCTCGGAGAACCCCGGGACTTACGCGAGTCCTGGGGTCTGCGCGCGCCGGTGAGCCTATGTAAAATAGGCTCACCGGCGCGCAGGGCCCTGCTCGCCTAAATCCGCCCGGATTTGGGCGGATTTAGGTGAGCAGGGCTCTTAAAATCCGCCCCTTAGTATGCTATGAAAGCATTGTTAACACTCCCTGGAGGGGAGTCCTTAAAACATGGTTCCAGAAAGTGCCATCATTCATGGCTTCTAGCCTCAGGCCCATTGCTGCAATGACAGGACTAAGAACTATGAAGTGGTGAGTCTGATAAAATAGCGTGTGTGGATGTTCTTTGGAAGAACATTCTTGCAAGTTGCTTCACTTAAATTCCCTGTCTCTGTCTCTCTCTGCCTGTATTGCTTTGTGGCAAAGTGTTGGTAGGGTGAAGGTAGGAGTCATTTGGAATGGAACAGTGGTCAGCATTCTAACAATTTCTATAGAAAGCAATGGGGATTTTATTTTTGGAGGCTCATTTGTCTAAATATACTAATCCAATGTTTCTGCTCTTCAAAATCATCAGAAATATTCACATTTTCTTCCTGCATGACAAATTGTGGAATTTCCATCCTATGTTTTGGAGAGTTATTGTGCCTGCTGGATGGATAGATGGACATTGATACCTTTTTATGTAATTATATATGTTGGAAGACATAAAAAAGGAAAGATTGGAACACATTGATGAAAGTAAGAGGCTCATGGCTGAAAATGTCAATCTTTCTAAGAATAATACTTTAAAGCATGTTTAAATAATTTTACGTGAACAGTTTGAGGGAAGGTTTACATAACCATGATTAGTGGTGATGTTTTGCCAGATCCTTTTATGAATTTGCTTCAATTTCTTCATTGGGAAAAAATGGAAAGTGGAAGCTGACACTGGTCCCAGTCTGTAGAAAATTACCACTGACCAAGTATTACGTTTTCTTTGGATTAAATAACTAAGATAAAACATGATAAAGACTAAATCTGAAACCATTTCTGAGGTTTTATGAGGGTAGAAAAATAGATATGACAAGATCAGTCCTTGTTTTACTTATGCAGCTGTTAAATGACATATCTGGTCACATTACCAACATTTCTCTGTATACTTCAGCTCTCAGATTCCCTGTAGTTATTCCTCAATATTATCCCTCCCCATCTTGAAGTCGGCCCTCCTGAAGTGAATGACCCTAATTTCAGCCTGGTTAAACTTCAGCTGGAGTTTAATATTGAACCACACCTTATAGTGATCACTTGACCCTAAATTTTCTCTTACCATAAGGTCAGTGACAAGGTCTCCGTTTTCAATTGTATGCTTAGATAGTGCAATATCATGCTTTCCGTATTAATAGCTTGTACCGTATTTTTCGGACTATAAGGCGCACCTAAAAACCTACGATTTTCTCAGAAATCGGAAGTGCGCCTTATAATCCGGTGCGCCTTATATATGAATTCTACTGCCACTCACCTCTAGGCCTCCTCTTTGCGGGTCGCCGCAGGATGGGCTCTGCAGTGGCCCTGCTACCGGGCCTCTTCTTCTTCTTCTCAGTCCGTAAACGCAAGTGCTGCTCCACTTCTGCATGCGCTGATGCTTCCCCTCCTTCCTGCCCACGCGGCTCCGGTAAAGTTTACTTCCGGTGACGCACGGGCAGGAAGGAGGAGGAGCATCAGCACGTGCAGAAGTGGAGCATTTAAACACGATCTTTTTCTTGCTACTGCCGACCGCGTATGCTCTCTTTACTCTTTTAAAGGGTTTACCCGGATTCCTCCTGACCCGAGTGCAACCGATAACGGTAAAAAAAAAGGTTCTGAGCCGTGCAGGCAGAGACTTAGACCCGGCTCTTTTTTAAAGGTTTACCCGGATTCCTTCTGACCCGAGCGCAACCGATTAAAAAAAAAGGCTCTGAGCTGTGCAGGCAGAGACTTAGACCCGGCTCTTTTTTAAAGGGTTTACCCGGATTCCTCCTGACCCGAGCGCAACCGATTAAAAAAAAAAGGCTCTGAGCCGTGCAGTATCTGTTCTCCAGCATTAATGTGCGTGCATTCAATAAATGTTTATACCCACTACTCCAAAATGCCTCCTGTTAAGAGACATGCTTATGATGCAGATTTTAAGCTTAAAGCTATAAGTCATGCAGTAGAGCATGGAAATAGAGCAGCTGCGAGAGAATTCAACATTAATGAATCTATGGTGCGTAAGTGGAGGAAACAAGAAGATGCCCTATGCCAAGTAAAGAAGACCAAACTGAGTTTCCGAGGAAACAAAGCAAGATGGCCACATTTGGAGGACAAAATAGATCAGTGGGTTATCGAACAGAGAACCGCAGGTAGAAGCGTCTCCACTGTCTCTATTCGACTCAAAGCCACAGCGTTAGCACGCGACATGGAGATCAAGGACTTTCGAGGAGGTCCTTCATGGTGCTTTCGTTTTATGCAAAGGTGTAATCTCTCCATCCGCACCAGAACTACTGTCTGCCAGCAACTGCCAAAGGATTATGAAGAGAAGCTGGCCATTTTCCGCACCTACTGCATAACCAAGATAAAAGAAAAGAATATCCAGCCAGAACACATCACTAACATGGATGAGGTCCCCCTCACTTTCGATATCCCCGTACAACGTACTGTTGAGAAAACAGGGACCAGTACGGTATCTATACGTACCACAGGAAACGAGAAGTCATCTTTCACTGTAGTTCTTGCCTGTCAGGCTAATGGCCAGAAACTACCACCCATGGTCATTTTCAAGAGGAAGACTTTGCCAAAGGAAAAGTTTCCTGCTGGTGTCACCATCAAGGCTAACCCAAAGGGCTGGATGGACGAGGAGAAGATGATTGAGTGGCTGAGGGAGGTCTACGTCAAGAGACCGGATGGCTTTTTTCACAAATCCCCATCCCTATTGGTCTGTGACTCCATGCGCGCCCATGTGACCGATACTGTCAAAGCCCAAGTGAAGAAAACTAATTCAGAGCTTGCCGTAATTCCGGGTGGATTAACCAAAGAGCTCCAGCCGCTAGATATCGGCATCAACAGGTCATTTAAAATTAAATTGAGAGCAGCGTGGGAGCGTTGGATGACAGAAAGTGACCACACATTCACCAACACAGGGAGGCAACGCCGGGCGAGTTATGCCACTATGTGCCAGTGGATCGTGGATGCCTGGAAGAAGGTATCAGTCTCCAGTGTCATCCGAGCTTTCATGAAGGCTGGAATCATCACTGAAGAGCTAAGCAGCAGCAACGAGACCGACTCGGATAATGATGAGGGGGACCCGAGCATGCTTGATATAGAAATCGCCCAGCTGTTTAACTCAGACACTGAAGATGAAGGATTTGATGGATTTGTGGTGGAGGAATGAACAGTTGTGTTTTTTGTTTTGTTTTTTTTAACTGAAAGAAACTAGAGGAGGAGGCTGCTGCAGCTATCATGTGTGCTGGAGGGGGGGGGGGGGCAGGAAATGAGAGAACCAGCCAGCCTGAAGAGAATGTATGTGTGATTGAGAGTTTTCATGTGTAACTGTGAGTGAGAACCTGTGTGTAAGTGAGAGCATTTGATTGAGATCATCTATGTAAAGTGTGTGAGAGAGAGAAACTGGTCAGAGAGGTGATGTGTGTATATAAAGAGAGACAATGGAACTGACTGGTCAGGGAGATGACTGGAGTGTGTGTGTGTGTGTGTGTGTGAGAGAGAGAAAGTGATTATGGGAATGAGAAGCCTGTGCATGTGGAGACAGCTAGCATAGGAGTGAGAAACATGGGTGTGTATGAGATACAGCATGGGAGTGAGAATCCTGTGTGTGTGTGCATGCATGAGAGAGAGACTGATTGGAAAGGAAAGATGTGATGTAATGCCTGTGTGTGTGTGTGTGCATGTATGAGAGAGAGACTGATCGGAAAGGAAAGATGTGATGTAATGCCTGAGGGATGAGTTATGCCACTATGTGCCAGTGGATCGTGGATGCCTGGAAGAAGGTATCAGTCTCCAGTGTCATCCGAGCTTTCATGAAGGCTGGAATCATCACTGAAGAGCTAAGACCGACTCGTTACAACTGAACAAGTTGAGAGTTATTGTGAAAGAGTTGAATAAAATTGACTAAAGTCTGCCCTATGGTCTGAGCTTTGTTTCATTTAATGTGCTGTGCCTTATAATCCAGTGCGCCTTATATATGAACCTGGACGCCTTAGCAGGCGCTCATTGATAATGCGCCTTATAATCCGGTGCACCTTATAGTCCGAAAAATACGGTAGTTTGCTTAAGTAAGGTCTTTGTATGTATGTACAGTAACTACCTTGGGGGTAATATTCAATCACTGACTGGATTGCAAAGTTAGCCGGATAAACTTATCCGGCTAACTTTGGAAGGATATTCTGTAGCGCAGCTGCACTATTGAATATAGCCGGCTATGTTAAAAATAGCCAGATAACTTTATCTAGATAACTTTAGGACAGCTCTTTGGCATGACCGGAATTTGCTGGATAAGTTATCTGGCTAACTCTGAATGTTGAAGTTAGCAGGATATCTAAGCTAATTTAGGCCTAGATTTTCCTCTTTGAATTGCGTGGTGTCGGGGGTGAAGCAGGGAGCGGGCCTGTGAAAGCCGACAGCGATCGCACCACTGCAGTGTTATTGCTGCCAGCTTTCGCACCCAATAGCGCCATCGTAAAAGGTGGTGCTATTGGGCACGCTACTGGCAGCGATAAGAGTTCTTACCTTTTCGCCGCCAGTGATGTTTCCACCACATCTACCCCGGTGCCACCCCGATTCCTCCTCTTCCGGTGCTGACGCCGCTCCGATTTAGCTATCGCACGCAAAAAGTCCCTTTTCGCGTGCGATAGAGTTAGAAAATAACCCCCTTAACTTCTCCCAGAAATACCCTCAGAATGCCCCTAGGTTATCCAGCTAAATTTTAGCCAGATCATGAGATATTCAGCTAAAGTTTAACCAGATAAGTTCCCAAAATATTCAAAAATTGGCATTTAGCCAGATAACTTGTGTGTTATCTTGCTAAATGCCTCTGAATATAGACCCCCTTAGAATTAAAAGAAACCTACATGCAGAAATTAAGTTGTGGTTCACAAAGTAGCCACTAACAACCAGGGAGAACCAGATTAAATTGTGTTGCCTTCTTTACTAATCACTTCTTTTATAATCTCTAGGAAACATAGAAAACAACTGTCTGAACTTAAAGTATTTGAAAAAACAAATATTGAATATTTACTTGGATGAGGGATTAGAGCATTCTGGGGAATTTAGGGGGAAAAAAAAAACCTCTATTCATGGCAAAGCATATTTCAGATGCATCCCCTGGTTGCTCTGAGTTTGGCAGGTATGTCTGTCAGATGTAACCAGACTGAGTGCACTGAGAATATAAATCTTCCGCTCTTGGCAACCGTTCAACTCCATTGTAGTCCAGATTAGCTCAGTTTTGGCATTTTTTCCTCTCAGATGTTGCCAAGCAGTTTTGCAAAAATTGACCACAAGCAGGTGTAGGAGCTTCCTGTGAGGAAGTTATGCCTGGATACGGCGTGTTTGTTCCTTGATCATAATGTATTTAACATTTTTTCAGAAAAATGGACATTTGGAAAGCATTAATTTCTAAGGAAAAAAAAAAGCCTTTGCATGTTTAATTTTGTGATGCTGAAGGCATACAGTTTAAAAATAAAGGATACATTGAAAACAATGTTGAAATAATTGCATAATAAATACCACCACACAATAGCAATTGCTTGAAACTGACTTAATCTGCTTGTCTGTCCTGTAGCATCGGATTTAATATTGGAGGACAAAACAAAGGATGATATATTAGAAAACAAACTTCTCTGTGATTTTCTCATTTCCCGTTTCTTCAGGATTTATTATCCACTAAGCCCGGAGCCCATCAAGATGTTAGGTGTGGGGCTTTGAAGAAGATATAATACTTCTAATTTGCCTCTGAACGGTTATAGCAGAAGCTGATTGCACCACTTTTTCATAGTCTTTTTAAGATGACATTTACTAGTTTCTTTAAGCTCTATTAACTTTTCTATATCTTGTGAAAATAACTTTCAGTGTGGGTCTTTTGAGCAAGTGCAGGAGCAAGGTTTATTGTGTGAGAGGATTACCCATGGTTGTTTTTTTTTTTTCCTTGTTTCTATGTAGATGTTCGTAGAAGAACAATTTACGAGTACCACCGGGTGGAGCTTCAGATGTCAAAGATTACCAACCACTCAGCTGTTGAAATGATGCCTCTACCCAGTAAGTAAAGTTAACCTCTAGGTCAGGGGTCCCCAAACCTGTCCTGGAGGGCCACCAGCCAGTCGGGTTTTTGGGATATCCTCAATGAATATGCATGAGAGAAAATGAGCATGCACTGCCTCCATAACATGTAAATTTTCTCTCATGCATATTCATTGAGGATATCCCAAAAACCCGACTGGCTGGTGGCCCTCCAGGACAGGTTTGGGGACCACTGCTCTAGGTGTAGGAAGCAATTTATAATTATGAGTTCTAAAATACCGCCTATGGTTTAAGGGTTTGAAAACTTAGCACATGATCTTCTGTGCCTCAAATGAGGCTGAAGGTCCAGGAGCTTTATTAATAACTCACAATTAGACATGAATTGTGCATACAGCTCATGATTTTCTAATAAAAGTGCCCATAAGTTTTTAATTTTTTTTAAAGAGAGTGAATATCTTTTATTCTCCTCCACCTAAAAAACCCCTTTTATTGTTCAGTACCTGCATACCGCATAGTACTCTGCATGCAAACAGATTTTACAGTGAATTCATTTTCCCTGTTTAATGTTAGTGTATCTTATTTAGAGATCATCATATTTTACTGCAGTGGAATTATGCAAGACCTGACAAAATGTCTCCATCTGAATTACCTATTTAACTTGAGGCCACTAGTGTTATTTGTATAGTAGTAGAATGCTAATTACTAACTAAATGCAAAACTGTGTCATGTACTGAAGATGTCTTCCACTCCTGGTGCATTTCTGTCTCATGCTGTATAGTTTAGTTTTTCCATTCTCTTATTTTTTACTTGTTTTCTGTCTCTTATTTGTCCCTTTCTCATTCTAAAATCTGCTCAGCCTCATTCAAATTGCCTCATATTTTATTTCCATTTCTCTCTTCTTCTCTGTGTGCCTGTTTTTTTCCATCCCTTTCATTCATTCACTTTTTCATCTTCTCCTCATGCACTGCCTTCTGCCCCTTCACATCCTTACAGTATATCCTTTCTCACCCTTCCTATTCCCTCTCACTCTCCCCAACTGTCCTCTCTCGCTTCTCCCACTCATCCCAGCCCATTGACCTGCCTTGTGTTTTCTTTCATCTCTCACCTCTGCTGCCCACAGTGATTCTCCCAATAGTCCTTACTTAGACTTCAATTAAAATAATTGGAGAAAAAATATAGAAAGGTATAAGTGCAAATATTGGATATAAGGTAATGTGCTAATTCACCTCTTTTTCTGTGTATGTTGCATGTGTCCAATATGAGGACAGTTTACAAAAGAATTTGCCTAGGTAATTAAGCAGTTAACCAGGTAAGCCCTCAGGCTGAAAATTATTCTCCCCACAGTGATCAAAGTATGCACGCTGTTACACAGCCTGTGCACTTTTGGCTGTGGGAATACGGGCAGAGATGTGGGTAGAGTTAGAATGGAAGAGGTAAAATATGCGCTTACTTTACCACACAAACTTTGCCAGTACTTTTTGTACCCATGGTCCCGGCTGGCCCTGACTTTTCAAAGGGAAATGCCCTTTGAAACTTGGTTTGGAAATGCTTGGGTAGAAAGTACTTTTAGACCTGTAAGCTTCCTGTGGGGGTTTGAAAGTGGACCCCCTTATGTGCACCAGTACATTACTATACCTTTTCTTTAATTATTTGAATAGAAATCTAACGGGTTAATTTCCAAAACCCCGCACGCAGGAAATCCTGGGAGATACGCACAAGGCCGGGCCGAGTGCACGCCGAGCACATTTTCAAAACAACCCAACCACATGCGTATCTCCTGGTATGCGCGGAAGAGTCAGGGTTTTGAAAAGGGGCAGGCTGGGGTCAGGGTTTGGGTGGGGCAGTGGGTGGGGGCTGGCCGGGGCAGCGCCATTAAGTGCTGTCCTGTTGAAGCGCGCACCAGCAGCCGGGTGGCATGCAGAACTTACTCCTGCTCGGGGAAGTGGATAAGTTCTAAAACAAAAAAATGTCAATAGTTGGGGCAGATTTAGGGGTCAGGGAGGAGAGGGGAAAAGGTAGGAAGGATAGGTAAGAGGATAGGGATGTTCCCTCCCAGTCCACTCCTTAATTGGTGTGGACTGAAAGGGAACTGGGGTAGGCCCGATCGCGTCATCACGTGGTTTTTACTAAAATCCCCACCCCCTTGCACACGCGAGTTGCGACCTGCCCACACATGCATGTGTCAATATAAAATTGGGCGCACATGTGTGCACGGGTATCCTATTTCATAACATACGCTCGGTGATGTGCGTATGTTATAAAATCGACATGTCTTTTAAAATCTACCCTTAAGTTTGGCCCATTGGGAGGATTATTGCGAGAGATGTAAGAGATAAATAGGAAGTCAATTGTACAGTTCATGTAAATATTCAGAGACACTTAACTAATCCATTTAGTGGCCAGTTATTTGGAAGTTCAACAGGGAACTAACCACACAACAGATGTGTAGAGTGATGAAACGAACCCATGAAAAACATCTCTGTGTTAAACAAATTTTTGCATTTATTTTTGGAATGCTTTATACACTTTTTTTAAAACGCATAAACATTGTTTATAAGATTAATGCATTTATTATTTCTTGTTTGAACAGCCTGTGTACAATTTAACAGCTGTGGTCCTTGTGTCAATGCCCAAATTGGCTTCAACTGCAGCTGGTGTAATAAACTCGAAAGGTACGGTGTCTAATAATCTTCAAATTTTCATTTGAAAGCTGAAAATAACTCAAAATGTTTAATCTTGTATTATATTAATCTTGTTAGAGTCTTAGATTATTTTTTTTTTTGACTGTGTATGCAAGGTATGCAAAAGAATAGATTTACCAAGTATTTTCCCATTAGGATTGTCACTGAAACTATTTTTTTGGAAGAGATGACTTTGGTCATTTTTAATAAAATGAGTTTTAAACGCCCTATGTTTTTTTTTTTAGCTGTTGTGACTATCTATTTTCTATAAAATTATCATTCAGTTTATTCAATTAGGAACACTTAGATTTATTCAGTCATTGACAAAGTGGTGTGAATTCTGCCAGTGGTGTGGCACCAAGTGTTTAGAAGTTAATGAAAGAAGAATTATAAAGTATCTAATATTAGAGATGTGAATCGTGTCCTCGATCGTCTTAACGATCGATTTCGGCTGGGAGGGGGAGGGAATCGTATTGTTGCCGTTTGGGGGGGTAAAATATCGTGAAAAATCGTAAAAAATCGAAAAAACGTAAAATCGCAAAACCGGCACATTAAAACCCCCTAAAACCCACCCCCGACCCTTTAAATTAAATCCCCCACCCTCCCGAACCCCCCCCCCCAAATGACTTAAATAACCTGCGGGTCCAGCGGCGGTCCGGAACGGCAGCGGTCCGGAACGGGCTCCTGCTACTGAATCTTGTTGTCTTCGGCCGGCGCCATTTTCCAAAATGGCGCCGAAAAATGGCGGCGGCCATAGACGAACACGATTGGACGGCAGGAGGTCCTTCCGGACCCCTGCTGGACTTTTGGCAAGTCTTGTGGGGGTCAGGAGGCCCCCCCCAAGCTGGCCAAAAGTTCCTGGAGGTCCAGCGGGGGTCAGGGAGCGATTTCCCGCCGCGAATCGTTTTCGTACGGAAAATGGCGCCGGCAGGAGATCGACTGCAGGAGGTCGTTCAGCGAGGCGCCGGAACCCTCGCTGAACGAACCTCCTGCAGTCGATCTCCTGCCGGCGCCATTTTCCGTACGAAAACGATTTGCGGCGGCCGAAGACAACAAGATTCAGTAGCAGGAGCCCGTTCCGGACCGCTGCCGTTCCGGACCGCCGCTGGACCCGCAGGTTATTTAAGTCATTTGGGGGGGGGGGGGTCGGGGGGGTGGGGGATTTAATTTAAAGGGTCGGGGGTGGGTTTTAGGGGGTTTTAGTGTGCCGGCTCATGATTCTAACGATTTATATCGATAAATCGTTAGAATCTCTATTGTATTGTGTTCCATAACGGTTTAAGACGATATTAAAATTATCGGACGATAATTTTAATCGTCCTAAAACGATTCACATCCCTATCTAATATAAATATGAACTTGGCAAATAATTTTCTGGAGAAGGAGGGTAATTTAAAAGGCATTTCCATTGGTAAAACAGTGTTTTATGCCTGGACACGAGTTCTTTGAAAATTGCCTACCTTCTGATGTGTAAAAGTACACGAGATCAATATTCACACATGGGGTACGCATGGGGTATGCATATGATATGCACGTAACCCACGAAAACCTACTCTTGCGTGCGCTGAGCCTATTTTGCATAGGCTCGGTGGCGCGCACAAGCCCCGGGACATGCGTATGTCCCGGGGATTCCAAAAATGGGCAATCCGGGGGCATGGCCGGGGCAGGGCGGTGGTTCGGAGGCAGTTCGAGGGCAGTTCGGGGATGTGGCCATGGGTGTGGCGGTAGTCCGGGACGTGGCCGGGGGCATGGCGGCGGTCTGGGGGCGGTCCTGAGTCCTCCGGCACAGCGGCCTGTGCCAGGGATTGGCGTGCCGGCAGAGGCAGGCGTAACTCGAAGAAATAAGGTAGGGGGGGTATAGGTAAGGCTGGGGGATGGGTTAGATAGGGGAAGGGAGGGAAAGGTGGGGGGAGCTAAAAGAAAGTTCCATCCAAGGTCGCTCCGATTTCGGAGCGGCCTTGGAGGGAACGGGGAAAGCCATCGGGGCTCCCCTCGGCTCGGTGCGTGCAAGGTGCACATGTGTGCACCCCCTTGCATGCATCAAACCCGGATTTTATAACATGCACGCGGCAGCGTGCGCATGTTATAAAATCGGGTATACATTTGTGCATGCCAGGTAGCGCGCACAAATGTACCTCGTGCACGTAATATTTAAAATCAGCCCCGTAGCAGGCTAAGGCCTGGATTTATCAAAATGCACTAAATACTGCATGCAATAGAAAAAGGGGCGTATTTTATGGTAATAGGCAGTTTATCACAATTTGCACTAATACCTATGCGAAGAGCTAAGTTACTGCAAATTGCAATACCTTTTTCGCACATTGAGAGAGAGAGAGAGAGACCCCCCCATCCAGATAACTTACATGGGATATTCAGCAGCACAGCTATAACTCCATATTTGCCACTACTTAGCCAGATAAGTCTAGACCTGCTATATAAGTCCATGTTGCCTTACATACAAATTCCATATCTATTCTTCATCTACAAGCAGTGCTGGTGGAAGTGTGTCCAGCTGCCTTAGGTGGTGGTGATGCCATGTCATCACATGTTGTCTCTCTCTCTGTCCCTCTCCCTCCCTGGGCCACTTTTTGTAGGGAGAGAGAGAGAAATACATACCCAAAAATGGAACACACCATCCAGCTCCATGCCTTGCCCGCGCCACTTCTCCTCTCATCTGTCCTTTCAAAACTGCTGCCCTTACCGACTACTCTGACACCCTGCCCACTTCTGGCACCCTAGGCTCCCACCTACCTTGCGTAATGCGTCCACCACCACTGTCTAAAGTATCTGATGATTAATATGAGAATATATTCTAAGGGCCTGAGTCACTAAGATTTGTTCCCATAGACAAAAAATGGGAGAATTGGCTTTGTGATTCAAGCGCTAAGTAAGCTTGTGTAGAGCATGAAAAAAAAATGTCAGACGGGAAAAGGAGTGGTAACAGACCCCTTTTCGAATATATTTTCCACCAGTCTATTAAGGGTGCCCCTGAAAATCACCCACTTATTGCATTGAAAGCTGAAAAAAAAAACTGTATGCCAAAGAAAATGTAATAGGAACTATAGTATACTCTAAAAGATGAATTATAAAAGCCTACTTGCACCAAAACCGAGAGATAAATGCACAAGTCAAGCTGACATGCCTCAAATAGATTTTAAAAGCTGCCTGTGTACGCACTTATCTCCCACTACGTGCACAAGTCAAAAGATTTGAAAAAGGGATGGGGCATGGCCATGGTCTGAGTAGGGCCTGGGCATGTCAGGGGAAGGCCAGGAGATGTGTGCGTAAATATTTGCACAGCATGCCCTGGCGTGCCCTGCCACATGCCATTCATAGCAGTAGTAATGTTATGTAAGTAATAAAATAAAAAAGTTAGGCTAGTCAGCAGGGTTTTTAAGGGTTGATGCTAACAGGGGGAAGGAGAAGCTATTTAAACTATGGGGAGTTGGAAATCCTATCCCTTGCCTGGGTGAGCTGGGAATGAACTGGTGAAACTGACAATGGCGTGGACACACACTCCTTTTATAATTCCCCTGATATGCGCACATATGTTATAAAATAGCTACGAATATCAAAATATACTTCTCTCTTGGTTGGCGAGACCAAATACCATATATTTAACAAGACGTCAATATCTAAGGTTCTCTAAACATAAATCAATCCTTCCACTTATGTCTTATGTCTTTTTTGTTAATATTTAATGGACCTTCTTAACACCCCACGGTGTGCGGGCATGACTGCTCCACTTTTAACCGCTATGCGGTCATCTTTAATCATTGGTCCAGACACTGTCCTGGATTCTTTTTACTTTTTTTTCATTTTTTATTGTTCTTTAAAACACACTTTTTAGGAATACATTCAAATTCAAAGTACTTCTCTCAAGTTGATATCAGAGCTCAGTTCGACATGATTATGTTTTGCGTTCCGCTGCTTCAGGAACTTCTCTGGTATCGATAGTGTCACATATTTTCTGGGATTATTCGCCTTCGTTACCTCATACTTTTTCTATAAAATAAAATCATTGTCACAACCACATGCCTGAGACTTAACTTTTTGTACTCACAGATATGGTGGACTTACTAATTTGCGAGTGTTGAACTATGTTCTCACAGCTCTGGAGAAGCCTCCTATTGAGCCCATCCCTCCTATCCTGCTTTTATATGCATGCCCATTATCCACTCAGTGAATGGACAATTCAAGAGTATGGAGACACAGAGATGCTGAGGACCTCAAAAATATTTATTGGTAAAACAATATTTTGGTGAATGCCCTACTCAAGGCCTGAATTTCGCCCAATGGGAAGCTGCTTCAGGGGCTAAAAATAAAACAATCATTACATTAATTAAAATAGAATTCATAAACACACAGAAACATAAATATAAATATAAAATGAGCATAGGCTAGTGAACATACATGCAAGATAAATTTAAAGAGGAGATTAATATGCAAGAGAATTGTCAGTGAGAAGACAGAAAACCATATTTAAAAAGAAGACCATGGCACTTTTTACCTGTTAATAACAGATTATGTCATTCGACAAGAAGCATTTAAGTTGTCTCATACTTATCAGGAGAAACATGTTTGGATTTAATTTTGCTAACATTCGATTATATATATATGTCTATAAGTAGTATCATATAGTGTATTTCATTCAATTGACATCAACAAGGAATCCCAAAACCTTGCTCACAGGTCTGTAATTATCATGTTGATGTGCTCATTCCAATATATTTATGAAGAAGCTTAAAAATAAAAAAATGAGACATGATAAAATAAAGAAGGAATGTAAAAAATATAGAAAACCCAAAAAGAAAAGTAACACAATTTTTTAGAAGGTTACCTTTAAAAATAAGTATAAAATGGACAGAACATAAAAATGAGGATAAAAAAGAGCTATGTAAAAAGGCATTAAAACAAATATATAGGATGAAAAATTAAACATTGAAATTAAAAAATGTGTTATAATCTGTTAAAATATGCAAGCATGCATGTCACTTCAAAATTGTCGGACAATATTTCTTTACAATAAAGCATCACTTCACTTGCATTGTAAATTATGGGATCTCCAGTTTGAGCCACACCAACAATTTTGAAGTGACATGCATGCTTGCATATTTTAACAAATCTGTTACTAACAGGTAAAAAGTGCCATGGTCTTCTTTTTAAATATGGTTTTCTGTCTTTTCACTGACCATTCTCTTGTATGTTAATCTCCTCTTTGAATTTATCTTGCATGTATGTTCACTAGCCTATGTTCACTTTATATTTATATTTATGTTTCTGTGTTGTTTATGAATTCTATTTTAATTAATGTAATGATTGTTTTATTTTTAGCCCCTGAAGCAGCTCTCCATTGGGCAAAACTCAGGCCTTGAGTCGGGCATTCACCGAAATATTGTTTTACTAATAAATATTTTTGAGGACCTCGGCCTCTCTGTGTTTATATTCCTCACGGCTTTGTTAGACCGACTTCCTTCTTGTTTTTTGGACCCAATTCAAGAGTATGTACAGGTCATTTAAACTAAATTCATTGTATCTAAATTAAGCTTGTTCACATAAACAAAGGCCATTCCATCTCCCGATTCAAACCATTAGGGGAGACTGATTGTAATTGGAAAATCCAACGTTGTTCATGTTGTCTCAATTGCTTCACTCTATCACCTCCCTGCCAGTGTAAAGGAATGTATTCCAAGATTGTCCATCTTTTATCCTCAAATTTATGTGGTAACTCCTGAAAATGTGCAACCAGCAAAGCCTCCAATTTCCCTGTTTTTAGACAGCTCCTATGTTCAATTAGCCTGGTTTTTATTAATCTCTTCGTCATCCCAACGTAGATTAAGTCACACGGACAAAAGATTGCATATACCACAAAGCTAGCTTGGCACGAGATCTTCTCCGGCAGTGTAATTTAAAAACCTGTTTTCAATTTAATAGTTTTTTTCAGCGATTTCAGTGCACACAAGCCACAGCCATTGCATTCTGTCATAGACTGAGATATCACCAAAATTTTATTACTCGCATGCACGACAATGGCTGCGGCTTGTGTGCACTGAAATCGCTGAAAATAACTATTAAATTGACAGCAGGTTTTCAAATTGCACTGCCAGAGAAGATCTCGTGCCAAGCTAGCTTTGTGGTATATGCAATCTTTTGTCCGTGTGACTTAATCTACGTTGGGATGACGAAGAGATTAATAAAAACCAGGCTAATTGAAGTTAGGAACTGTCTAAAAACAGTTTAGAGAACCTTAGATGTTGATATCTTGTTACATATAAAACAGCTACTTCCATAGGTGCAAGCCAGCAAATACATGCACATGTTCGCTCATGTACCAGTTTAAAAGTTACTGTTCTGGGGTAAATTTTAAAAATGTTGCACACATTAAAAAAAAATATATATACATATTTTAAAATCTACAAATTAAGAGCGTATATGCATGTGTGTGAGATAAATAAAAGGGGCGGAGTTGGAATATATCAGAGGCATTCCAAGGTGGAGCCAAGAGTTATGTGTGTAAATCCATATTTTAAATCCAGGGAACACACCTTGAATCTGTGTACAATTCTGGTCACTGCACCTCAAAAAAGATATAGTTACACTGGGGAAGGTATAGAGAAGGGTGACCAAAATAATAAAGGGCATAGAATAGCTCTTCTATGATGAAAGGCTAAAGAGGTTAGGGCTGTTCAGTTTGGAGAAGAGATGGCTGAGGGGGGATAAGATAGAGGTCTATAAAACAATGAGTGGAACAGAACTGGTAAATGTGAATCAGTTATTTATTCTTTCAATTAATACAAGGGAACTCCATGAAGTTAGCAAGTAGCAAATTTAAAACAAATCTGAGAAAAACATTTTTCACTCAATACACAATTAAGCTCTGGAATTCATTGCCAGAGGATATGGTTCTGACAGTTTATGTAGCTGGGTTTAAAAATGTTTGAATACATTCCTGGAGGAGAAGACCATAACCTGCTATTAAGTTGACTTTCGGCCTGATTTTTAATGGCCCGTGTTCATAAAACACAGGGGTTACGTCTGCAGCCGAGCCTTGTGTGTGCCACGCACATTTTAAAAGGGGCCTGGCTGAGTGCGTAACCTCTGTTATACGCGCAGCCAGGAGGAGGGAAAGGTTGGTCCGGGAGGCGGGGCGGGGATAGAGGCGCCCGGTACAGCAACCATTTGCCGCTGTGCTGGGGGATCGTACGCCAGCATGGTGCCGGCATGAGCAACTTGCTATAGCTCCTTTGCAGAAGCAAAATGTAAATTTAAAAAATGGGGGGAACCTAGGATAGGGGGCAGGTAGGAGAGGGGAAGGGGAAGGGAGGTTAGGATAGGGGGTAGGGAAGCTCCCTCCCAGTCCGCTCCTTAATTGGAGCGGACTGGGTGGGAACTAGGGAAGCTCGACGATGTGTCGCCACACGAATTAGCAAAATTCTACCCCCCCCCCCTTGCGCTCACACATGTCCATGTGTGCGTGTCGGGTAGTGTGCACATGGATGTGTATGCGTTCTTTTTTAAAATCTACCCCTTAAGGTAGGAATAGCTACTGCTTATTACCGGCATCAGTAGCATGGGATCTATTTAATGTTTGGGTACTTACCAGGTACTTGTAGCCTGGATTGGCCACTGTTGGAAACAGGATGCTGGGCTTGATGGCCCCTCGGTCGAACCTAGTATGGCAACTTCTTATTTTGCTATGTTCATGCATATTAATTGCAAGTATCCTGAAAACCAGACTGGTTGGGTGTCTTTAAGGACTTTTGCCCAATAATTTCTTGGGTCACAAACTGTCCATTTTTCCTTCTGTATGTCTACATAACAGTTGTATAAATTATTCCTTCAGCAAAAGCAAACGTTATTATCCCTGGGAGCTTCTTTTGTATTAAAATTTCCTTGTAAATGCCAGATTAGATTTGTGAATGATAAATATGTGTTTTTTGAGCCAGAACAGCTTGAGAGATTACTGCAGAATAAATTATTGTAGTAGGATGTCTGGAGAAGCAGGAAGCAATATTGGAAGTAGGTAGACTGTTGTTCCCTTTAACTTTTTCTTTTGTTGTCCTCCCTTGATGTGGTCTATAGACTGGGAATAATACACATTTAGTTTATTTTTTAATTTAATGTCTTCATTATATTATTTGTATTTTCCAATCTGTTTCTGAAGTCCATTTTATTTGATAAATATAATTGGAATATCAAGAAAAAGATAATAATAAAAAAAACTCACATTTGCCTTGCAGGTTGAAAACCTATACATTTTTATCAATTAGATGTTAAAATTTCATGCAATTAAAATAAGCAGAACCATGCCAGCATTTCTTGAGTTAATGAAACTACAACCCAATATGTTTTACATTATACTTCAAGGGCTTGTACAGGAGGATGAATAGTTTCGGCCCCTCCCTATCTTTTCTGAGTATTTCTTTCAGTGGTTAATTAAAATGTCAATTTTTTTGTATGCCTTACCATCCAAGAATCTACCATCTCCTCCTCCATCAAGAATGAAATGCATTCTTCCTGTGTAACTTAGTACCCTCTCTTTAATAACTGACATCATGCCATCTGAACATACTTATCCAGTCCTGCATTTGCCCCATTCCAATTTCTGGATTAGTAGTAGTTTGTTTTTGAGGAAAAGAAAGACATCAAGTTGTGAGCCAGTTCCTAAAAGTAGTGACAAGGTTTTACTTTAGAAACCAGGCTTTGGATGTACATGTACTGAACTGTAGCATTATCATTTATGCCCATGTTCATCAGTTAACAGTATTGGCTTTTTAAATATTTTTTTAGATGAAATACTGAATGTTACCTCTTCAGACAGAGACTTTAATTGGTTTTCATGAATTGTTCCTGTTTGTTTCTATACACATGCACTGCAAAACTTGTTCTTCTGAATTCTATCAAATCTGGGCTTTAAAAATCTTTCATTATTTAGAAAAGATGCAAGCACAGCAAATTAGAAAACGTTTGGATAACAAAGGGGCGTATTTATCAACCCATGTTGATGTGCACTATTAGTAAATAGCCCCTATTGCAAATAATGAAATTCATGGTAAATAACGCATCCTGTGGATTGATAAATAGAACCCAAAATTTGGGCCAGCCAAATGACACATTACAGGAGTTCTGGCCTTGGTTTCTGATTCAAGCTTCTGCTTGTTAGATCTACTGAAGTTGGGGATGGTGCAGAGGCATGGGGGAAGTAGGGAATGTCAACCACTATATAATGGTTTCATCTAGTGGCCAGACTCAGGATTTCTATAAACCTGCTTCTGAAGGGAGCAGTGGTCTGTGGCCCCAGTTCAAGGGCTGTCACTGCAATTGACTGAGCTAAACAAGGAAGTTAAAGCATTCAGAACATACCAAATAGTTGTAAATGACAACTCATAGTGTCATAGCCCATTTGAGCTGGAAACTGTCAGGTCTAAAATAACCCCTGTAACTTTAAAAGTACTGTATATATTCTGCTCATATCAAATTTAGAAAAATTATTTTTAAAACTATTAAAAAATGAGAGAGAATCATTTTTGATTCATCTTAATTAACATTTATGTCTGACATTAACATCAATCACTGTCTTCTTGGGTTCTTGGAATCATGACTAGTGATTGCAATCTGATAAACCCTTTTTCTACAGGCAAACAGATTATCAGTCGGGCTTTTGATCTCAATTTTTTACACTGTCTTTGTTGATCTGAACCCAAATAGTATGGGGCTCATTCATTACAGTTTTGCAAAGTCTCCTAAAAAATAACAGGATGCAAACTGTAGCAAAGTGGTGCAGAACCGTAACAACTGAGTCCATGTGAACTTTACTACGGAGAATCTCATCAACAAAGCCTAGAAATGCCTTGCTTCAGAATCTTCTCATGAAGTTGAAAGTAGGCTTTGCGATTGATTTTTTTATGATTTACTTTAGATAGATTTTGGGCAGCCTAGACAAAGGATTAATAATTTAACTGATTTGGCTTTATTTACAGGCGCTGTAGTGCAGTTACTGCACTTGGTTTTATGATTAAATAGGGTATAAGTAAATAATTCTAGCTTGAAAGATGTGGTCTAATAGAATATTCATTGATCACATTCTTTGTAATTAAAATGTACACAACTAGTATGTCATGTCAAGAAATCCTAAGTAGTCTAGCCTGGGAGATTATTAGCTCGTATTGGTAGTGAAACATAACAAGAGAGTGTGCATTATGTTAGCAAAATCATATTTTAAAATAATAAGTTGTGAACAAATCCATCAATGATCAATTTTCCAACTGTCCAAGACCACACATACTTTTTACCCTTGGACGTCACACCAGTATCCAAATCATAAGTGCCAGTTACTTTTCTTTCAAACTCGCCTTAGATTTAAAGAAAAAAAAGCCACAGTCATGTGCACTTGCTTTTTCCAAGGGTAGATTTTTTCTATAAATGGTTATGTGAAGATCTGAAAATATCTTCATGGATACTTTTCTTTTCTTTTTTTTAATATTATATCTTTATTGAAGTTTCCAAATCAATACATAAAATAAAGCCAATGATGATTGCAATAAGGTAATAGTAATCTCAGCAAAAACAATAATAAGCTTAACTACAAATCATCAACCCTATAATAAGGGGGGAGAAATTAAAAAAAAAAAATTATGCATAGAAAATAATAAAGGAAATTGTACCAATATTCTCATTAATCTTGACTAACCCTCACCAGTATACCAACGGGCGAATATTTAATCGGCCACGCGCATAAAAAACAAGGATTACGCACATGGCCAGTCCCAAAGGGGTGGTCCAGGGGGCAGGGCGGGGCTGGAGACAGCCGGTACAGTGGCTATTGGCTGCTATGCCAGGGAAAGGCGCGCTGGCAGTCAGCCGGCGCATGCAAGCTGCTTCTGCTCCAACAGCGCAGTAAGCAACAAAACAAAAACAACAAAAGGTAAGAGAAAGGGTTTAGGAGGTGGGGAGGAGAGGGGAAAAGGGAGGAAGAGTAGGTAAGGGGATAGGGAGGTCCGCTCTTTAATTGGATGGAACTCGGGGAGGCCTGATTTTGTCGCCATGCATAATCTTATAAAATAGCCTCCCCCCCCCCCCTCCGTGCTGCCTTGTTCTTCCTGGGTTCTTCTCCCTCAGTTCTCACTATCTCCCGCCGAAGGCCTTGGAGATTTATCAAGAGGCCATGATGTCGATGTTTCAGGTGGGGAGGAATGTCACCGCGATTCCCTCTGACAGCCGAACAGGAATACCAGCTGGGCTCTTGTTCTTCCAGGGTACTTCTCCCTTAGTTCTCCCCACCCATGCATACTTTTCTTAACACAACCTAAATATACCCCTTGGAATGAATGTTCTCAGTGTGGCTAAAAGTACAGGTGGTGTTCTACAATACACAAACTTACAGTCAATTTGAGGAAGGGCAATTATCAGATTGCTTTTTACCTACATAAATCACTTTGAAAATTGTCCTTCCCATGCATATTCCTCTGTTTATTGCACATGCATTTTTATTCTATCTAAGGGGTCTATTTTTCAGCTGCATTAACAAATGTTAAGCATCAAATATTACACTTAGCGCATGTTAAAAATGTATTAATACGCATCATAAGAAACATTTGCTTAAACATTAATCATAACTGAAATGTTCTCCTCAATATACATAAATGAGCTGTCACATGCAAATGCATACAACACAGCTCATTAATATTAACATGGCTTAACACAGATCATGATAAACCTCATGATCCACTTAAGCCTAAAAAAGTTAACTATATGTCAGCAAACGTGATATGCTTTTCCTGAAAACATTGACAGGCTAACATGCCTGCTAATGTTCTTGGCCCTCTCCGCTCCACACTCATAATCTATAAAAATCTATGAAAAGGACCACATAGCCCAGAGTGTGCAACCTCTCCTCAGCTGATACCTCCCTCGCTACCCTACCTTAAGAAGACCCCCTTACCCAGGGCCAGTGTTTCTATTAAGCAAACTAGGCCTTTTCCTAGAGGGCAAAATGTTGAGGGTGGCAAGGTGCAGAGGGCTACTGTGACAGAGCCAAAGAAGGGAGCGCCTATGCTGGAGCCACTTCTGCCAAGAGCTACATTGGAAGAGGGGAGCACATGACTGAAAGTTCACCTAGAGCACCAAATACTCTTCATTATTTCTGCCCCTGGCTTCGGCAGATTTAATCCTCCCAGTATCAAAATAAGTCAGTTTTGATGTTAACCCTGCCACCAACTGATTAACCCAAAAGCATCCCCCTCAGACTCCCGTCCCCCAGGACTCCCTCTCTTCCATGATCCCACTTACCCGATACAGATTTACAAAGGTCCCTCTAGGCAAGAGTGATACCCAAAGTTTCCACTCCACTGGCATCAAAATGGTGCAGGCTGAAGAGCTAACCTTTGCCCTGCAAGTGAATAATATCCTTTAATAAATAATAAAGTCCATGTTCACTTTGGGACACTAATCCATGTTATTATGCTCACACATAAAATTTGTCTTCTTAATCGATATATTTTTATTTTTTTAATTTTCCAATACAGCATTGTGATTTACCTCCTTTTTAACATTTTATGAATTTGAGTTAAATCCTGTGATAAATTGTTCCTTATCTTGAGGTAAATTTTAAAAGCCCGATGTGCTCCAAAATCAGGAAATGTGCACGCATTTAGGAAATGCATGTGCCAAGAGGATTTGAAAAGCTGTCTACATGCTCGCACAACAACCGTGGTGCGAATATCTGATTCAAAAGGGGGCATTTGGGAGGGTGTAGTTTTGGTGGGGTGTGGGCATTCTGGGGCAGGGCCTAGAGATGTGTACGTAAATACTTACATGCCTTTGCGCACACCCGTCCAGTGCCACCTAACTTTATTTCTGCTATGGAGGAGGTTTAACTTAAAAAGAAAAACAACCCACAGCCATTCCTGAGGGGTTTAAAGGGTCTGGGATAACTGGGGGGGGGGGGGGGGGTAGTGTAGGCTACTAACCCATGGGGGTTTGGGAGACCTAGCTCTACACTGGGTGAACTGGTGGACAAACTGATAAAACTGGTCATGACATGAACGCACACCAGTTATAACATTCCCCCACTTACAAATCTCATACCCGGATATGCATGGCTCTGCATGCCCAGTTGCACAGTAGGGCACACAGATACCCATGCCCAGGCTATTTTATAACAAACACACGTATGTACATATGTTATAAAGTAGCCACGTCCTCAGGTACTATATTCCAGTTTCATGGAACAGTTCCTTTTCTAAAAGATCTATTGAAAAGATCTGTGAGCAGACTCACTAGAACCTCCTGGATATCCCTTAGTATCCTTAGATGTATCCCATCCAGTCTTTTGGCTTTATCCACTTTCAGTTTTGCAAGTTCCAAACAAATCCTCTCTTTCATCAATAGTGTGACATATATCCTATTACTATATTCCGTTTTCAAATACTAACGGCCTTTATTCAATCTCTTTTCAATAAACACTAAACAAATATATTTATTCAGCATTTCTGCTTTTTCCTTTTCAAATTCAGCCAGTGGCATTGCCATGAGTAGGCCTTGGAGGCCTGCTATCCATCAACATTGGCTCAGGCTTCCAACTTAACCAGACTTATAGCCATCCACCCTCCTGCCTGCTTCTTATCACATCTGCTATGGGTCTTCTTGGAGCAGGAACAATCCCGTCACTCCTATCCCACTGGAGCTGTTTCTTAAAATAGCACCAGCGAACTCGAGGCCAGTGGCAGTTTCAGATATTTGCCATGCAAGAAAATGTCCTCTTGCCAGCACCATTTTCTTGTATCAAAAATTTGAAAATGATCCTGGTCTCGGATCAGCTGGTGCTATTTTGAGAAACAGCACCAGTGGGGGCAGGAGCAACTGGAGATTGCTCTTGTTCCCGAAAAGAACCATAGCAGATGGTGAAGGCCATCGAGTAGGCCAGAGGATGGAGAAAGAGGTAGGGATGTGCAGAGGGACGCCATAAGTTGCATTCAGGATTCGGATTCATCGGGGGGGCAGATACATTGCATTCGGCCGTATGGCGCCCCAATATGTTAATAAGTCGATTCCTATTCGTTTCCCTGCTAAAATTAAATTAACTACAACCCCCCACCCTCCTGACCCCCCAAGACTTACCAAAACTCCCCGGTGGTCCAGCGGGGGGTCCAGGAGCCATTCCCTGCACTCACACCCTCGGTGCCGGTTTCAAAATGGCGCCGATAGCCTTTGACCTACTATGTCACAGGGGCTACCAGTGTCATTGGTCAGCCCCTGTCGCATGGCCATCGTGCCATTTTGTGCTCCTACCATGTGACAGAGGCTGACCAATGGCACCAGTAGCCCCTGTGACATAGTAAGGGCAAAGGCTATTGGCGCCATTTTGATTACTGGCAGCCGACGGCCCGAGTGCAGGAGATCGCTCCGGGACCCCCGCTGGACCACCAGGGACTTTTGGCAAGTCTTGGGGGACCCTCCTGACCCCCACAAGACTTGCCAAAAGTCCAGCAGGGGTCTGGGAGTGACCTCCTGCACTCCATAGCCTTTGCCAGTATTCAAAATTGCTATTGATAGCCTTTGCCCTCACTATGTCACAGGGGCCAAAAAGATGAACCACTTTTAATCAAACAATTCTCATGTAGATTTAATAATGCTGAATGATCGTGCCCCCCCCCCCCCCATGGAGGTGGAGAGACAAATTCCAACACTGTCCATAAAAGATCTTGAAAGGTGTGTCCTATTACAATACAATGTAAAACTGTTGGTGCACACTTGTCCTTCATATTGATCATGGTTTTACAAGCCATCATACTCCCAAAATTAGACTACTGCAACTCTCTCCTCCTAGGCCTACCAGCATGCACCACCAAACCACTTCAGATGGTCCTGAACGCCTCAGCAAGAATTCTTTCAAATGCCAAGAAAAGAGATCATATCACCCCAATCCTCCACTACCTCCACTGGCTCCCAATCAAATACAGGATCCAATTCAAGTCTCTAGCGATGATACATAAGGCCTTATACAACATCGCGCCTCTCAACTTAACATTTCAAATTCAACTACACACATCCGTAAAACCTACCAGAAGCGCTTATCAGAACAGACTAATCACACAACCGGCGAAATCCGCTCTAAGGAAACGTGCACTGTCGACAGCGGGCCCTTCACTTTGGAACTCGCTCCCTCCAGACCTGCGTCTGGAACCATGCCACATTACATTTAAAAAGAAACTTAAGACTTGGTTATTCAAACTAGCCTTCCCCTAGAACCAAGAACAAAAAAAAAAAAAAAAAAAAAAAAAGTCTTTTCACTCCCACAATGATATTTTTTCAGATCTTTTTTAATCTTCATTATTCAATTAGAGATTCACACATTCATGCTGTCTACATACAGTCTACATACACATTCATGTGGACTTACATATCTCCATGTTATTTTTGGATTTATTAACCGCATGTCTATTAATGGTTTAATAGTATTTACTATTTGCCTACTTCTATTAAGTTGTTTCAAAGTAAAAACTTTACTTTGTTTGTTTCAATGTTAAAACTTGTTTACTTCTTTTTGCTCAATGTAAAACTTCGTTGTTTAATACTGTTCTATGTAAACCGCAAAAGGTAGCGATTGTTACTGTTATATGTAAACCGGGGTGATATGTATATTATACAGGAACCTCAGGTATATAAATTATTTAAATAAATAAATAAATCATACTGCGATGTTTTATGAGACATTTCCTTATTGAATGCATAGTACGCCCAACATATAATTTATTGCAGTGACAAGTAACACTGCTCCAACTAAATGTTGCTTAATATTGAATCCCTGGGAGTACTCAACACATGCCACTGTCGTAAAATAATCTTCTTAATACTATGTGTCATGTTTGTATATTTAAACACACAAAATAAACTCACGTTATCAGGATGTGATCTGTACTGTAATAGGGAATAATGGTCTGAAAAAACGTGCACGTTTACAGTACAGATCGTGTGGCTAACATCGGCGGCTGGGAAAAAACTTTGTTATTCAACACATGCCAATACGTAAAATAATCTTCTTAATACCTTGTGCCATGTTTGTATATTTAAGCTCATAGACCAAACTCAGGTTATCCTGATGTGATCTGTACTGACACAGTTCATGTGAGTGATATTCAGCTGAGACATGATCTATGCCATCTATGTGATTTTTGTGATTTTACTATTGCTGGCAATGAGTGGGCAGTTCCTAATACAGATGTTGTCATCAAACGCCAACATAATATGAGTTGTTTGTCTAGCCATGTTGTTTATGCTTTGATCTCTTCCTGCAACAAATTATATATTGGGCGTACTATGCAAATCTCCTTCACACGGTCTCATTCCCTGACCCTCCTCTCTTTCTATCAAGGTAAGATTGAGACTGCTGCAACACAGAGAAGATAAAAGTAGTCAAAAACCAATGCCAAATCCAAAACTTTCTAAGCTTTTTTTTAAACTCTTGAGATAGCTTCTAAGCACATGTCCTTCTCAGCCAAGAACTAGAGAAGAAATATAGAGTTTCTTGCACATGTTCAGAGTTTACAGTGGGAATGGTTCAGCATCACATGATCCAGATTACAGTTCTAGGCTAGTTAGAATGCTGCTTCACTGTGATTTGTCTTCTGTGGGTTTCTTTGCCAACTTATCTTGACTTAGCTCTGGCAAGGCTGTGAGGTCACATGGGAAAGAGTTGCTAAGTTACCTGCACCTGTTTACTTAAAACAGAGCCATACACTTCAATGGGCCATAGACTTGAATGAGAAACATAAAAAAATGAGATGACAATTATTCATTTATTTCAGCCCCCATGAATGAAACAAATATGGACTCATGTTTCATATTTTACTTATTCATTTCAAATAAATGCCTATCCCTACTCAATATTACACTTTTATCTTGGACCAACAATCTCACAGCAAAAGCAGTGGGAAGGGATGTGCATGCAGTTGAAGCCCTGAATAAGGCCCCAACTGCAGAAGGACTCAGGCTAGCAGAATCTGAATATTCTTCACTCAGATCAAAAGATTTCTAGGCCTCAATGAAAACCTTATTGCTCAGACAGTAAATCAGCTGTACCTTCTGCATTGTAGAGTATACAACAATGTTTGAACACTTTTTGTTTGGAAAGCCATTTCTGTGGTGTAAATAATGTGGATTTGTGTAGCAAGTTTAGAAAAAAACATTATGTGTTGTCTTTTTGTTTTCCAAAGAGAACTTCAGGAAGATATATTATAGCTGAAAGGCCTGTGGATAAACTTTTACAGTGCCATCCTTTATACATTTGCTCCATCTCTAAGCCCCAGTACTTGCTATTAGATGAAGCCTTTCACTTGGTGTGTGTTAAAAACTAACACTTGGTCCAATGCATGTATTATATTTTAGCCTTTATTGGATACATGCTGTAGATCAGGTGAAGTGACGTGCTATAGCCTGATTTGCTTATTATGTTCTCTCATTTATATGCTAAAATTAGTGCTTACCTGCAAATACCTCTTGACCCCTCTTTTGTGTGCATACTAGAGTCTTTTTATATAGACCAATATTCCGGGTGCGGACTAACCTTTAGTGCATGGTTGCCTCAGTTTTACCTAAGAAGCCAAGATGTTATATTAGCAAGGATAAGCTGAATCCTACTGGCAAGGGACTTAAGAAAACATCTGCAATATAATCCAGGTTACATTCAGATTCAGGTACTGTGGATGTTGACTTTTTTAGTAACCTTTAGAAAACCTTGCAGCAGTACAGTAGTGGAATTAAAATTCAGAGGGTTATTGGTATCCTTTGGTAAAAACAGACTCCAAATATGGCGGGGGGGGGGGGGGGGGGGGGGGAGGAGTTGATTACAAATAAAGTAAAAGACAGTGATATAATCAGCCTTCTGGTGCTTAGTCACAAGAAGTGACCCAACTTTGTCTTAGGAAGTTAAATTAGATAAAACTAGATCTCTTTTCAAGAGCTTAAAACAGAATGGGTGCTGAAAATAGAGTCCTCTTTGTTCTGTGCTTAGCTGTAAGGAATAAAATATTTTTTTGAATTAAGACTAATTCAGTTTTCACAGGGAAATAAAAGCTATAGAATAAAAAAATGGTGATTGTATCAGTGCATTATTTTAGCTGACAGGAAGTATTTGTGAAAAATAAAAAGTAGTATTTTGAGAATAAAGAGATGAAATTAAATTTTGTTTAAAGGAGATTGTTGTTAAAGATGGACATGGGATTGGAAGAATAGAAGCACAAAAATCACTGAAATGTATGTAAAATTGTACTACAGCAAAAGCAATTCAAGCAATAGAGTCCAGTCTGCTGAATTCAGGTTCTTTTTAGCTGCATTAAAATCTCTGCTGCTTTAATTTGTGTATGTATTGCTGTACCACAGCTGTAGACAGATGTACAGAAATGTATATCAAGAAAGCATCTATATGATTTTCAAAGCTCATGTGCATGAACATCTTTATATATTTGTTATATTGGTCCAATTAAAGGAATCACGATAGGATTATTTCCAGGTTTTATCCAGGACCATGCAGCTATTAGAATTCTGCGCTACTGATATACATGACATGCCATTAAAATGAAAACCACCAATATGAGCAGATTGTCCTTTGCCATCCATATTCATTCATGTTAAAAGTTTGGTACTTATTGGAGTGAGTTTTCAAAAGCATATAAGTGTGTAAAACATCATTTTATACAGGTATATAGGCCTTTTGAAAATTACCCCAGGGGTTATGGTGTAAAAGTAGTCATGGAAGCAATTACACATGCAGTTTTATGAGCGCTTCTAAGATGTGTCCCTGGGGAAGGAGTCTAAAATCTAAAGTATGCCTGTAAATGTACAGGTGAACATTCTACCTGTTCAAATGCAGGCGTAAATGTGTGCATGCATGCCATTCAAGGGTTTGTGCGTACCTGCTAATTTTCGAAGTGAACTTATGCATGAAAGTCCACTTTGAAGCAACTCTGTAGCTAGTACTTGCCCTCAAGGTGACATAGTATCCTCTCACAACAAAGATATGCCCCCAGGGCACGTGCCCATGAAGGAAGGGTTAGGAAGGCCATTGAACTTTGTGATTCGATTATTAGGAAGGTAGATAGCTGGATGGCTGGTGGACATGAGGATTGCATGGTTACATGCCTGCTTGGTACAAAGGTGGTGGACCTCATGAATCATATAGCTAGGATTTTAGATAGTGTTAGGGAAGAGACCACGCTTTTGGTACATGTCGATACCAATGACATAGGAATGTGCAAAAGAGAGGTTCTGGAAACTAAATTTAGGATTTTAGGTAGAAAGTTGAAATCCTGAATCTCCAGGGTAGCTTTTTTAGAAATGATCCCTGTTCCACGTGCAGGACCCCAGAGGCAGGCAGAGCTCCAAGTCTCAAAGCATGGATGAGACAACAGTGCAGGAAAGAGGGTTTTAGGTTTTTTGGAACTGCATATCATTTTAGGGAAGGAAGGGCCTTTTCCAAAAGTATTGGCTCCACCTAAATCAGAGTGGAACCAGGCTGCTGGCACTAATCTTTAAAAGGGAGATAGCAAAGCATTTAAACCAGATGATGGGAGGAAAGTCAACAGTCACTCAGATGCGCATGGTTGAGTATCATGTATCTGTAAAGGATACTAATGGGCCAATTCAGTATGGTGCGCTCAGCCGAGCGTACCTTTAGCCCCTGTGTGGCCGCGCGTTTTAGACGTGCACGTGGAAAACGCGTGGCCACCCCCCACCCCCCCTGAAACTAATAGCGCCCGCAACAAGCAAATGCATGTTGATGGGCCTATTAGTCATTCCCAAGCAATACAGAAAGTAAAATGTGCAGCGAAGCCGCACATTTTAATTTCAGAAATTAACGCCTGCCCAAAGACAGAAGTTAATTTCGGCCGGCACAGGGAAAGTGTACAGAAAAGCAGAAAAAAATGCTTTTCTGTACACCCTCTGACTTAATATCATAGCGATATTAAGTCGGAGGCCCCAAAAATAAAAAACAATTAAAAATCTGCCCGTGTCCTCCGGCTCGTCTCTCCGAATACTGGCAGCAGATTGCTTTTGCCCTCACTATGTCACAGGGGCCGACCGTCGGTATCTGTGACATAGTGAGGCAAAGGCGATCGGCGCCATTTTGAGTCCTGGCATCGGATGGCCGGCGTGCAGGAGGTCACTCCCGGACCCCCGCTGGACTTTTGGCAAGTCTTGTGGGGGTCAGGAGGCCCTCCCAAGCTGGCCAAAAGTCCCTGGGGGTCCAACGGGGGTCCCGGAGCGACCTCCTGCACTCCGGCCAGCTGATGCCAGGACTCAAAATGGCGCCGATAGCCTTTGCCCATACTATGTCATAGGGGCTACCGGTGCCATTGGTCAGCCCCTGTCACATGGTAGGAGCACAAGATGGCACCAGTGACCATGTGACAGGGGCTGACCAATGGCACCGGTAGACCCTGTGACACAGGCTATCGGCGCCATGATGAAACCAGCACCGAGGGTGTGAGAGTGGACCACCAGGGAGTTTTGGTAAGTCTTGGGGGGGTCAGGAGGGTGGGGGGTTGTAGTTAATTTTAATTTTAGCTGGGACATGAATAGAAATCGCCATATTAATGCATTGGGGCGCCATACGGCCGAATGCAACGCATTTGCTCCCTGACGAATCCGAATCACGAATGCAACGTATGGCGTCCCTCTGCACATCCCTAATCGATATTATTTAACAAAGAATGGATGACCATAAGAATTTTATACCATATTCTGTATTTAACTGGTAACCAGTGTAACTTCTGTAAAATAGGAGTAATGTGCTGTTTAATGGGTTTTGAGGTAAGAAGCCTAGCTGCTGAATTTTGAATTAGCTGCAGAGGTCTAATAGTTGAATCAGGCAGGCCCAGTTACAATCCATTACAATAATCTATTCCTGAGAAAATTAGTCCTTGCAAAACTGACCTATAATCATGAGGAAACAATAAAGGCCGTAATCGTTTTAACACATGAAGTTTGAAAAAAGAATTTTTTACTACTTTGGCTATATGTTGCATCAAAGATAAGTTGGAATCGATCCAAATCCCCAAGTTCCGTGCTACTTTAGAGATTTGAATAACATCATTTCCCAGCATAATATTAGTTGGAGGAGCATTGCTAGAGTTTGATATGTAACTGAGCTGTAACATTTCTGGGTTTTTTTTGTTAAGTTTTAATCGGTTGTGGGCCATCTATTGTTCAATAGTACAAATATATAATTGAATCATGGAAAAAGTTTCAGGCCAAGAAGATTTGTAAGGTACAAAAAGTTGAATGTCATCAGCATACAGTTTGTATTGCAAATTTAAGGAGGATAGGATGTGACACAAAGGTGAGAGATATATATTAAATAAAATTGGAGATAGTGAGGAACCTTGAGGTACCCCTGTTACTTGAGAATAGGATGAAGAAAAACAAGAGGCAATGTTTACTTGGCAAGAGCAATTATTGAGGAAGCTGGTAAACCAATTTAATACTGTGGAATGAATTTCTATGTGTTGAAGGATGGAGATCAAAATTTTATGGTCTAGTGTATTGAACGCTGCCGAAATATCTAAAAAAATAACAATGAAATTGGTATAAGAGTCAAAACCTCTTAAAGTGTCATATGAGGACAGGAAAAGGGTCTCTGTAGAGTGCCCCTTTCTGAAGCCATGTTGATTGGGATTTAATATATCATTTTCGGTTAAGTAGTCTTTTAATTGAAATAAGACAACTGATTCCAAAGTTTTTGCCAGTGAGGATAATGATGCTATAGGCCTTAAATTAGAGAAATCCATAAAGGGGGAGGTGTTATTCTTTTGAATGGGTAAAACAGATGTTTGTTTAAGTGCCTCAGGAAATTTTCCAGATTCTAGAGATTGATTAACCATTTGACATAAATGGTCAGGATAGCTGTCTACTATGGGGCGGATTTTAAAAAGCATTTACTCGAGCAAAACTGGTTTTTGCTCGAGTAAATACACTTTACTCAAGTAAGTGGGCTTTTCAAAATTGCTACAATATATGCCATTGAATTGTCCATAGGATTTACTCAAGTAAGTGCACTTTACTCGAGTAAATAGCTTTTGAAAATTGCTACGATAGTATGTCACATTTACATGCGTAACTCCTTTGAAAATGACCCCATATGCTTTTAAATATAGAGCCTGAGCAAGGATTTTTTGGGGAATTAGATATTTTTTGTTTACTTACAATCTTTTTATTGCTGGAAATGGGAACAATGAGTGAGGTGATCAAATTTGCTGATGACACCAAATTATTCAAAGTTGTTAAATCACATGAGGACTGTGAGAAATTTCAATCCCATTTACAAAAATGGGAAACTGGTCATGCAAATGGCAAATGAAATTTAATGTGGAAAAGTGCAAAGTGATGCACTTAGGTAAGAGTAACCCAAATTATAGCTACACAATGCAAGGTTCCACATTAGGAGTCACCACTCAGGAAAAGGATCTAGGTGTCTTCATTGATAATCCGTTGAAATATTCTGCTCGGTGTGCTGCAGTAGCCAAGAAAGCAGATAGAATACTAGGGATTATTAGAAAAGAAATGGAGAATAAAGCAGAGAATATCATAATGTCTCTGTATCGGTTCATGGTGCGACCTCATCTTAAATATTGTGTGCAGTTCTGGAAATCACATCTGAAAAAGGATATAGCAGAATTAGAAAAGGTAGAGAGAAGGGCAACCAAAATCATAAAAGGGATAGGACGAGTCCCCTATGAGAAAAGGCTAAAGATATTAGAACAATTCAACTTAGAGAAGAGGTAGCTGAGGGTCTATAAAATAATGAATAGTATGGAGTGAGTAAATGTTAATCTGTTGTTTAATCTTTCAAAAAGTATAGAGAATAGGGGACACACAATGAAGTTACTAGGTGATAACTAAAAACTAATAAGTGCAAATATTTTTTTACTCAATGCATAATTAAGCCTTGGAATTCATTGCCAGAGGATGTGGTGAAAGCTATTAGTGTAGCTGCATTTTAAAAAGCTTTGGACAAGACCCTGGAGGAAACATCCATAAACCAGGTGGAGTTGCAGAGATCCACATCTCATCCTGGGAATAAGCAGTATGGTATCTATTTACCCCTTGAGATCTTGCCAGACCTGGATTGGCCACTGTTGGAAACAGGCTATGGGGGCTTGATGGAGCTTTAGTCTGACCCAGTATAGCAATTCTTATGTTCATATGTTCTTGAAAATTATAGCTGAAATTTGTGTGGCCTTTGCACACATGAATGTGAATAATAAAAGCCCATCATGCGCATCAAGCGGGAGATGTGTGAATGTCAAGCTCATGGGCTCTAAGCAGATTTTAAAAGCTGCCCGGATAAATGCATAAATACTACAGCACACACATCTCAAAAGTTGTAAAAACAGGCATGGGCAATTCGGGGTGTGAATCTGAGATGTGCGCATAAACACTTAACACAATTTGGCACATGCTGAAGCCCCCTGCTGCATAACATTACTTCTGCTGGTGCAAAGAAGAGGGATTCTGTTTTGTTAGGAACTGGGGAACCTTTTGGGGAAGGGGGAGTCCCTTCCGAAGGGATGGGCTCCACCTTAACCAGGGTGGAACCAGACTGCTGGCGCTAACCTTTAAAAAGGAGATAGAGCAGCTTTTAAACTAGAACAAAAAGGAAAGCCGACAGTTGCTCACAACACATGGTTTGGAGAGAGGTATCTTAGAGGATAGTAATGATGCATCAGAATTAGGGCATCCCGACAGTGAGGTTCCAATAATAAGAAAAGTACTCCAAGGTCCTGTAACTAAAAATTCTAATAAATGAAAATGCAACCAAAAAAACAAACTTTGAAATGTTTGTATGCTAATACCAGAAGTCTAAGAAGTAAGATGGTAGAATTAGAGTGTATAGTAGTGAATGATGACATAGACTTAATTGGCATCTCAGAGACATCGTGGAAGGAGGACAACCAATGGGACAGTGCTATACCGGGTTACAAATTATATCGCAATGACAGAGAGGAGCACCCGGGAGGTGGTGTAGCGTTTTATGTCTGGGATGGCATAGAGTCCAACAGGATAAACATCCTGTATGAGACTAAATGCACAATTGAATCATTATGGGTAGAAATCCCTTGTGTGTCAGGGAAGACTATAGTGATAGGAGTGTACTACTGTCCACCTGGTCAAGTTGGTGAGATGGACAGGGAAATGCTAAGAGAAATTAGGGAAGCTAACCAAATTGGTAATTCGGTAGTAATGGGAGATTTCAATTACCCCAGTATTGACTGGGTAAATGTATCATCGGTACATGCTAGAGATACAAAGTTACTGAATGCAATAAATGACATTTTTATGGAACAATTGGTTCAGGAACCGACAAGAGAGGGAGCAATTTTAGATCTAATTCTCGGTGGAGAACAGGATTTGGTGAGAGAGGTAACGGTGGTGGGGCCGCTTGGCAATAGTGATCATAATATGATCAACTTTGAATTAATGACTGGAATGGGGACAGTAAGCAAATCCACGGCTCTCGTGCTAAATTTTCAAAAGGGAAATTTTGATAAAATGAGAAAAATAATTAGGAAAAAACTGAAAGGAGCAGCTACAAAGGTAAAAAGTGTGCAAGAGGCATGGTCATTGTTAAAAAATACCATCCTAGAAGCACAGTCCAGATGTATTCCACACATTAAAAAAGGTGGAAAGAAGGCAAAACGATTACCACCATGGTTAAAAGGAGAGGTGAAAGAAGCTATTTTAGCCAAAAGATCTTCATTCAAAAATTGGGAAAAGGATCCAAGAGAAGAAAATAGGATAATGCATAAGCGATGGCAAGTTAAATGTAAGACATTGATAACACAGGCTAAGAGAGAATTTGAAAAGAAGTTGGCCATAGAGGCAAAAACTCACAGTAGAATCTTTTTTAAATATATCTGAAGCAGAAAGCCTGTGACGGAGTCAATTGGACTGTTAGATAATCGAGGGGTTAAAGGGGCACTTAGAGAAGATAGGGCCATTGCGGAAAGATTAAATGGTTTCTTTGCTTCGGTGTTTACTGAAGAGGATGTTGGGAAGGTACCTGTACCAGAAAAGGTTTTCATGGGTAGTGATTCAGATGGATTGAACCAAATCACGGTGAACCTAGAAGATGTGGTAGGCCTCATTGACAAACTGAAGAGTAGTAAATCACCTGGACTGGATGGTATACACCCTAGAGTTCTGAAGGAACTAAAAAATGAAATTTCAGACCTATTACTAAAAATTTGTAACCTATCATTAAAATCATCCATTGTACCTAAAGACTGGAGGATAGCTAATGTAACCCCAATATTTAAAAAGGGCTCCAGGGGCGAAACGGAAAACTACAGACCAGTTTGCCTGACTTCAGTGCCAGGAAAAATAGTAGAAAGTGTTCCAAATATCAAAATCACAGAACATACAGAAATAACATGGTTTAATGGAACAAAGTCAGCATGGCTTTACCCAAGGCAAATCTTGGCTCAGAAATCTGCTTCACTTTTTTGGAGGAGTTAATAAACATGTGGATAAAGGTGAACCGGTAGATGTAATGTACTTGGATTTTCAGAAGGCATTTGACAAAGTTTCTCATGAGAGGCTTCTAGGAAAAGTAAAACATCATGGGATAGGTGGCGATGTCCTTTCATGGATTACAAACTGGCTTAAAGACAGGAAACAGAGAGTAGGATTAAATGGACAATTTTCTCAGTGGAAGGGAGTGGGCAGTGGAATGCCTCAGGGATCTGTATTGGGACCCTTACTTTTCAATATATTTATAAATGATCTAGGAAGAAATAAGACGAGTGAGGTAATCAAATTTGCAGATGATACAAAATTGTTCAGAGTAGTTAAATCACAAGCAGATTCTGATAAATTGCAGAAAGATCTTGTGAGACTGGAAAATTGGGCATCGACATGGCAGATGAAATTTAATGTGGATAAGTGCAAGGTGATGCATAAAGGGAAAAATAACCCATGCTATAGTTGCACAATGTTAGGTTCCATATTAGGTGCTACCACCCAAGAAAGAGATCTAGGCGTCATAGTGGATAACACATTGAAATCGTCGGTTCAGTATACTATGGCAGTCAAAAAAGCAAACAGAATGTTAGGAATTATTAGAAAGGGAATGGTGAATAAAACGGAAAATGTCAAAATGCCTCTATATCGCTCCATGGTGAGACCACACCTTGAATACTGTGTATAATTCTGGTCACTGCTTCTCAAAAAATATATAGTTGTGATGGAGAAGGTACAGAGAAGGGCGACCAAAATGATAAGGGGAATGGAACAGGTCCCCTTTGAAGAAAGACTAAAGAGGTTAGGACTTTTCAGCTTGGAGAAGAGACAGCTGAGGGGGGATATGATAGAGGTGTTTAAAATCATGAGAGGTCTAGAATGGGTAGATGTGAATCGGTTATTTACACTTTCGGATAATAGAAAGACTAGGGGGCACTCCATGAAGTTAGCATGTGGCACATTTAAAACTAATCGGAGAAAGTTCTTTTTCACTCAACGCACAATTAAACTCTGGAATTTGTTGCCGGAAGATGAGGTTAGTGCAGTTAGTGTAGCTATGTTTAAAAAAGGATTGGATAAGTTCTTGGAGGAGAAGTCCATTACCTGCTATTAATTAAGTTGACTTAGAAAATAGCCACTGCTTTACTAGCAACAGTAACATGGAATAGACTTAGTTTTTGGGTACTTGCCAGGTTCTTATGGCCTGGATTGGCCTCTGTTGGAAACAGGATGCTGGGCTTGATGGACCCTTGGTCTGACCCAGTATGGCATGTTCTTATGTTCTTATGCTATGGATGATATGCACATTAAAAGAAAAATAGGTATATCTATGGGGTTTTAAGGGTCATGGACTTCTGGGGGAATAAAGGCTATTAAACTTGCTGGGGTTTGGAGGACTTATCTCTTAACTGGATGAACTGGAGATGGACAGGTAAAATTGAGAATAACATCAGCACATGCTCCTTTTAAAATCCTCCAATATATGCAGTTGAAGCAGCATTTGCATGCACATGCGCGCACCCGCTTAAAATTTGGCACACGTGCATGTGGCTAGGTTATTTTATAACAAGCACAAATATACGCATGCAAGTTATAAAATAGCTGTGTCCCTGGGCACAGGCAGACGCATGTGTGCACATGCACCCGCGTGCCAGTTGGAAAGTTACCGTCATGGCCTTTAGTTTTAATGAACAGTATTTGTTTGATTTTGTTAAATATTTTAAATTATGTATGTTTCCTGTAAACTGCCTAGATGGCCAGATCCTGGCTATTTCGCGGTATACATAAACTTTCAAAATAAATAAGTAAGTGCTGTATTATAAAATTGGGCTCGTTATGAATACACAGATGGGTGGATTTTCAGATTATTTATCCTGCTGACTTTGAAAGCTATATAAAATCTCCCCAGATAAAAATTCCCCCTAGCTGATATGCTAAACGTGTATAGATGAAACTTCAAGCCGCACATGTTTAATTGGGTAAGAAAGGGGCCAAGTTAAAGGTGTTCCGGGGGTGAACTTTTGATTTAGCCAGTTATTTTCAGCACTAACTGGATATATTTACCCACAAAATTCTGGCTTCAAAAATAGTAGTGACAAACCAAACAATATCAATATGCCACTACTACAGCGATTATAACTATAATCAATGAATCATGAGCTGCTACTCAATCGCTGGAATGATCTCTTTTTTTCAGTATCTTTAGATAATGTATTTGGAAAAAAAATATTTTTAAAAGTTTTTTAAGGCAAGAAATTTTTTTGACACCTACTCTATAGAATATTATATATGAATTGAGTTAATAATTATATAATTTTTATGTTAAAATTGTAAAGGAATTGGAGGAAAGTTTCATATAAACTCGTTGGTGTCTCCGCACCACTGTTTTGTGGTGTTATAATCATTAACGATCCCCCTCCTCCTGTGAAGTTTTTTTTTAAATTGTTTTGCTGAAATTACTTCACCTCTGTGGACCTCTTCCGTATAGTTAACATCGAAATATTTTTATGTGCCCAGACGACACGTAATTTATAGACTGTGGACTCTCTACTGTAAATTGTAAAGGAGTAAAATTCAGACTTCCCCTTGTGATGTTGGTGTGTGCTGTCCGTTTTTCGTCAATGGTCCCGACACGACCGATCCGTGTTTCAGACAATTTGTCTTTCCTCAGGGATGTGAAGTGGTATTATACGACCAACTTTCAAAGAATCTGGGTAGACTCCATTGTAAAAGTCCTCTAGTAGTCTGGAGTGGATGCCTTTTGACGGAGTCGCTCTGGCTCCGTCTCCGGAAGAGAGAGAAGAGGAGAAGTTAGGGGTGGGTTTACCAAGTCCTACTGCATGGACTTAATGCCAGTTTTAGCTACACCTTTTCCAGTAGTGTTAAGCTGTGTGATAGCTTGGTAAGGTGTTAGTGCATTTTGTGATGTCTCCTGAAAGGCCTGTTTTAGTAGGTTTGAAGCTCCTGGAGCACCAGCCTAGTCATCTGTGGGGGGGGGGGGGGGGGGGGGGGGAGAGAGAGAGAGAATAACTCGAGGTGAGCTTTACGTATTAGTGTAGGGGGTTAGGGGCCACATTGACATGCAATGTGAGACGTACGAACAGAACAGTGCTCTCTTGTGAAGATTGATGACCTTCGGAGTGAGGAAACTCATGCAAAGATGAGATTGGTGAAATGTTTTCTCAACCTAGCTTGATGGTCTCTACCTGGGTAACATCAAGCTAGGTTGAGAGAACATTGCACCAATCTCATCTTTTGGTGAGTTTCCTCACTCCGAAGGTCATCAAATCTTCACAAGAGAGCACTGTTCTGTTCGTACGTCTCACATTGCATGTCAATGTGGCCCCTAACCCCCTACACTAATACGTAAACCTCACCTCGAGTTACTAGGTGGGCCTCCCATAGGGATACAAATACCTATCTAGGGAGAGGGCATTATGGCTTCTCTCTCTCTTTCTCTCTCTCGCTCTCCCCCCCCCCCCCCCCCCCCCCACAGATGACTAGGCTGGTGCTCCAGGAGCTTCAAACCTACTAAAACAGGCCTTTCAGGAGACATCACAAAATGCACTAACACCTTACCAAGCTATCACACAGCTTAACACTACTGGAAAAGGTGTAGCTAAAACTGGCATTAAGTCCATGCAGTAGGACTTGGTAAACCCACCCCTAACTCCTCCTCTTTTTCAGATTTGCATCACACCATACAATATGGTGCTATCACATGTGAAAACGCCTTAGCACATTTTGATAAATGACCCCCTAATTTTCGGGGAGATTTACAAAGCCATGACTTTTTTTTATCATGGGAGGGGCCCAAAATCAAGGAGGGGGTGTCCCTGGAATATTGAGCCATTACCCAATACCCTGCAGTATCGCTGCTAGATTTTTATCATGGTACAAATTCACGACAAAACTTTCTGCTGCAATACTGAGCCTAATAGCGCGATGGCAGCCCAGCTTGGCCGAAGCCACCATCACATTAAAGAGCCAAATAGCCCAACCCCCCCCCCATACCAAACCCAAGACCCTTGCTGTCCGTCAACCCCCCCCCCCCCCCCCCCACTGTCTACTTAGGCTGCTCTGGCCCTTCCATAAAAACAAAAAATCACTAATCCAACCACAAAGCAATGGCATTTACCTTTTCTTAACCCCTCCCCTTGTATGAAAAAAAGATCCCCCCTTGCCTTCTGCCCCCTTCCAAGTACCCCCCAGCAGTACTCATGCCTTCCCCCTCTCCTTAGTCCAAATAAGAATATATCCCTGGGGTCTCTTGGTCACCCCCGAAGCCCCAGCCTTAAAAAAAGACCTAGGTGGTCTAGGGAAGAACCCCCACCCATTTCCAAACCCCTCTCCCATACCTAAAAATGGAATAAGCATTGGTGATCAGTGAGGGCCCTGAGCACCCCTTAGATCTGGGTGTGGTTGATGCCATTTTCCAATATGATGTCGACCTGATCTTGCCTCTGTCACATGTGATATGTGAGATTTAGAGGAGGGGTATGTTTCTGGCCACTTGGCCCTTTATATTTTCCTGTTGGACCATTGGGGGCCTATGCTAGTGCCCTGATGCTCCTATGGGAAAATAACAATAGCCCCCTCAAATGTAATAAAATATAAATAACAGGGATGATTTTTCAAACTCAATATTATTTTATTAGCGAATTAGGTATGCATGAACTGTTTTGCATGGAAATGGAAAATTCATGCATGCAAATACCATGCAAAGCACCTCATTGTAATAGAGATGGGCTTTAGGTCCTAACATCATGCAATATTGCTAATATCATGGAATATTACCGCGATAAGGCGCAATATTCAGCAATATTCAGCATCTGCCGCATGGTAAACACCATGCATGGTAGCTATATTGCAGCTTTGTTAATTTAGGCCTTAGGTCCCTAAATATAGGTGAATAAATAGCAGTCCTAAATTTAGAAACATAAAGGAAATTTCAACAAGAATTTAGGACCCTAAAACTAGGTAAAAGTTACCTAATTAGGTGCTTAAAACTGAGGAGCTTAGGTCAGGCAGTCAGCTTTCTTTGAATTTTGGCCCAAATGAGATTTAAGTTGCAATATTGTGAAAGAAGCATGCTCGTTCTCTTTCTGATTCTCTTTTTTGGCCTTGTCTGGCTGTTAACATTCTGACAGTGCAAGATCCCCAGATTTCCCGCAGTAGCTTGTCTTACAGGGAATTTATCTTGTCATACACTGTTGACCATCCTGCAGTCAGCAGCTCTATTTTCAGATTTAGTAATAAGTCTCAGAGGTAGAAAAATAAAGAAACATATTCTTTATTCCCAGATACACAAACATATTAGACCCATGAGGGTTAGGGTATTACATATTCATTGATAATTTATAGTTTGTACAAGAAATACTACATAGAAATTGAAGACATTTATAATTTGTGTTTAATACAATAGATATATAGAAAATAAAATTGAAAAGTATTTTGAACAGTCTTGGAGAAAAGAAAGTGAGACTAAAGGGTCTATGTACTATTTATTTATTTATTTACAATCATTTATATTCCACCCTATCCAGACATCTGTTCTGGGCAGATTTCAGTGCAACAAACACAAATTAAAATAAAACACAGTGGAAGTTAATGTTAATGCTCATTAGTGATTGTGTATATGTATATACATCTAAACAAGAAATACCGCTGTCTTCTATAAATAGTAAGTGATGAGGATTATTGGAACAAAGATGAAAATAATATTATAATAATCCTCCTTTCCTCTGTTTTTTAAAATGCTATTAACTTAAATGCTGATAGATTGACCTTCATACTAGGTATCATGTGTTACCACATCTTTACTCAGCCTTATATATAATCATTGGTCAAGGTATTAGTAACTACAGTTACTATTACCGTATACAAGCTGTTAAACTGGATATATATATTTTTTAAAATGTCTTTTGCAGATAAAATACACTGTCTCTATTTAATTATTCATTTGTAATCATTTGTAGTAAGAATACAGTCTCTATATTATGAAAACAATTATAAAGAACTTAGGGCTGAATTTTCTAAAAATTGCAGGCCTTAGAGAATTGTGTGGTAACGGGGCGGGAGGTGAAGCGGGGGCGGGGCGGGCCTGCGAAAGCTGGCAGCGATCACACCACCACGGTGTGATCGCTGCCGGCTTTCACAAACCAATAGCACTACCGTGAAAGGTGGTGCTATTGGACGCGTTACTGGCGGCGATAAGGAGTCTTACCTTTTCACCGCCAGTGATGTCTCCGCCGCGTCCGCCCCAGTGCCAACCCGAATCCTCCCTTTCCAGTGCTGATGCCACCCCGATCTAGGTATCACAAGCAAAAAGGGACTTTTCGCATGTGATCCCGTTAGAAAATGACCCCCTTATTCATTTAGAGCTTGAAGTTTGAAGTAACGCTGCAAGGATATATTGGAACTCTGATGCCCGCTATAGATCACAGAGTCCAATACGGGACCGCATTTTGAACTGAATTAGTTCTTCCTCGAGGAGCGAAACTTTTGTTGGCATTTATAATTAGCAAAAACAACAAAGTGAATCATTTGCCATCATAGTTCTGATAATGCATAAGAACACTTACTCATTCACAGTGGCATTTACAGCTCGTAGAGGCGGAAAAACAGAAATAATGTCTCTAACTGGAAAGGGCTGCTACCGGCTCTCTTGATAAAAGGGGCTAGTTGTCAATCAAATGCTGTTGAACAAACTGCCTCCGATTACCATATAATCCAGTAGTGATGCACAATATTATTTTTACAAAAAACAATACCAGTCAATTTCACTATTTAAACCATATGGTTAGACAGTGTTGAGATAGAAAATCCTTCTCATTAACTCACCACTTCAGATCCTTAAACAATTGTGAATGTTGGATGCAATGTTGTACCATGGGTGCCTACTCTTTACATGTCTATATACAGCTCCGATGTTCATTCAAATGTATACGACTGGAGCATTTTTTTCTTCCCACGAATTGTTTTGTGTAAGGACAGAGAATCATATAAAAGACATTTGATAAGGTGCAATCTGTATACAAAGCTGATTAAAGAAGTGGTAAGACATATCGATGATGCCTAGTATAAAGATCATTCTATCAGTGTCTAAATTAATAGCATTTTAAAAACAAAAGATAAGAGGATAATAATAATAATAATAATAATAATAATAAATGTATATACTTACACTATTGAGAATTTTAAATATGTGGTACAGCAGATACTATCTAATGCTCAAGATCTAAGCTTTTTAACACAGCTATTTGCAAGTGTTTTAGTGTTATAACTTGTTTCCTGAAAATAATATTAACAGGCAAGCAAATATCCAAAACACAAAAAAAGTCTCCTTGCATTAACTCATTAGGAATATTAAATTTGGCTGTACTAAGCAAAGTTAATTTTGAAGAGAATTAACATTGCCTACTTATGCTGAAAAAGCTAAATACATCTCAGGAGGTATAGTTAATTTTAGCAGATTTAGTTGCTGCATTAATTCAGATTTTAAGGGCCTAAGCTTTCCTCCAACTCCAAGAAATGACCAGACCTCCAGGCCCCAGAACTTCCCGTCTTCCCTTCTCCAAAAATTTCTTCAGGCTTGCCATAAAGGCTTCAGGTCCTCCCTCTACATCCCCCAAATCCTTAAGAGACCTTTTGGGCTCAAATTCACTCAGTCCTCACCCAACTATACCCAGCTCACTGCCACAAAGTCTTCTTAATCTGCAGACATACATTGGCATTCTGGTCAGAGAGATCAGCAGTGATATTTTGATTTTGGTACCAATGCTGTAGGAAGGAAATGGGCTCCTTCCTGCTGACAATGATCAAAATGACTTTGGGGTAGGAAGCTGGATCTGGGCATATGAATAGATGAGTTTAGGCATACAGGGCTCCTTTGTGTTTAGGAATGGGTGTATTTGCTCCCAAAAGTATCTTTCTAGTTTGAAAGGTGGAGTTGGGGATGATGACTCTGTAGGCCATTATGTGTTTCAAAACAGGAACTGGGGAATTTGGACCCTGAAAACTATTTTAGGTTTGGTGGGGTGGTCCTGGCAGACCCTATGTATTTTAGGGGAGAGAGTTCAGACCCAAAAAACACATTCTGATTTGGAGGTAGGCTTGAATGCCTTTAAGTGTATTGGGGGATAAGGGTGGGGAGGGTGAATCTTGGAGTCAATCAAAGATGAAATCACACCGAGCATATAATGGACCTCACTCTCTGGTATACCCAGCAATAACATTAACAACAATTCTATAAGTTCATTATTGCAGTGCACTTATCAGAAACCCAGTAGACCTTAGAGGATAATTTTGTAATGTCTGCTATAAATTTGATGGCAAACACATACATATGATATACAAATTTCCAAAGCAAACCTATGTGTAACCTTGGCCTAAATTTGGAAGCCATAGGTAGACTTTTAATTGTACTTCACCTCTGCGGCTACCATTAGTGACACTGGGTGAATGGTTCTGTAGTACAGGATAACCTTTATTTGACCATTTCTTTCAGTGATTATGCTGAAAGAGATGACCTCTAGAGGGATTATAGCCCTGATTTATAAGCCTGAAGTCTGAGTGTGAAGAGGGATTTGTATTAAAAAGAGGAAGAAGGACCGTTTCTGGATTCTGGGGATATCCCTTAAGACATACTGATTCTGCCAGTGGATGCTGATAGGCCAAAGGATTACTTGTAGCAGCTAAGGCCTAGTATCTTATTAAGAGCACTAGGAGAAAAAATGAACATCCCTAATTACCAGAACAATTTGCTCCAGGAAAAGGCTTGTGCTTATGGACTAAAGGCTACTAGTGAGTGATACCTGGCTTATGAATGGGGGTCAAAACTGAAAGATTTGTTTTTGGGCAGTTCTGGATATTGTGAAAGACATGACTAACTTGCATGATAATAATTTCAAGGCTCTCCATGGATTAGATCCTGATTTGATAGGCCAATTCTTTATTGATAAAATTGACAAACTAGTACCTAGACAAACTAGTACCAAGAGAATGAGTATGTTAGTAATACTCTTAGATGGGAAGTTTTTTGAAGAGACAACAATTGATGAAGTTAACAACATCATGGCAAATTTAAAATTCAACTTGTGAGTATTGAGCAATTGCTCTAATGTGCTGTTTAAATGCATGAGAGAGAGGACATTGCTCCTTTTGTTCAGAACTTGGTGAATCTGTCATTAAATGAAGTTAATCTTCCTTCCCCATTGAAAAAGGTTTTAGTGTGTCCAGTTTAAAAAAAAAAGACTTTAACACTGAATGAATTTAAGAACCACTGACCAGTTTCCAATTTCCCATTTCTGACTAAAATATTAGAGAAGGTTGTTCTAAAACAATTGCAGAAATTCATGGATGATCACAATGTATTAGATATGCAGCAATAGGCCAGGACATAGCACAGACATTTTATTATTATCTCTTTGTGACATATTTAGGTGAGGATTTAATTCTGGCACTGAATTTTAACGTGTGCAGCTGGATTTATCAGCAGCTTTCAACACAGTGGATCACACCATTTTCCTAAATTGTCTGCAGGAAATTGGGATAGGTGATAGGGTTCTGAGATGGTGTTCCTCCTTCTTTAGAGACAGGAGTTATAGGGTACAAGTAGCTGGTAAGAAGTCTAGACTGTTCAATACCTCATCTGTAGTACCTCAGGGATCGGCCCTTTTAGCCTTTCTCTTCAATATATACTTTAAACCTATCTGTGATGTGTTTGCTGAATTGGATGTCAGTTATCAAATTTATGCCGATGATATCCAATTTTATGTGCCTATTAGAGGTTCATATGCCGAGACGGTGCAAAAGGTATCCTCTTGCCTGCTCCATTTACAATCTTGGCTAACCAAGAATAGGTTAGTGATAAACATGACGAAAACTAAGCTCGTATATCTCTCCAGATTTCCATGCAATAACACGCCTCAACATTTAGCTATAGCCAACTTTAGCATATTGATTTCTCATGAAGTTCAGAATCTGGCTGTCATTTTTGACACCAAGCTGTCTTTCCGGCCACAAATTAAACAGGTTGTGTGATCTTCTTATTATAAATTACAAATACTTTGCCATCTGTGTCCTTTTCTAAATGAAAATGAGTTGAAGACAGTTGTACACTCTGTGGCAATATTGACAGTGGATTATTGTAATGCACTATAATATATTGGTTTACCTCTTTCCACAATCCAGGCACTTGAATGTATCAAAATTCCGCTATTTGAATTCTGACAGGAATTCCAATCTCCAAGCACAGTAAACCTTACTTGTTAAAGTATCATTGGTTAGCAGTTATCTGGAGAATTAAATTCAAGGTTGTGTTCTTGAATCAATGGCCTAGTCTAAAACTGTTTTAACTCTACCCTGAAATTGGACCAATCCACAGGGACCTTAAGATCAGGCTCACAAATGTTACTGGATGTTCCATCATTCAAAGTAATTTGAATAGATGAGTCATGAGAGAGGCTCTTTTATGTTCAAGGATCTTTAATCTGGAATTCTTTACCACAGTATTTGAAAAGTGAAACTGGCTATTAGAGTTCAGGAAATTGATAAAGGTCTTTTTTTTCCACCAGGCTTTTAATATATATTGGGGTAGTATTGTGATAAGCTAATATGACATGGAAACAGAATGGGAATAGTTAAGTGCAAGTGATTTTTAGTCTTAGTTTTAGTATGATGATTGTGTATATGTATGTGTGATTCATGTTTGTTTAATGCTTTTAATATTGTGTTTTTTAATGTTGTAATTGTGGATGTTAAAGTAAGAAAAACACCAGTGTAAATATTAAATGAAATTAATCAAACATTACTTTTGTATATATATGAGGTATCAAACGTGGAGCTTCACCTTAGATATCTTGAGTGAAACAAACTACCACATGCCATCATTTGCCAGTTCTTTTTACATTTCATGAATATGTGATTATTTTCATAAAACTTTTTTTTTAAAAAGTCCCTTCTAAAATGGGAAGTAATCTACCAAAAGTGCAACAAATACTCTATTCTTAATTGTTAATCCTTAATTCTTGTTATGAGATATATCAGGGTTGAAGCCCTTGTCAGTCAGAAAAACAAATTACTTAACTTTTGTAAAAGTTCCAATCTGACTCCAATATGCAGAGAATCCAACAGTTCCAAATATGTTCAAGCTCCAGCAAGTCCCGGCATCAGTGCTTCCAATGGAATCTTCATTAGGACACCTGCATCCAAGACTGACAAAATTGAAAATGAACACTCCCAGTTATAACACTTTCATACAAAATGGCGACAATGGTGTTTTTCTTAGTTTGATATTCATATTACACAGTGTTTTTTCTTTGTTTCTGTGGTGTAACTGTGGATGTACCACTTGCAAATCACCTAGAAATGTTTCTAGGTGGTTAATAATTTTTTTAATAAATACATTTGAAGAAGAAGAAGTCATTGAAAGCCACTGCAACTCACACACAAGAGGTCTACATTGGGGGGGGGGGGGGGTGGGAGTTTGATGGTAACAGAAGGGAAAGGGTGGCATTTTTCTTTGTCCCTGTCCTGCTGAGTAATTCAGTCCTTTTCCCTCTGATCCAGATCCATTTCAACATTTGCCCAACCACTTTTTTGAACCCTGCCAAGATAGCAAACCCATGGTGCCAAGACTCTTTTATATTGTGTGCCCCAAACATATGCATATAAGTTTACTTTGAAATTTATCACACCTGAACTACACATACATAATTATACCTGCAAATATTTCCACACTGCACACTCATTTATTTTTAAAATGTACTCACATACTGTTGTGCTTGGAGGTGGACCCTTGTTCTGGAGAACAGCTCCCTGGTAGGGACCAGGAAGCACCTGCCCCCAGGGGGCAGAGCAAAGGAGGAGACAGAGGCTAGGATGAGCATCACCACTTGAAGCCCAAGGTCCCCCCGGGTGGAGCCCGTAGGGACCCGGGCTGCTTGGACTTAGGTGTGCCTCGCAGGGTCTCCCGGAGAGGTAGTACAGAGGTGTGCCCACCATCAGCAAGGGAGCGTGGATCAGACTTCACACTGTTGGCCTGGAGAGGCAAGGAAGGCCCAAACAGCATAGGCGATGATAAGGCTAGGGACAGAGTCAAAGTCAGGAGATGTGGTCAATGACAGCCGAGGTCAGAATCCGAGGATCAGTCCGAGGAGTAGCCAACGAGGCAGAGGTCAGGTTCTGGAGGTAAGACAAGGTCACAAGGCAGGCAGAGGTCAGGATGCAGGCAGCAGACAGGATGGTCAAGGAACAGGCCGAGGTCAGTACCACAGAGACAGTCCGAGGTAACTACATGGTGTTATGGTTTAGCGGTGTTTGGGTGGATTCTTGGGTACTGTGGCAGCCCCATGGGGAGCCATAGTACTGGGCTAGACTCAGGATGCACAAACACAGAATTTAGTTCTTTTATTATGCAGCTTGATGTGTACCACCAGAGGTGGCAGTAGGTGATCCAGAGGTAGCAGTCCCGGGACCCTCAGCAGAGGGGACCCATCTTACCACGTTGATATAGGATTCCGATGTAGATTTCCCAGGCAAGGCAATGCTGTAGATGAGATAGACTGAGAGTTAGAATACTCACTAGATGGTAGCTGTCGGTTGGCGATTCCATCAGGCTGAAGTAGATGGTACTGGCACCGATGCTGGGAGAGCAGGCCCTCGAGGAGAGAGTACCTAATCTCAGTAAGGCACCTGAAATAAAGCAGAGGGCCCCCGAGGAGCGGGTACCCAGGTTAGTCAATACCCTGAAGGGCAGAGAGAGAACTTCCAGCGCAGCACGGAAGCAGCAGAGTAGCTTAGACTGGCTGAGACTAATCCTTGCTAACTCAATGAGCTAGCAAACAAGTACAGGCTATATACCTGGATGGCGTGACGACACTTGAGGGGGACGCCCTCGAGGTTTGTGCCATTGCTAGAATAAAGACGTAGGTAGCGCGTGCACGCACACCCTAGTAGGTCCTTGGGATGGCGGGAGGCAATGCCATAGCTGTTCCAGGGATGCTGGAGAGGGCGGCTTGCAGATGTGGTGGTAGCCATTTTCCCAAGGTAAGCGGGAGGAGCCGAGAACAAGGTGAGGCATATGGGGCAAAGCCGTCTGAGACCAATGGATGCAACAGTACCCCCCTTCAAAGGTCGCTCTCCAGGCTTCCTACCTGGTCTTGGTTTCTGAGAATGCATTCTGTGGAATTGTTGAAGCATCTCTTTATCCATGATATTAACCAAAGGTTCCCAAGAGTTTTCTTCAGGTCTATAACCCTCCCATGACAGGAGGTATTCCCAAACTCTGCCTCTCTTTCTTACATCAAGGATTGCATAAACCTTGTATTTGATATCTTCTTCTGCATCAATTGGTGTAGGTTCAGGTGTCTTGGGTGAGAACTCACTAAGGACTAGTGGCTTCAGTAGTGAGACGTGGAATGCATTATAAATCTTCAATGCTGGTGGAAGCTTCAGACTGTAGGTGAGATTGCCTAGTCATTGGTGAATGGGAAAGGGTCCAACGAAGCGTGGAGCAAAATGAGCTGAAGGTAGCTTGAGTCTTAAATGCTTTGTGGATAGCCAGACTTTGTCAACCAGGCTGGAAATCTGGAGCCTTGCAGTGATGAGCATCATAGCCTTTCTTTGCTCGTAGTCCTGTTTTATGAAGCATCTCTTTGGTCTGAGTCCATAGTTGTTGAATATCTTTGGCAGTAGATTGAACTGCTGGGGACGACACTTACAGAGGAAGTGGTAGTGGTGGTAAAGGTAGTCATCCGTAGACCTCTTCGAATGGTGTTGATCCAGTTGATGTTGCTGGATGAGAGTTGATGGCGAATTCAGCCCAGGGCAACAGTTCAGCCCAATCATTCTGGCGAGTGCTTACATAGGCATGAATGAACTGCTTGAGTGTCCTATTCATTCTCTCTGTTTGCCTGTTAGACTGTGGATGGTATGCTGAGGTGAAGTCGAGAGAAATATCAAACTTTTTGCACAATGCCTTCCAGAACTTAGCTGTGAATTGGGCTCCTCGATCAGAAACGATGTTCTTAGGCATGCCGTGTAGGCTAAAGATATGCGTGATGAAGATCTTAGCAAGCTCCATGGCTGTGGGTAAGCGACGGAGAGCCACGAAGTGAGCCATCTTTGAGAAATAATCTACTGTTACCCAGATTGTGTTGTTTCCTTCTGAGAGTGGTAAGTCTACCACAAAGTCTGTAGCAATGTGTGCCCATGGCTCGTCTGGTACTGGCAAGGGTTGAAGTAGGCCCCAAGGCAACAAGGTGGCGGTTTCTCTCTGGCACAATTTGAGCACGAGAACAAGGTGAGGCATATGGGGCGAAGCCGTCTGAGACCAACGGACATAACAGATGGGAAGATGGACAGACAGATGCAGGAACAGAAGGACACTGGAACAAGGCTGGAATAGTAGGATCCTGGAACAAGGCTGGAACAGGACTGGAACAAGACTGTGAACATGGAGACAAACTAGAACACAATAGATTGCCGACCTTAGCCAAGGCAAGGACATACAGGCAGGGACTTCCTTATATAATTCCATCAATCAGGGAGCACCACGGAGCTAGGACCCGCCCCTGGCCCTACAAGAGGCTGGGCGGTCCGTCTGTACATAGGGGTGTGGTCAACGCCACTGGAGACTCCAAACTCCGGTGTGAGGCCTGGTACGCAGTGGAAGGCCCGGCGACCGCCGCCACCGCGGGACACCAAGGCCAAGAGGAGCTCACGTCTGCCGCTGGGGAGGCCGACCTGTGACCTGCAGAGGAGCTAGTGAGGTGAGCAGGCCCATGTGCGGGCCGGACACATATTTTTGAAAATTCAAAAGTATGCGTCTACTGTAAATGGAAACCTCTTCCTAACCCTGCCCCAGGGATGCCTCCAATCAGTCTGGGCAAAGTTACGTGTATTCATGCTATTTGTGTGCATGTTTATGCTCATATCTGGAAGATAAATTTGTAAGAAGCCATTTCCATGGGTAAAACTGTTGCGATGTTGCCTGCAGACTTAGCCGCAAGCAGCCTCTTACCTTCCTTGCCAGCCTTCCCGTTGCCATTCCCTCGTGGCCTGGAGGCAGCTAACCTTACCACTGTCACCGCTGCCATCCACAGAGGGCTGCTGTCTTTCCACGAAGCGGCCAGGAGGCCACTGACACCATTCCTCTGTGGCCTGGAGGCCGCCCATGTTCGTCTTCTGCACGGCGGGCCATGCCACCATGCTCCCATATGACCAGGAGGCAGCCGATACTGCCGAAGTCCCCACGTGGCCTGGAGGCCACCAAGGCTGCCGCCAGTTTCACCGCTTCCCGCGGCCTGGAGATCGCTGATATCGCCATCTTCACGGCCTGGGGGCCGCCGCCAAAGCCTTCTTCTTCATTGGCCAGGAGGCCTCCCTGAAGCTCCTCTTCCATGGCCTGGAGGCCACCATTGACCAGGTCCTTTACCACAGCCTGGAGGCCACTCCGGAGCTCCTCTTCACGTGGCCTGGAAGCCGCCATCATCTTTGTTCTTCATGGCAGGTAGCCACCGATGTCAAGGCCTTCTTCCTCCTTCACTGCAGGATGTTGCTGTCCCTGGTCCTGCCTCCTTAGGCGCGAGGCTGTGCCTCCTTGCTTCATTTAAAGGGCCAGCAGTGGGTTGTCTTTCAGGGCTCCTCCTGCTGATGTCCTCTAGGTGTTTCTTCTTCAGCCCTTTAAAGAGGGCCTTCCTTCAGTCCATTCTCACCTTTGCAAGGAGTTGGTCATGGAGTCGAACCTCTCCTGGATCTTCAGTTCCAGCTCTTCATTCCATGAGTCTTCCATGACCCTTCTTCAGTTCTTCAAGGCACTTTGTTCCTCGTTGGTCCTCCTTATCTTCGTCCATGGTTCCTGAACTTTCTTTGTCTTCATTCCATGTTCTGGTCTCTCGATGGATCCCGTCCTCTTGTCTTCAGATGACCTGATGTCTCCATGCCTCCATGTCCAGATGTCTCCTTGTTTTAGGATGTCCAGATGTCTCCTTGTCTCTGGATGTCCAGACGTCTCCGTCCTTTGATGTCTTCATCTGTCATGTTCCAGACATCCCTGAGTCCTCTTCTCTAGATGTTCCTTATGTCCAGTTGCCCTGATGTCCCGAGGTACCGATGTCCTTTCGTATCCAATGCCTTACATTCCAGTCCTGATGTTCTAAGTCTTTGTGTTCCAAGTCCTGACCTTGATATCTGGAGTTCCAAGTCCTGATCTTGATGTTCTGAGTTCCAAGTTCCAAGTCTTGATACTGATGTCCTTTGTCCACTCCTGATCCTGAAGTACCGTCAGTCACTAGCTTCGGGTCCAGCTTTGCCTTGCCCAGATCCTCGTCTCCAGCTAACCTTTTCTGGGAGTAAATCCATATCAATCCGGTGTCCATTTCCGGTGGCTAGAGTCCTCTTCTGGCAGGATCTGTCTTCGAACAATGCCCGGATTCCTCCTTCGTCCCTAGCCTCAGTCCTGCACATGTTCCATTCTCCGAATGGTCCGCAACCAGCCTCTTTAGGTTCTGTAGGGCACGCAGTGGGACAGGGTGGTCCACAACCAGCCCACGACAGCTGTGTAGGGCGCCCTGAGGGGCTGTGCCTGTCTAAGCCTCCGAGAATCCTGAGTCCTTGTCCTTGTCCCTTTCAAGTTCCAAGTGGTCTCGTCCAAGTTTCAAGAATCCTTGTCTTGTCTCATCCGAGTTCCAAGTCCTTGTCTGAAGTCCTTCCAAGTTCCAAGTCTTTGTGTGAACCTTTCCAAGTTCCAAGTCTTCGTTCGAGTCCTTCCAAATTCCAAGTCCTTGTCTGAAGTCCCTCCAAGTTCCAAGACCTTGTTTGAAGTCCTTTCAAGTTCCAAGTCTTCGTGTGAGTGTTTCCAAGTTCCAAGTCTTCGTGTGAGCCTTTCCAAGTTCCAAGTCCTCATCCGAGTCCTTCCAAGTTCCAAGTCCTCGTCCGAGTAACTGGAATCCTCTCCTCAGTTTAAGACTGATTTCCTTCCACATTTGAGCATCTTACATCCGAGTTCCAAATTCCAAGTGTCCTCATCTCAACTGATTTCCAAGTTCCCAGCATCCTCGTCTTGTCTGAGTTCCAAGTTCCCAGTGTCCTCTTTGTGTCTGAGTTCCAAGTTCCAATTTCCAAGCATCCTCATCTCATCTGAGTTCCAAGTTCCAAATAACCTCGCCTTATTCAAGTCTTGAAGCCTAGTTCAAGTCCGAGGTCCCATTGTGTTCCTTGACTCTGTCCGTCCTGCCGCATCTGCTACGCTCTAGTGGTAAGTCTGAAAGGGCTATTGAGTGGCTGGAGGCATACCCCAGAGATCAGCATTGCGTTGTTGGGTCTCTGCCAGTGCGTTCAGGTTCAGCAGAGTTTAGGGCAGTGGTCAGTCTACTCCTCCCATGCTTGGACACATCTTACCTGCCACGGCGCTTCCACGGAGCTCCTCTCTGCAGTCGCGTCGTGGTCCAAGGGCACACATCTCCCCGGAATCAGGAGCGCTCCCTAGCGCTCCCTCCAACAGGTTCCAACAAAAACACTCTTTTATCTGCAAAAATGCCTTTGAAAATTACCTTTTTCTGAATGTTTTGATTTTGCAAAACTAATTAGAACACATGATTAATGGTCCATAAATCTTTTAAAATAAATAAATAAAATAAAAATAAACTTTTATTCTCAAATTAAACTATACCTCCAAATGGTATCTTATAGGCATAAGAAATGCCATGCTAGGTCAAACCAAGGTCCATCAAGCCCAACATCTTGTCACCAACGATGGCCAGTCCAGGTCCCAAGTACTCAGCAGATCCCAAAATACATATGTTTCTTGTTACTTACTCTTAAGGATAGTCATAACTTTTTCCAGTCTACCTGGATAATAATATTTCATAGAGATTTCCTCCAAGAAGTTGTCCAAACCTCTTTTAAACACTGCTATACTAGTCACCTTGACCACATCCTCTGGCTACAGATTCCACAACTTGATTTTGCGCTGAGTGAAAAAGTACTGGATTTGATTTGTTTTAAATTTGTTATTTGTTAGTTTCATGGAGTGTCCCTTTATTTTAGTATTAAAGGGTAGATAACTGTCCTTTGTTTACGCATTCCACCCCACTCATGATTTTATGAACTTTTATCATGTCCCCTCTCAGTCACCTCTTTTCCAACCTGAAAAGCCCCAATCTGCATAACCTCTCATTATAGGTCAACTAGGTTCTATCCCCTTTATTATTTTGTTGCCCTCCTCTGCATCTTTTCTAATTCCGGTATGTCTTTTCTTAGATGGGGCAACCTGAGTTGCATGCAGTACTGAAGATGCAGTCATGTCATGGCTTAATACAGAAGTAATATAATATTTCCTGTTTTTTTTATCTATTACCGTTCAGATGATTTCTAATATTCTATTTGCTTTTATGACTGTTGCTGCAAACTGAGCTAATGATTTCAATGTTATTATTCAGTAAAATGCCAAGATTCGTTTACTGGATAGTAACTCACAATACAGAACCTATCATTATATACCTGTAATTGGTAATATTTTTCCCTATGTGCATCACTTTGCACTTTTCCACATTGAATTTAATCTGCCATTCATATGCTTCTTACAAGAAGTCATAATGCCTCTGTATCACTCCATGGTGAGACCACACCTTGAATACTGTGTGCAATTCTGGTCGCCACATCTCAAAAAGGATATAGCTGCACTGGAGAAACTGCAGAGAAGGGCAGTGAAAATGATAAGGGGCATGGAATGGCTGCCCTATGAGGAAAGGCTAAATAAATTAGGGCTAAGTTTGGAGAAGAGACAACTGAAGGGGGGGGGGGGGACATGATAGAAGTCTATAAAATCATGAAAGAACTTGAACAAGTTAATGTAAATTGGTCATTTACTCTCTCAGATAATAGAAGGACCAGGGGGCACTGCATAAAGTTAGCAAGTAACTCGTTTAAAAGAAATCGAAGAAAATTATTTTTCACTCTGAACATAGTTGCGCTCTGCAATTCATTGCCAGAGGATGTGATTACAGCAGATAGGGTAACTGGGTTTAAAAAAGGTTTGGATAAGTTCCTAGAAGATACATTCATAAAACTGCTATGATGGTAATTAATTAGCAATAGTAGCTTGTAATCTATTAAATGTTTGGGTACTTGCCAGGTACTTGGATTGGCCACTGTTGGAAACAGGATACTGGGCTTGATGGACCTTGGTCTGACCCAGTATGGCATGTTCTTATGTTCTTAAGATCCTTCTGCAGTTTTTCACATTCTACTCAGTTTTAACAGATTTGAATAATTTTGTATCATTTGTAAATTTGATCACCTCACTCATCGTTCCCTTTTTCTGATCATTTATAAATATATTAAACAGCACAGAGTTCAGTACCGATCTATGTGGTACTCCATTAAAGCTCTTTCTTCAACTGGAGAATTGACCATTTAGTCCTACTCTCTGGTCCCTGTTTTTTACCCAGTTATCAATCAATAGTAGTACACTGCCTTCTATTCCAGGACTTTTTCATTTCCTGAGGAGTCTCTCATGGAGGACTTTGTTAACTACCTTCTGAAAATGCAAATGCACTATATCAACTGGCTCACCTTTGCCAACATATTTATTACACCTTCAAAATCTTCTAAACTATTGATAAGGCATAACTTCCTTTTGCTGAAACCAATTTTTCCCCATTAAGCTATGTCTATCTATATGGCTAGTGATTTTGTTTTTAAGAATAGCTTCTACCATATTGAGAGTGGGAGCAGGTGGCAGATTCACTTCCAGTTTGAGTTTCTTCTAGCCTGAACCTGATTCTGGTTTCCCCTACTAAAAGTCTCTCTCTTTAGCTTGGCTGGGGGAGTCCTTGTCTTCTCAGTACTGTCAATACTGCAGAACTTATGCTTTTATCCTGTCTCAAATGGATTATTGTAATGCAATTTATCTTAGGCTGCTGGAAAAAACTGTTCTTAAACTTCACTTAAACCAGAATATGGCAGCTCATATTGTTTTTGGTAGCTCATGAAGGAACTTAGCTAAACCATTTGTTTTGCAGCTATACTGGTTGCAGATTGTAGACCAATATACGTTCAAAGGTTTAATTTTGGTGTCTAAAATGCTATAGGCTTTTGCCCTCCCCTCCTGAAAGTCTGAAATGAAAAGAGGCAAGGAGAAGGTTGAGATCAGTAGGGAAGTATCAATTACAACTACTACCTGAGAGGCTTTTTTGACATTCTCACTTTCAGAATAGATTGTTCTCAGCAGTCTCCCACTTGAGTTGAACGAGGAAAGTGATTTGCTGACATTCCAAAAAAAACTGAAGACATCAATTGGTAATAATGCATCTATTTAGGATCCGGTTTGAGGAGGAGGGATTAGGTTTGTAAAAGTAGGCTGATTGGAAGAAGTGTTGGGCATTTTATTGTGTTATAATGGATTTTATTGTTTTATTTGTATATGTAAAATGATTAATAAATAATGCTAAATAAATAAATAAATACTCGTATCTATGCTTCACCTAGATCTCTTTAAAGGAAATGTCTTTCCCATTATTGCTACTAGTGTATCTTCCTCTTGTTCTCTACACACACACACATACCATTTCTAGAATCATTTTGTGTGGAAAATCTCAAACACAGACAAAAAGCACAATAGATAGCACACACAGTCATTTGTTAAAATATATGCCGCATATTATCCACTTGCTGACTGCCTATATAGAATGACTTCCACTAAGATGACACAACATGTGAAAAGAGACACATGCACACTGTAGTCAGTGTATACCAGAGTTGTCCAACTCCAGTCTTTGAGGACCATAAACTGGTTTGCTTTTCAGGATATCTCTAGTGATCTAAAGTAGCTGCCCTTCTCTTTGGTTCTAGAAGCAGCTTCTCCATGAAGCAGTCATTTATAGCATCTAAAAACTTAACCTCTCTTGAATGTCTTGATGAGCATTGATATAGGCAAATGAGAGTATGATGAATGCAATTGTTCTCTAAGAATCATTGGACAGTTCACTTCCAGACAATCATTTAATCTTTATTGTGAAGAGACTCCTAAACTTCAAGGCGAACAAACTCCAGAGGTAAATATGTTCCCCCTAACACGGACACTGTGTTATGCACCGACAGTGTGCCTTGTCGCAAACATTTAGTTCCTCTCTGATTTGTATCTGTAAGAGCTCCTCCTAACATCACAAGTGCATCTCCTATGAGTATCTTCTACTGGTATGTATTTCTGACTGATTTCTGTGTCTTGCTGACCCAGTTTCTTTTGTCCTCTATATATTATGACATATATTTATCTTTTCATTTTATAGTTGTTGAGTGCCTGTTCAATCACTCCTGAAGCAGCCTATGGGTGAAACACGGTGTCCGTGTCAAGGGACATAGTTCCTCTGCAGTTTGTTCATCTTGATATTTAGGTGTCTCTTCACAATAAAGATTACATGATTGTCTGGAAGTGAATTGTTCAGTCAATCATCATACTCTCATTTGCCTATATCGATATTGCTTAAGTGTGGATACCCCCTCCTTTCTTTTTTCTGCTTTTGTTGATGAGACATTAATCAAATCAATTTTGGGGTAATTGAAATCTCTCATTATTGCTGTGTTGCCAAATTTCTTTGCCTTTCTAAATTCAGCTAGCATTTCAGTCGATTTCTTCATCTTGGCTAGGTAAATGGCAGTATACAGCCACTGCTGTTCTCTTACCTGCCACTGGAATTTCTATCCATAAGGTTTCCACAATGTATTTTGTTTCTTGCAGTGCCATCGTAAAAGTCAGAGTCAGAACTCAATCTTGTACTGAGTCCTGAGAGGGTACCAGGGATGGGGGCGGGGATTTATACTCAGTTTCCTGGAATACAGAATATTCTTTTAAAACATTTTGTATTGTCTAGAATTCTTTTTGGAGAACAGTCTAACTCACTGGCTGAGGATGACCTCTGGTATGTGAGACCATATAATCTTTTTGAGCTCCTTGCTGTCTTTCCCAGCTATCTGTTTTTCTTCCTTCCTACCCCAATGCAAGATCTCAGATTGCCCTGTTGACCCTGCAAATTTATAAACAATTTAAGCTACATTTTTATTTTTTTGCCTCATCAGGGTTTAAACTGTAAGGGCACAGAGCTTAAAGAGGACACAGATTATAAGAAAAGATAAATATGAGAAAAGATTAAAGAAGGCAGAGGGAAAAAAAAGGGCAAGAGTTTGGAAACAGAAATGAAGTCATGCAGTGAGTAATTATAGCAATGATGAGATGATCCTGAAATATTCATTTTTAGTATATATTGCAATGTCATTGCTTTTCAAGTCTTACATGTGTTCCATATGTATCTTTATATTTTGCTGAAGTCCTTACATTTGTATATGCCTTTTAAAATAGTAGAGCAGCAATTTGTGTAATTTGATAGTTGAATATGATGTACTCCTACTCCACAGTATTGTGTGCCATTGTTCGCCTAGTGTGGTCCTAAATTGTGTTATATCATGGCATTCCTGGCACATATATCATGAAAAGATGTCACTAATTCTGTTGTACATAATCTGAAACATCTGTGCTCTGACAATGAAACCATTAGTAAGCCTGCATGTTTCTCTGAACTGCTAGGGTTATTAACTAAAACCTCTTTAAAATATATACTGTATTTTTACTGGAAATAAAGGGATACATTTTCAAAGGCTTAGTCAGGATCTATACATGTAGAATACATGGCTATAAGGGTAGATTTACTGAATGTGCATTAATGTGTTATGTCACTTGAAAGTATATACATTAAGATGTATTAAAAAGAGGGAAACCCAGGGCTGTTTTGGAGGCATGTTTGGAAACTACGTATGTCATTTAGGGGTAGATTTTCAAACATACGTGTGTGCGCCCATGTGCACGCGGCTTTTGGTGTGTGCACATAGACGTGCTGATTTTATAACATGCATGCCAGTGTGTGCATGCCATAAAATTGGGTGGACGCATGCATATGTGGGCAGCGCGCACAAGGGTGGGGGGGGTGAATTTTTGTGGTCCACACGGCCCACACTTGGGCCTTCCCCAAGTGTGTCCACTCTTTAATTGGAGCAGACTGGGAGGGAACTTCCCTAACCCCCTGCCTAACCTTCCTTCCCCTTCCCCTTCCCCTTTCCTCCCCACCCCCTACACCTAACCTACCTTGCCAGAATATTTTTATTTTATTGCTTGCTGCTCCTCGGGAGCAGAAGTAATTTACATGCGCCAGCCAGCTGCTGATGCACGCTTCAGTCCCAGCCAGCCTCTGTCCCGCCTTGCCCCGTCTCTCCCTGCCCAGAACACGCCCCCAACCCCCCAGCCTGCCCCTTTCTCAGGGCCTGGCTCTTGTGCGCATATCGCCACTTATGCACGTGGCCGGACTCTTGAAAATATGCCATTGCACAAGGGCCCAGTCACTCGCGTAAGTGTCGATTTTATGCACATGGCCAATTTAAAATTCGGCTGTTAAGTTTCAAAAATATATCTGTGTAGCAGGCATTCTGCTAATGCACATACTTTATACTAACATTCTGTGCTGTGAAAGTATATACATAATAACATAAGAAATTGCCATGCTGGGTCAGACCAAGGGTCCATCAAGCCCAGCATCCTGTTTCCAACAGAGGCCAAACCAGGCCATAAGAACCTGGCAATTACCCAAACACTAAGATGATCCCATGCTACTGATGCAATTAATAGCAGTGGCTATTCCCTAAGTAAACTTGATTAATAGCCATTAATGGACTTCTCCTCCAAGAACTTATCCAAACCTTTTTTGGCTACATAACAAGCCAATATTCAAAGCAAATGTGCATGGGTCCCTAGTGTTTGAAAATCAACTGAAGCTATGCAGGTTGAAAAGTACCCATCTACTTTTGCAATTAGATGCCCTTTTGAAAATTTATCCTAAAGGGTTTACCATGATCCCTTGTCATATTACCTGGCTTGAAAAAAATGAGGGGCCCTGGCAATGAAATAATGTGCTGTTCTGCCTCACCCGCCCTTGGCTGGCACTACTCTGGGAAAAGGTCAGAGAGAAGCTCAACAGTGACAAAAGAAAGCAAATGTTTTCCTCAGTCATTTGAAAAGTAAAATAATGCTGTAATGTATATAAAAGAAAGCAAGACTTCCCAAACCTGTCTTGGTAACCCCACAGCCAATTGGGTTTTCAGGGAGATTCATAATGGCTATGCTTGAAAGAAATTTGCATACATTGGAAAGTCGGCATAGACAAATTGATCTTATGCATAATCATTGTGAATCTCCTGTAAATGCAACTGAGTATGTGGCGAACAGGACAGGTTTGGGAAGCCCTGCCCTAAAACCCGTGAAAGGGTGATTGAATGAATGTAATATCAGGAGAAGTCTAAGCAAGGCACTGATTCTTCCTTTGCCAAGAGACCAGTTGACATAGTTTATAGTAATGAACCAGGAAGGAGGAGCCAGCAGTCTTTAAAATCTGGGCTCACAAGAACACTGGAGGGATCGTGAGGGAGCAGTTGTGAGCATGCGGCTAGGCTTTGCGATAAAATTGCAAGTCCAAGGGAAATATTTTGGTATTGGTGTTGGAAAACGTTGTTCTAGGACTTGGAACCTACTAAAAAGTATATTTAGGAATTTAGTGGCTAAAGATTAATATTAATCCATAGAAATTCCAGCTGAGTCCAAGATGATCCTGATGTTGCTTGTTTCTTTATAATTTTTAGGGGGGGTGCACATAAAAAATGTTTGTTTCAGTTTGTTTTTTCGTTTCTCGGAGGAGGCTTCATTTTTTGGTTTGTGTAATGTTTTTGTTTTGATTAATATGTTTCCTTTACTGAAAAAAAACCCATTAAATAACCTACCTAGCCCAAAAGAACAGCCCGCCTCAAAAATGTGTCTTTCTGAGATCTTACAAACCCCTCTCACTCTGCAAAAACAACTACCCAGCTGGGCTGAGCCAGGCTCAGCCAATGCTCCACAGGTCCCTCTGATCCCAACTCCCACCCCCTAAAAGATTTCCAGGTCTGGGGACCTCCCTGGGTCCCAATTCCTCATCCCTATGGTCCCAGAAGGACCAAAGGGTTGGAGCAATGCTGACTCTCTCCAGCAGCGGTGAAGGCAGGAGAAGGCCCGTGCATGATCCGACTGGGAGCAGGAGGAAGCCCGCTCAGCTGCTGCTCCTTTTCCTGTATTCAAAATCAGCATGAATGGTATTCACAAGTTGCGGACATAGCACTTCCTTCATGCTGGCAATCCAAAAAAGAAAAAAGAGGGTCGCCCATGGATCCCATCCCACCAGCAGCGAAGGCAAGAAGAAGCCCGTGCATGATGCGACCGGGAGCTTCCTAACACCAGGGTCATGCCACTCAGGAGCCAGAACCAGTTTCCAACCTGATCACCCACTGCGACTTGCAAACCTCTAGGTAACTTTTTTTTTGTTTTGTTATTATTTATTTATTTATTTATTTATGTACTCTTTTAAAACAACTGCTCATACTTACAACCACAGGATTTTCCTTTTCTTTGTCCCTACGATACTCTGGGGTATTCTCATGATAGAGATTTTGCTTAGGACTAGAGCATGAATGAGAGTGTATCAGGCTGTGAAAAGCACAGAAGTGTGTGTGTGTGTGTGATCATGTGTGTATGTGTGAGAGAGCGAGAAAGAAGTAAGTGAGAATGAGCAGGTATGTGTGTGTGAACGAAGGAGTGAGTAAACAAGTGTATATATTAGAGTGTGTATGTGTAAGACAAAGTTTGTGTGCATACCTTCCCTCACCTCGCTACTCCATGACAATCTCAGGGTGACCAGAAATCTAAAGTTCCCAGGTATGCCCTGCAGTGCCTCCGCCAGTCGAAGAAGGGAGAGGCTGGCCCTGTGATAGTAAGTGCCAGTGTATAGGGTGTGTGTGTATGTGTGTGGTTGTGTATGAGGAAAGTTTTGTGGGTATGTTTGAGGGTGTTTGTGTGGGTATGTATGAGGGTGTGTGTGTATGTGTATATGTATATGTGTACTTTGCATAGCCAGGGGTGGGAGGAGGCGGCAGAACACTGCACGGAGCGGCAGTAGCCACAGAGGCATTCACGGAGCAGGATGCCAGTGGTCGGTGTTCCACCTTCACGGAGTGGAAGGCTGGAGTGGCATTCACTGAGCTGGATGCTAATGGTATACCACCTTCACGGAGTGGAAGGATGGAGGGCTGCCGTCTCCAAAAAAAACAAAACAAAACAGAGGGGTGGGTAAGAGTATGTAAATTTACCAGTTAGGACATAGGCTATAGGTATTGCCAATTATTAGGCTTGTTCAATATTTGTTGAATGTTAATGTGGCTCATGAGAATGAGGGCTACTACCTGGAGATAATGCCCTTGTTCGATGTACATGCACACAGTTGGGTGAGACTCCAGGGTTGCTCTGGGCTTCAACAGCAAGAGGAAATGTGGAAGTAAAAAAAGAAAAAAAAGGTTTTGCATTCACAAAGAAGCGAGATGTAGCTTGCTTGTTACGGCGGTTACTTCCCCAAAACCAGATAAGCCAATACTTATCTGGTTTCAATGCATATCCAGCATAGCACTCTGCTTCAACGGCAGGGGAGAAAGTCCAACACTTCTCTTTCAACGCATAGCTCTCTGATACAATGGCAGGGGGAATGTAGAAAGGAGGATCTGTATATGGACAACAGCCAACGGGGTCCGAATTGCGTAGTCTGGGTGGACGGAGGCATGGGTGTAGCTTGCTTATTGCGGCAGTTGCTACCCCTAATTGTGCTAGATATTCACTTGGATGTAGTTCCAGCAGTGCTCTCTGCATTAATGGTGGGGTGGAGGGGAAATAGAACAAAAAGGTACTAAAAACCAAGAGTAACAAGTATGTGAAAAAAAAAAAAAGTACATAGCTTGCTGGGCAGACTGGATGGGCCGTTTGGTGTTCTTCTGCTGTCATTTCTATGTTTCTATGTTTCTATGTGTGTGTGTATATATGAGGGTGTGTGTGAGGGTGTGTGTATGAGACAGTGAGTGTATAGAAGAGTAAGAGTGTGTGTGCCTGTGGGTGCGTGTATGAGAGGGTGCCTGGGTGCGGGGGTGGGGATGAGAGAGAGGAAGCATGTGTGTGTGTATACATGGGTGAGACATACACCAAGCGTGTGTGAGAGACAGAGGTAGCATATTTTGTTTGTGTCTTTGTGTGTGTGTGTACCCCCAGTTCACGACAATCTCAGAGAGAAAGGAATGGAGAGTGGGGGATTTAAAAAACCTTATTAGTTTTAGTTACTGGATGTTGTTTGATATCTGCTGCATTTTGACATATTCTATCGATATTTAGGACATTTAAAAAAATGTGTACAGGATCTTCAAATTATTGAATATTCTATTCATCGGGTATTTTAAAATTTATGGGGTAGATTTTCAAAGGGTTACGTGCGTAATATACGCTCGCAACCCTTTAACAACCCTCCTGCGTGTGCCGAGCCTATTTTGCATAGACTCGGCGGCACGCACAAGCCCCAGGACGCGCATATGTCCTGGGGCTTTGAAAAAGGGGCGGGAAGGGGGTGGGGCCATGGGCTTGGTGCCAGTCTGGGGGAGGTCCGGGGGCGGGGCCGAGGCATCCAGCACAGAGGCTGTGCTGGGGGATGGCACGCAGGCAACCGGCTGGCACGCACAAGTTACGCCTGCCAGAGGGGATTTAGGTAGGGCTGGGGGTTGGGTTAGATAGGGGAAGGGAGGTGAAGGTGGGGGGGAGCGGAAGGAAAGCTCCCTCTGAGGCTGCTCCGATTTTGGAGCGGCCTTGGAGGAACGGGGAAAGCCAACAAGTGTTGACCCCCCTTGTGTGCCGACCCCGGATTTTATAACATGTGTATGGCTGGGTAGCACGCACAAATGTACCTCGCATGCACTTCTTTAAAAATCTACCCCTATATTTTTAGTATGGTTTTAATATTCTGATTGATTTATATTTCTTGATTGTATTGTTTTGAGGAATAGTGATTTTCTGCGTTTCCATTGTTACACGGCATACTAGGGATGTGAATCGTGTGCCTGAGCGTTCCCGATTTCGGGATCGTCTAGCCATGGGAAAATCTCATTTTCCTGCGGATCCCCGTTTTTTTTTTTTAGTGAAAAATCGTTTTTTGGGTTAGTGTGCGCTAACTCATGTTAGCGTGCACTAACAAAAAATAGCAAAAAGTAACAAAAAATAACAAAAATAAATGATTTTTTGTTAGTGCACGCTAACATGAGTTAGTGCACGCTAACTCCCGTTAGCGTGCATTAACCCGAAAAACGATTTTAACGAAAATTCGGGGGGAAAAGTGATCGTTTCTTTTTTTACCCGATATATTAATGAATTTAGAAATATCATACGATATTTCTATTCATTAGAAAAATGATTCACATCCCTACTGCATACAGAATCTGACTTGTGGTTTCCAGTTCAGTTTTTGTCTGCATGTGTGCGTGTGAAAGAGATAGAGAGAGACAGAGGAAGTGTGTGTGTGTGTGTGTCTCACACACATGCATGCTCCCTCTGGGGCAGATTTTATAACCTGTGCATGCTTCCTACATTTGTGCGCACTTCCCGGCATGCACAAATGTATGCCCGATTTTATAACATGTGTTTGCATGTTATAAAATCCAGGGTCAGTACGCGCAAGAGGGTGCACACTTGTGCACCTTGCATGTGCCGAGCCCTAGGGGAGCCCCGATGGCTTTCCCCATTCCCTCCACTGCCCCCCACCTTCCCCTCCCTTCCCCTATCTAACCCACCCCCAGCCCTACCTAAATGCCCCTTACCTTTATGTCAGCAGTTATGCCTGCCTCTGGCAGGTGTAACTTATGCACTGGCCAGCTGCCGGCGCGCCATCCCCCTGAACGGCCGCTATGCCAGAGGACTCAGGACTGCTCCTGGACCACCCCCGGACTATCCACAGACAGGCGCCCCACCCCCGGCCCCGCCCTTCCCACCCCTTTTTCAAAGCCCTGGGACATACGTGTGTCCCGGGGCTTGTGCGCATCGCCGAGCCTATGCAAAATAGGCTCGGTGCGCACAGGAGAAGGTTTTCTGGGTTACGCGCATAACCCTTTCAAAATGTGCCCCTCTGTCTCTTACCAAGCATGTATGTGGGTGTATGAAAGAGAGGGAGCATATTGTGTATGTGCGTATGCCTGCCTCCTTTCTACAACAATCTTAGGATGACAGATATGGAGAGCGAGAGATTTTTAAAATCCTTATTAGTTTTAATTATTGGGTGTTATTTAATATGTCTTTAATATGTCTGCTGTTTTGAAATATTTTATCAATGTTTAGGACATTTTTAAATTATATATTGGGGGGGGGGGGGGTGCCACAGAAGTATCCGCCCCAGGTGCCAAATACCCTAGGTACGTCTCTGGGTGACCACTAAAAGGAAGGTAGAACAGGATGAGGAAAAAACAAGATCATGATGTTTCTCCTAACATGTGCACCAGTTGCTCATGCTAAGTATATCCAGTGGTGTGTGTTGTTGAAAAAGATGTCAGCCGTGTTGCTGCTTTAGCAAGCCAGATTTTGAGTGCATCCCAGTTTTTGTTTTTATTTTTTTTTTCATTTAATGCTTTTGCTTTCTATTGTTATAATTTGACAGAGAAATGGTGACATAGCCTAGGGTGAAGAGTGCAGAGCTGAGATCTTGGAAGTTCCTATTCATTTTTCTTGTCTAATAGCAAAAACAAAATAAAGGATTTTATACAGGTACTATAAAAAGTAGTAGGTAATAAGGAATGGTAAACTTTCACTAAAACAAAAAAGCTAAGAAAGCTATGTTTACTATGAATACAAAATAATTTGTAACTATGAATTTGTAACTATGAATACAAATTTGTAACTATGAATACAAAATAACATGCAAGCGCATGTTATAAAATTGGGCGTACATGTGTGCGCGCCAGGTGGCGCACGTGCATATGTATGCCCGCGTGCTCCTTTTTAAAATATACCCCTAATTGTAATTGAGGCTTTGTGTGTATTAATTATTTTAGGATAAACTATTTTGATTATTTTGCTTAATTAAATTATTTTCTATTTATATTAAAATTAGTTTTGCTTTTTTTGGGTTTTTTTTGTTTTATTACAAGGTTCCATTCGGTATTAACTAACCAGTTCTCTTGTCTACCACTTAAAGAGTGACCGTAAGCAATTCCTTGCCTTTTAGATAAGTTACACTGCACCATATGAATTATTCTTCTTTATAGTGTTTTATATGCTCACATTACTATATAAATTAGGGTAGATTTTAAAAGAAGCGCGATCAGCCTACTTTTGCTTGCGCATCAGACTCAAGCAAAAGTACGCTGGATTTTAGTAGATACGCGCGGAGCCGCGCGTATCCACTAAAATCCTGGATCGGCGCGCGCAAGGCTATCGATTTTGTATAGCCTGCGCGCGCCGAGCCACGCTGCCTCCCCCCGTTCCCTCCAAGGCCGCTCCGAAATCGGAGCGGCCTCGGAGGGAACTTTCCTTTGCCCTCCCCTCACCTTACCCTCCCTTCCCCTACCTAACCCACCCCCCCGGCCCTGTCTACATCCCCCCCTTACCTTTGTCGGGGGATTTACGCCTCCCGGAGGGAGACGTAAATCCCCGCGCGCCAGCGGACCTGCTGCGCGCCGGGCCGCAACCTGGGGGCGGGTACGGAGGGCGCGGCCACGCCCCCGGGCCGTAGCCACGCCCCGTACCCGCCCCCAAAACGCTGCCGACACGCCCCCGCAACGCCGCGCGCTCCGGCCCCGCCCCCCGACACGCCCCCCTCCGAGAACCCCGGGACGTACGCGAGTCCCGGGGCTCTGCGCGCGCCGGGAGGCCTATGTAAAATAGGCTTCCCGGCGCGCAGGGCCCTGCTCGCGTAAATCCGCCCGGTTTTGGGCGGATTTACGCGAGCAGGGCTCTGAAAATCCGCCCCATTATACATAGATATGATTATAATCTATCCCTCCCACTGTATTAAAATAACTATAAGTAATATTGATTATATACTGACATTACAAGGTAAATTACAATAAGGCACTTAACAAAGTATGCAAGCATTTTTCAGCCTCCATAAATCAACCTGATCTTCGAAGACAAAGATATGCATTGTTTGCATTTAAAGTTGTTATGCACATGATAAATGTATTAGCATACCTTGAAATAATCTCCAGTGATGGTGTAAAAATACACCCATAGCTATGTGTGTACATTTTTTGAAAATGAAATGTGCATGGATACTTTTCTCTCCCAACCAATTATACCCCTGAAACATCTTTTTTTTAATGCATACATTTAGGTGGCTGAAATCCATTTAACTGGATTCAACATTCTACTTGCATGATCCTTGTTGTTATCCCCTTAGATCCCAAGTACCTGATTGTAATCTTCTTTGAAGTGCCAAAAAGCAGAATATTAAAAAAAAAAAAAAAAAAGTAAGCTTTGAACATGTACACTGCTCTGGTGCACTCTGGTTTGCAAATCTGCAAACAAATAATTGGAGCAGTGAACAGAACCTTATTTCCAAAAGAAAGAGGGCTTATGAGATCACCATGTCATGTTTGGGTTCATGTGGCCCTCTTTATAATCCTTGTGCTTTGTGTCCTACTCACACCATATTTTCAGAACATATCACGGTCTATTAGTTCTGTGTTGATCTTCTTGTTACATATGTAGGGCAATTTTCCAAAAGCTATTTCCACATGGAAAAGTGACTGTGAGAATTGCGGACCATATCTCTGGGTAAGTTACATGCTTTAGTACCAATACATGCATAACATTGCCAACAGTAAGGGGAGGGATTCTTAGGATGGGGTTGGGGACAAGTTTAACCTTATGCCTGCATGTTTGTATTTCCATGCACACATGTAAATTTACCCAGAAAAGGTATCCACACAAATATCAGGTGCACATTTTTGCGCATACTTCTTCTTAAGCAATTTTCAAAGGGAAAGTTTTCCTTTCAAAACTGATGTAACGTTTGTGGGAAAAACTACCCACAGATCTTGCGTTTGTGTAATTTGATAATTGATCTATGTCTATGGAAAAAGATCTTGATGAATCAAGCCCTAAATCACTAGGGAAAATGCAAGAGAAAGAAGTGTTAAATCAATTGGTTAATTACATTGAAAATAAAATATTGCATGATGACTGTGTGGTTTTTGTAAAGAACAAGTTAGTGAGACATTATTGGTATCAGTATCATCTAGATCATTTATGGTTGTTCTGCTTGATGTTTCCTCAGCATCTGATTCCCTTGCCCACGTTATTTTAAAATAGAGATTAAGTAGGTGGGAATTAGAGGAACAGTTTTTCTCACAGGACAAGCAGGATGGTAGTCCTCACAAATGGGTGACATCGAGGATGGAGCCCTGTACGGAAAACTTTTCTGTCAAAGTTTCAACAAGCTTTGACTGACACTGGCACACTGGGTGCACTGAGCATGCCCAGCCTGCAATTATCCCTGTGAGCCACAGGTGTCTCCCTCAGTCTTCTTTTTTCCGCTCTGCAGTCAGCATAGCGGTTGGAGCTCTGTGAGGATTTTTTTAACTAATTACCTCATGGAAACACTTAACTTTTCACTTCAAAAAACACTTTTCCCTGCACAGGTCTCCCTCCGCGTACGTTTTTACGACGCTCGGTGAGTACTAATTCTTATTTTTCGGTCGGTTCCTGTCACTATCTTAAGGCTGTTAACTGACTGAAGCCTTCCCTTCCCCCATTTTTCAGTTAACTTTAAACAGCTTGCGAGTGTCTCTGTGACACTCTGCTTGCTTATGCTAGTGGGGTAGGGATTTTTTCCTTAACTTTAGGACCTCTGTAGCTTCAAGTCCTTCGTTCCCTGGTACCCTCACGCAGTCGATACCTATCACTACACCGGTACCCTCCTAAACCGCCCTGGGCTTTTATATGTCATCAGTGCCCCTCCCCCCACGGTGCCCTGATGCCTTTATCCATGTTTTTTGCTTTTCAGTGCTACCAGGCTTTTTTCCTCCTACGCACTGTTTTTTTCCCTTGGGCTTCCTCGGTGCCGTCCCTACCCGGATGCATGCCATTGACGCACACGCTGTTAGTCACTGCCATGCATACTCGGGTTGCCGCCACCGTTGCCCGAGACACTTTTTAACGATCCCAGGGTCACTTCATCGATGCCACCCCCTTTTTGGGGATGCCATCGATGCCCCATCCTCCCCACCGATGTCCGGCCCTTTTCCGACGGTGGGCATCGGTGCCACATCGATTTCGTCGGTGGGCATCGATGCCGGATGGTCCCCATCAGTGGACATCAGTGCCGGATGGTCCCCATCGATGGACATCGGTGCCGGATGGCTTGTCCATCGATGGACATCGGTGCCGGATGATTTGTCCGTCGATGGCATCGGTGCCGGATGGCTTGTCCGTCGGTGGCATCGGTGCCAGGTCCTTTTGCATCGATGGACACGATGCCCAGGTGTTTCATCCATGGGCATCTATGTTAGAATGCATCCATCGAGGGCAGTCAATGCCAGGCTGCTCCCATCGGTGAAATTCGATGCCCAGGTGGGTCCCATCGGTGGGTATCCATGCCGGCTCGATTCCGTGGATGGGCGTTGATGCCAATGCCAGCCTTATGGCTGGCATCGATGCCCATGCCGATTCCAGGACTGGCGTTGATGCCGGGATGGAATTCATCGACTGGGAGATCCATGCCATCGATTCCATACGTGTCCATATCGATGCCACCGACACACGTGTCTGGGGCACCGATGCCATGTACACTTGGAAATCTGAGTCTGTCCAAATCGATACCATCAACGTCTGTGGCCCTATAGTTGATGCCCGTGGCCATGCCACAAACGGCATAAATGCCCGCCTCCATGCATCGATGCCCTCGACACCTCCGTTTTCCTTCGGTGTCCTTGACGCCCTATTGATTCGACTTCGACTCAGTCGATGCCGGTATCTTTTTCAATAACGGCAATGTTTTTCGATTATTCGATTCCACATCGTTTCAAAGATACCTATGCCAGTGCTGTCAGTGCCCGTCACTGTCATCATTCTCCTGGCCAGTCATCGACGATTTTTCATACCCATTTTGATGATATCCTCGAAGCCCCTTAGGTTGCCTTCAATATCGTCAATACCGACATAGCACCGCCACATAATACCCTCGCCTCCTCACATTGCTCCACGCTTTGGGTTCTTTTTTAAGCCCCGTATTAGCTTAAGACACTCCATTGTGTCAGGAGCAGAGCAGGCGTGCTGACAGTTCGTCATCGATCGCCTTCCAGGACGACGAGGGCTTCCATCTCGGCGCTGGGGAAAGACCGGGCCGAGCACCGTGGCACCCATCATCGCCGACATCGTGATCGTCCGCCGCTGACGCCATCCAGCACATCGGTGCCATCCTTCTCCAGGCTGGACAACGCTCGGGCAGAGCGACATCACCACTGCCATCAGCACTGTTCCTACAGTTTTGGCAGTCCTTGGTGATCCAGAACTTCCGGATCCAGGTCCGACGGCTTCTGCATTGGCGTCACGACACATCGAGCCGCTGTGACGAGGGAAGGGAACATGAGTTCCGTTAGGGCTCCTCTGTTCCTGGCGTGCCCCACCGTCAAGTGGTGTGGGACTATGGCCATCTGTTACACTTAGCAATCTAAACACCACTCACGCCTGGCCTGTCTCCTCTGTACCTGTGCCACCATACCGGGTTTCAGAGCGAGATGGACGTTTACGTCCCCGGCCTTACCCTCGAGGACTCCGGAGACCGTCGGAGTCAACAATCTTCACCGGCTCGTCTTGCGGCGATCCACGTCGGATGGTAAGTACCCGCTTCGGCGGCATTCCCATAGAGTTGTGTTCTCCCATTCGGACCGTGGTTCGAAAAGTTCTGGGTCATGTGCCTTTTAGAACTGTATTAGTGTCACATATCGCTATGTTAGCCACAATATCAGGAGAACCCCTCTATCTTCTTGGGATTGCAGCAGGGCTTCTTCTCTTGTCAGTAACAAGTCCCTGTGCCGACCAATGCTCTGACTCTTGGTTCCCTCCCAACCAAGGTCCAGCTGCATTGGCTGATCTGCTAAACATGAGATTCAGCAACCATTGCCCCATGTACAAGTCCACCTTGAGGCCTGGCCACAGGTCTCAGTGTCTCCTTGTACAGCATACAGAAATGCGGGTACCACTTACCGCTCACACACCTGCAGGAGCCTACATGATATCCTCCATTGGGACACCTCCTGGTCTCCCATCTGGTCAGATATCAGAGCGGCCACCCCACCTTGTACCAAAGTCCCGGTACACTCCCCCAGGCGCTACGAAGTGCAGAGGGGAGAAGGGAGGGGGGTTGGGGAGTTTTAATTGCACTATTCTTTCTTTTAACAGAAAATAGTTACTCTCCGCACATCCTGGACCTAAGAAAATCCAACTTTCTTTAGACGTCACAGGTACAATGGTATCTTTGGTTACCATCACTCCATACTGCAGTAAGTACATTATTTTAATGTTTCTATGTGCTTTATGGTGAGTCAACATTACAACCCCAAGCTCTGCCGCTGGCACCAGCTTCAGTAAGTGAACTGTCTCTTGCATCACTGTTGGTGAATGCTGTTTTCTCTGCGGAGTGTAACATCATTCACTTTCCTTGCATAGACTACTGCTAACCACTTTCAGTACATGCAAGGAGCTCTCACTTTTTTTCAGGACTCACTATACATTTACTAACTGGGATTACTGTCACTGCCATAAATCCCTTCTGTAACACTTCTGGACACCACAGTCTTAAGACCCTCTTGTCCAGCATGCGCACAGACATTCTGATACATTGTTATATGTCCCTGCGCATATTTTCCATAACCTCAGCCTTTCAACTTTTCATGGTTGGGCTATGGGGTTTCTTCCCACTATGCATTTTTCTCATAATTCAAAACTGCTATGGGTTATATTCAGTGACATTCTATACTCAATGGACCTAAGTGGTTTCATTGCTTTCGTCCCTGATTCTTATCCCAGTTCGAACTAGGACCTAGTCTCCTTCGACTCATGCTCGCAATTCCTTAGGGTTATAAAGTTTCTCCTGAAAGCTTTCAACCCATTATGCATCTATTGCACTCCAGCATAGTTTCTCATAAACTTCCTGGACGTTGCACCCATGAGTTATGCCCTTATGCCTTCCAATACTGCTTTTGCAACAATTCTTTGTGCATACAGACAGACAGCATAGGGACAATGTGCTTTCCAACTCATAAGCACGCATTAGCTCTTAGCTGCTCTGCTAGACAGCTGCGCAGCTCTACCCTTGGCCCTTGTTCACTTCATGCGACCTTGGGCCACATATCTAAGAGATTTAATGAACGCTCTATCAGACCTTCTCCACGTAGGTTCTATCCTCTCGAATGGTCTCAATTACATGTGTACAGGGCAAATCTTTTAACGCTGAGTTTAACTAAACTTTCCTCGGCATCTGCATCATTCCATACGATGCACAGGTTCTGCTCCCTACACATGTTTCCTATGCGTTCCCTTAGATGCCTTTTCTTCCATCAAAGGCCTCTTCAATATATCTCTTCTGCTGCCTCTCGTAGCCAGCATTCTTCTAATGTTGAACTGGGATGGGGTTCAGTATTCTTTTCCCCACTCCCTGACTGAGATCAGTATGCTTCCCATACTTCTCAATCCATCATATCAGTAACCTTTTATTCCCTCACCAGTCAGTCCCAAATCATAGACTTACTGATGTTCTTAGGTTCTGGTAGCGTCACACAACCTTCTAAACATAAATCTTGCCGTTTAATATGGCAGGCTTTACCTCCTGACGCTAAAAAAAAAAAAAAAAAGAGGTATTACCCCTTTTACTTTTCCACCATTTTTTCTTACTCCCTCGGATTCTGTTCTCCAGACATCCTCCACATAGATACACCTTTCTCTTAGGAGGTGTATCGTTTTGGGAGTTGGGTTCCCGTTTTCGGTAATCCTCTCTGAGTCGGCTTACCATGGATTATCCACTGATCAAGCCGCCTCTATTTCTCTAATCACGGAATGAACATATATATTCTCCTTATAAGTCTCATACATTCTACGTTTGAGCCTTTCCATTCCTCTCTTCCACAGTTTGGCAAGGGAACTTCTTTCCCTCTTAATGTCATTCCTGCCAGCAGGGTCCGTGAGTTATGCACTCTTTCCATACTCACCTGACTCCGTTCCTCTGCCACTGAGTAGTTCTACGCATTCAACTTTCTATCCTTTTCAGGTAGATGTTGTATCTCCTTTCCTCAGGAAATACTCTATTAATTTTTCCTAACCTCTCTCTCTCGCCCTAGGGAGAGAGTGGGTTTTCCACATTCCTGGACAGTAATGCTGTGCTTACATTCTATCTACATTGCACTGCATTCCATGTGAATTCCACTTGACTCTTTCCTTCATGCAAGGGTCAAGCTGCTACTTCCAGTGGCCACACAGACCTAATCCTTCTGATTAAGTGGTCTATATTTCCTTTCCTATCAACAAGCAGACATTTCACTACAACACTGTGGGTATCCACATACTGTTGTGTCCGTCTTAGCCTTAACAGCTTCCCTTTGGTTACTGCTGCTTGTACTTTTTTATCAGGTTGCAGCCTGGAGTCCTCTCCATACCTTCGCAGCCTATTATTGCTTACATTTGACTAGCCGGCATGCTCCATGTTTGGCCAGTCCGCCTACTCTTACTTTTTTCAATTCACTACCCAACATCCTTCCACGAACCCATTATGGTGTTGCGGATGCCCTCCGTTCCCATTTCCACCTCAGTCGTTACGCCTTTGCGCATCTGCGGTGTATCTGGTGCATTCCCGGGCATCCTCAGCTCGGTACTCACCCATTTGTGAGGACTACCATCCTGCTTGTCCTGTGAGAAAGCAAATGTTGCTTACCTGATGTAACAGGTGTTCTCACAGGACAGCAGGATGTTAGTCCTCACGAAACCCGCCCGCCACCCCGCAGAGTTGGGTCTGTATACTTTTATTTTAGTTTCGCTTGCGCTTTTTAGCTATAAGACGAGACTGAGGGAGACACCTGTGGCTCACAGGGATAATTGCAGGCTGGGCATGCTCAGTGCACCCAGTGTGCCAGTGTCAGTCAAAGCTTGTTGAAACTTTGACAGAAAAGTTTTCCGTACAGGGCTCCATCCTCGATGTCACCCATTTGTGAGGACTAACATCCTGCTGTCCTGTGAGAACACCTGTTACATCAGGTAAGCAACATTTGCTATCACTGGTTTCACTTTTTCTTGGAGGGGTGTTTACAGCAGCTTCGAATAGGGGATAATAGTTCAGCCTGGACCTCTGTTTCTTCTGGTGTCCCTCAGGGTTCCTCATTATCTCCTGTGCTTTTTTATTTAGAAGTGCTTCCACTTTGTTAGTTGTTGCAAGAGTTAGGTGTTTATTTTATGGTGTATGTAGACAATATTCAGTTGGTGTTCCCAATTGAGGGGTCGGTTGAGAAAACCTTTGGGTTCATTAAAAGAGCGCATAATAACATAAAAGATTGGGTAAGAATGAATTTAGGGTTATTATACAAGCATTTGTATTCTCTACCCTAGACAATTGTAATGCCTTGTATACAGGATTGTCCAAATGTTATCTAAAGGCTTTGCAATTAGTCTTGTATGTAGCCACTTGACTGTTTACTGGGACAACCCTCAGAGAACATATTAGTCCAGTATTGAAAGCCTTACATTGGCTTTCTATCCTTCAGAGAACCAAATTCACAGGGTCATTTATCAAATTGTGTTATGGCATTTTCGCAAGCGTTAAAGCGTTTTTGCATGCGTTAAGTGCCTTTAACACATGCGAAAATGCCTTAACACATGTGAAAATGCCTTTAATGCATGCAATAACACCATAATGTATGGTGTGATGCAAATCAGAAAAAGAGGAGGAGTTAGGAGTGTGATTCACCATTTTGCAAAGCCCTATTGCGAGGGTTCCGGCGCCTCGCTGAACGACCTCCTGCAGTCGATCTCCTGCCGGCGCCATTTTCCGTACGAAAACGATTCGCGGCGGGAAATCGCTCCCTGACCCCCGCTGGACCTCCAGGAACTTTTGGCCAGCTTGGGGGGGGCCTCCTGACCCCCACAAGACTTGCCAAAAGTCCAGCGGGGGTCCGGAAGGACCTCCTGCCGTCCAATCGTGTTCGTCTATGGCCGCCGCCATTTTTCGGCGCCATTTTGGAAAATGGCGCCGGCTGAAGACAACAAGATTCAGTAGCAGGAGCCCGTTCCGGACCGCTGCCGTTCCGGACCACCGCTGGACCCGCAGGTTATTTAAGTCATTTGGGGGGGGGGTTCGGGAGGGTGGGGGATTTAATTTAAAGGGTCGGGGGTGGGTTTTAGGGGGTTTTAGTGTGCCGGCTCACGATTCTAATGATTTATAACGATAAATCGTTAGAATCTCTATTGTATTGTGTTCCATAACGGTTTAAGACGATATTAAAATTATCGGACGATAATTTTAATCGTCCTAAAACGATTCACATCCCTAGTTGACATCATTTAGCATGATTTTGGGGCAGATCCAGAGTATTTGAGAAAGTTAATATCCTGGTATATGCCTCCATATGCATTAAGGACTGAAAGAAACTTTCTGTTAATGTGCCTGGGGTTAAAATGGCTACACCACAAAAGACTTGAAATAGGGCCTTTTTGTAGGATTGCTCCAGTCCTTTGTAATAATCTCCCAGTGGGCATTTGGCAGCTATGGGATTATAAAATCTTCCAAAAGCAGAAAAAAGCATATTTGTTCCAGGAAGCTTTAAATTCATTTTTGTATTTATGTAATTGTTTTATTTTTATTTTATGTTGTTTATTTTTAAATTCTTTTATATTATTTTGTGAAAGGTAAACTAACATGGGTGAAATTACACGTGACTCTCAAACAATGAGTAAATCACCAATCAGATAATGAGAGGCTATTATCACTTACAAATAACAATGCAGAAAATTGCTTTATTCATACAATACAATCATACATAAGACACATCTCATTCACACCACATTCACACCTTAAAATAGTCCTTACAATCCGGACTAAAACATCCCTTTTGTTTGTATGGCAATTGTGATATTCTTTTGATCAAAAATGTTAAAGAACCGATTTCACTTGTGTCATCCTCCAGGATGACACAAGTGAAACACATTATACAGTGACATTGGCCCATATTGAAATCATTGCAAGGCTTTAATGAAAATCCAATTTTGCAGTTAAAAGGGGTAAAAATTTAAGGAATATATTGGTGAGGAACCATTTGGTACATTTAGATAACTCTTCGCAGGCATGTCAACATTGTTGTGGGTAGTGCTCTGTTTGCCCTAATGTGCTTCTTATATGACAGTTTTCTCATAGGAGGCTAATGTATCCATATATTTTACCTGGATCTTTTTCATGCACATCTCAACACATTGTGTATTAGGGATGTGCATTTGGATTGACCGCATATGGAAAACGCAACTCAATTTTTTTTTTTTACTTAAAAAAAAGATGGGGCGTATACGAGCAGATTTCCGACATAAATGAACATAGATATGTCGGATACGGCGAATCGCCATGCGCGCGCTTTCTCGCCGCCATTACCTGCGACTCGAGCTCGGAGCCCCGGATTACCTGAAAATGGCGGCGCCCCTGCGGTAACCATGCCAACCTGTCTGACCCTGTCCTGTGAGTCTCAGTGACTCACAGGAAAGGGTGGGACAGGTCGGCATGGATACCGGAACGCAGCGAATCTGCGTTCACCTTTTCAGAGAAGCACTGAATGCAGCGAATCGCGCTGTCATTCCGTGCTTCTCTGAGGATTTCCTGACGAGCCAGCAGCACTATAAAAGCAGCAGCAGCACGAGGACTGACGGACATTGTCAGCGATTCAGTGGGGAGGTGGGATCGGGATCGTGCAGGGTGGGCTTAGGCAGGCTGAGGCAGAGAAGATAGCAGAACCCGATTTGATAGACAACACAGAACAGAACCAGATTTGATAGACAACACAGAACAGATTCTTTGTTAGGGAAAAAAAAAAAAGAACATTCTTATTGAGTGAGTCTGTACATTTTATCCTGGGCAGTGCCAGGCAGGGCTGGCAGTACTCTGCCTCATATTTGCTATTTTTAAACAGACTTAAAAGCATTCTCCTTGAGTGGTTCAGTGCTGGCTGGGCAGCAGTTCCAGGGCTGGGAGTACTCTGCCTCATATCTACTTTAGTTCTATGTGCACTGCAGTGCACACAGACAGACACATTCCGTGCATTGCCAGGCAGACAGTGAGGCAGTGGGCATTGTAAACAGAGTGAACATTGCCCTTCAGCGAGTCTGTTACATTTGCTATTTTTACACAGACTTAAAAGCATTCTCCTTGAGTGGTTCAGTGCTGGGTGGGCACTGGGCAGCAGTTCCAAGGCTGGGAATACCCTGCCTCATATATACTTTAGTTCTATGTGCACTGCAGTGCACACAGACAGACACATTCTGTGCATTGCCAGGCAGACAGTGAGGCAGTGGGCATTGTAAACAGAGTGAACATTGCCCTTCAGCGAGTCTGTTACATTTGCTATTTTTAAACAGACTTAAAAGCATTCTCCTTGAGTGGTTCAGTGCTGGGTGGGCACTGGGCAGCAGTTCCAGGGCTGGGAGTACCCTGCCTCATATATACTTTAGTTCTATGTGCACTGCAGTGCACACAGACAGACACATTCCGTGCATTGCCAGGCAGACAGTGAGGCAGTGGGCATTGTAAACAGAGTGAACATTGCCCTTCAGCGAGTCTGTTACATTTGCTATTTTTAAACAGACTTAACCGCATTGTCCTTGAGTGGTTCAGTGCTGGGTGGGCACTGGGCAGCAGTTCCAGGGCTGGGAATACCCTGCCTCATATATACTTTAGTTCTATGTGCACTGCAGTGCACACAGACAGACACATTCCGTGCATTGCCAGGCAGGCAGTGAGGCAGTGGGCATTGTAAACAGAGTGAACATTGCCCTTCAGCGAGTCTGTTACATTTGCTATTTTTAAACAGACTTAACCGCATTGTCCTTGAGTGGTTCAGTGCTGGGTGGGCAGCAGTTCCAGGGCTGGGAGTACCCTGCCTCATATCTACTGAAAAGGAAGCTTGTTCTCTGTGCACTCACTGCACACACACAGACAGACACATTCCGTGCATTGCCAGGCAGGCAGTGAGGCAGTGGGCATTGTAAACAGAGTGAAGATTGGCCTTCAGCGAGTCTGTTCAATCTGCTATTTTTAAACAGACTTAAAAGCATTCTCCTTGAGTGGTTCAGTGCTGGCTGGGCAGCAGTTCCAGGGCTGGGAGTACCCTGCCTCATATCTACTGAAAAGGAAGCTTGTTCTCTGTGCACTCACTGCACACACACACACAGACAGACACATTCCGTGCATTGCCAGGCAGGCAGTGGGCATAAACAGAGTGAAGATTGGCCTTAAGCGAGTCTGTTCAATTTGTTATTTTTAAACAGACTTAACCGCATTGTCCTTGAGTGGTTCAGTGCTGGGTGGGCACTGGGCAGCAGTTCCAGGGCTGGGAATACCCTGCCTCATATATACTTTAGTTCTATGTGCACTGCAGTGCACACAGACAGACACATTCCGTGCATTGCCAGGCAGGCAGTGAGGCAGTGGGCATTGTAAACAGAGTGAACATTGCCCTTCAGTGAGTCTGTTACATTTGCTTTTTTTAAACAGACTTAACCGCATTGTCCTTGAGTGGTTCAGTGCTGGGTGGGCAGCAGTTCCAGGGCTGGGAGTACCCTGCCTCATATCTACTGAAAAGGAAGCTTGTTCTCTGTGCACTCACTGCACACACACAGACAGACACATTCCGTGCATTGCCAGGCAGGCAGTGAGGCAGTGGGCATTGTAAACAGAGTGAACATTGCCCTTCAGCGAGTCTGTTACATTTGCTATTTTTAAACAGACTTAACCGCATTGTCCTTGAGTGGTTCAGTGCTGGGTGGGCAGCAGTTCCAGGGCTGGGAGTACCCTGCCTCATATCTACTGAAAAGGAAGCTTGTTCTCTGTGCACTCACTGCACACACACAGACAGACACATTCCGTGCATTGCCAGGCAGGCAGTGAGGCAGTGGGCATTGTAAACAGAGTGAAGATTGGCCTTCAGCGAGTCTGTTCAATCTGCTATTTTTAAACAGACTTAAAAGCATTCTCCTTGAGTGGTTCAGTGCTGGCTGGGCAGCAGTTCCAGGGCTGGGAGTACCCTGCCTCATATCTACTGAAAAGGAAGCTTGTTCTCTGTGCACTCACTGCACACACACACACAGACAGACACATTCCGTGCATTGCCAGGCAGGCAGTGGGCATAAACAGAGTGAAGATTGGCCTTAAGCGAGTCTGTTCAATTTGTTATTTTTAAACAGACTTAACCGTATTGTCCTTGAGTGGTTCAGTGCTGGGTGGGCAGCAGTTCCAGGGCTGGGAGTACCCTGCCTCATATCTACTGAAAAGGAAGCTTGTTCTCTGTGCACTCACTGCACACACACAGACAGACACATTCCGTGCATTGCCAGGCAGGCAGTGAGGCAGTGGGCATTGTAAACAGAGTGAAGATTGGCCTTCAGCGAGTCTGTTCAATCTGCTATTTTTAAACAGACTTAACCGCATTCTCCTTGAGTGGTTCAGTGCTGGCTGGGCAGCAGTTCCAGGGCTGGGAGTACCCTGCCTCATATCTACTGAAAAGGAAGCTTGTTCTCTGTGCACTCACTGCACACACACAGACAGACACATTCCGTGCATTGCCAGGCAGGCAGTGAGGCAGTGGGCATTGTAAACAGAGTGAAGATTGGCCTTCAGCGAGTCTGTTCAATCTGCTATTTTTAAACAGACTTAAAAGCATTCTCCTTGAGTGGTTCAGTGCTGGCTGGGCAGCAGTTCCAGGGCTGGGAGTACCCTGCCTCATATCTACTGAAAAGGAAGCTTGTTCTCTGTGCACTCACTGCACACACACAGACAGACACATTCCGTGCATTGCCAGGCAGGCAGTGGGCATACACAGAGTGAAGATTGGCCTTCAGCGAGTCTGTTCAATCTGCTATTTTTAAACAGACTTAACCGCATTCTCCTTGACTTGGTCCGTTCATTTTGTTATTTTAAACAGACTGAGCATTCTTCTTGAGTGGGTCTGTTAATTTAGTTATTTTAAACTGACCGAACATTATTATTGTGGGACAGTGGGCAGTGTTACCACTAGTACTCATTGACATTAAATCCATAATGTCAGGGAAAGGGAGATGCAAGCGACTTAGTGGGAATGGCAGCGGAGGCACCGCAAAAGACACCAGCGCAACACCACCAGTACAGGTAAAAAGGCAACTGTCGCAATCAAACGTCTTTGTAGGGGATGGCAGTTCCATGGCAAAAAAAAAGAAATCAGACCATGAAACTTTGCAATCGCCAGCACCTGTTTCTGGCACTGTAGTTTTGGAGAAGAGTGAAGAGGAGGCAGAGTCTAGCCAGACAAAAGTTACACACCCAAGAGCAGCCAGGGGACAGAAGTGTCCTGCAAAACTTTGCGGTGACAAGGTAGCGCTGGCACTGTTAGCTTCTGATTCAGAAGAAGAATCTTCTTGGATGGGATTCTCATCAGAAACGGAAGATGTAATACCTGAGCAATCTTCGGTAGAATTGTCAGTTAGTCCTGTTTTAGCCTCCACCTCCAGAAATCTGCGGCAGGGGAGACATTCCACTGATATCGAGGAGGAGGAAGAGCTGTCAGAAGGGAGACAGAGGGTGACTGTTGCCCCTGCTGGCATTGCTTCGCCGGGTGCAGTGGGTGCACCACCCACACCCAGTAGTACCTCAACTCCAGTGCCACCATCCACCCCCAGGGCGGGAAAGAGAGGAGGATCACAAAAGAAATCTGTGATCTGGGCACATTTTAAAGTGACAGAAGACCCGCGTTATGCTCGGTGTAATTACTGTGCCAGGGATATTAGCAGAGGCAAGCAACTGGGACATCTGTCAAATTTTGGCATGGAGTATCATGTTAAGAGGCAACACCCAACAAGATTACTGCCATCTGGGGATGGTAGCATTTTCCGTCAGGGGACCCCTTCCCCTTCCAACCAGGGTGCAGTGGTAGGAAAGCAGCAGAGTCAGCCCACGCCCTCATACCCTTCTAGCAGTCAGGCGGCAGGCCAGAAACCCACTGACATGTGGGAGAAGCAACAATGCACCATGGAGGAAATGGGGTGGAGTGCGGTAACGCTATCCCGGGGTAGGAGGCAGGCAGCCGCAAAAGTAGTAACCAGGAGCATTGGGGAAATGATTGCCCTTGATGACCAGCCCCTGCAGTTAGTTGAGAATGTGGGTTTCAAACGTTTCTTGAAGGTCGTACTTCCAAATTACAAAGTCCCCTCCAGAACCACATTTAGTAGAAAGGTCATCCCCAGCCTGTACAAGCACTGTGTCAGTCGCGTGCAAGCACTGCTAGGTAAGGCAGACGGAAGAGTGCATTTCACCTGCGATATCTGGACCGCCATGAATGCTGCACACTCTTACCTCTCTCTGACAGCACACTGGTGGGACATGGCAGAGGCAGGGGCAGCCAGCAGCTCTATTACTGAACAAGCATCAGGGTGGAGGTGGGCTTTACTGAACACCCACCTGACGGACCATTCCCATACCGCTGCCAATATTCTAGCATGCATCAGAAAGATGCTGGCGAGCTGGAAAGTACACCAGCGAGACAGTAAAACGCGGGCAGGCTTTTTTGTCACAGACAACGGTGCAAACATGGTTAAGGCAATAAGCGATGGGCGGTTTAAGAACATCCGATGTTTTGCACACACTCTGCATCTGGTAGTGAAGTCAGGTTTGGGCTTGGAGTCCAAGGACAAGGAGACTGAATACCTGCGTCGGTTAATACACAAGTGCAGGAACATAGCAGCACACTTCCACAGAAGTGTCAGGGCGGGGCAGGTTCTCCGAGAAAATCAGACTGCTTTGGATATGCCCGAGAAGCGTCTCATTCAAGACGTTCCCACCCGGTGGAATTCCACCTTTATGATGCTGGAGAGGTTATTGGAGCTGCAGACACCCCTTCATGAACTTTCTGGTACAATAGACATAGGTGTACAGAATCCCCTAGGGCATCACGATTGGTTAGTCATGAGTCAGCTGTTAAAAATCCTGCAGCCCTTCAAGGACGTCACGGAGGAGCTGAGTTCCAGAAGTTCCACCTTGGCTGACATCATCCCTATAGTGAAATTCCTGGATGACCATTTGGAAGGCATTAAACGGCAAGAGGGAATGACTGCTGAGGTGCTGCAGTGTGTGGACGTTTTGCAGCAGCAGGTGAAAGACAGATTAAGGCCTTTAACAGAGGACAGCACATACATGCTCGCCTCTGTCTGTGATCCCCGTGTGAAAGGTAAAATCGCCCTACAGACCAATTGTCTGTCATTTGTGAAGGAGCTGTTGTTAGCACAGGTCCGTGAACAGGAGCACCATAGGCGGAGACAGATTAGGCTTGAAGCACAGGTGGAAACAGCAGGCACGTCACAGAGTTGTGCTGCTGCTAGCCCTGGCAGGAGAAGGACTGTGTCAGTGACAGATACTATTACTAGTGCCTCCACCTCAACGTCAGAACGCCCAAGGCATGTTGGCCATAAAGATACATCAGTAGTGCAACAGGCGAGAGAGAAAGTAACTGGATTGAGTGACTCTCAGCCCTCCCAAGCACAGGAGGAGACAGCAGCAGAGCTGTCAGTGAAACGGTATCTCTCAGAGCCGATAGAGAATACGCAGACAGATCCGCTGGCATATTGGGCACACAAGTCCACTGTCTGGCCACACCTAGCCAAAGTGGCTGAAGGATATCTGTCATGTCCACCAACAAGTGTGCCCAGTGAACGTGTTTTTTCAATGACAGGGGATATCATGAGCCCTCACCGCTCAAGGCTTTCACCGGTCTTGATGGAAATGCTAGTGTTTTTGAAAGTAAACCTGCCATTGCTTGGCTTTCCCGATTTTCCTTGTGAATGGCAAGATGAATAAAAGCTATTGAAAGGAGCCTTGCAGCAGTTCCAATTGCCTCCTATGCTCAAGATAATGTAAGCAGTAAGCACTGCAGCACATGTTCTTGACATGAATCGCTGTGTCTGACCGGCATCTACTGTGCAGCCCTAGTGTTCCCACAAGTGTTTTAACTCCGTTGCTGTTCCTGCCTGTACCTCCAGGCATTGTGTTCCTAGCTGGGCAGTTCCATTTGGTTATTTTAAACAGACTGAGCATTGTCCTTCAGAGTGGGTCTGTTGATATTGCTATTTTAAACAGACTGAGCATTGACCTTCAGAGTGGGTCCGTTAATTGTGTTCTTTTAAACAGACTGAGCATAGTCCTTGAGTGGGTCCGTTAATTTTGTTCTTTTAAACAGACTGAGCATTCTTCTTCAAGGCCGAAGTGGAGAAGGGTTCCATGTGAACAGCAGTTCAACATGGGTCAGCCGGTCCTAACAGATAGGCGAGCGCCGTTCGGAAGGGACGGGCGATGGCCTCCGTCGTCCTCGGCCGATCGAAAGGGAGTCGGGTTCAGATCCCCGAACCCGGAGTGGCGGAGATTCGGCGCTGGGCTCTTCCCTCTTCACTCGCCGTTACTGAGGGAATCCTGGTTAGTTTCTTTTCCTACGCTGCTTGTGTCCCTAGCTGGGATTGACATCTGTCCTCAAATGATGTGCCTGTTCATCCAGACCTTGTGTTCCCACGCGTATTCTTATTTCTGAGAGATTTTCCGATTCCTTTGTCATCAGCTAAAGTGCATAAGATGCGTTGATGAATAGTTTTGAAGATGACACATATGGCTTTATAGATGATACGGAAGTGGACGGGTAGCCAATGTAACTCTTTCAGAATGGGAGATATGTGGTCTCTCTTTCTTGCGCCTGTTAGTAATCGGGCTGCTGAATTTTGAACCATCTGTAGTGGTTTGGAATAGGATGAGGGCAGACCTAGCAATAGGGAACTGCAGTAGTCTAATTTCGCAAAAATGACTGCTTGGATGATCGTTCTGAAGTCTTGAGCATGGAAAAGAGGTCTTATCCTCTTCCGAACCTGGAGTTTATAGAAGCAGTCTTTGGTTGTTTTGTTGATATGTGCCTTGAAGTTTAGCCGGTTGTCTATTATCACTCCTAAGTCTGTAACTTGTGTGGTAGGTAGGTTGGTGGGAAGAGTAGTGTTGGAGATATTGTTTTCAGGAGAGATGAGTAGGATTTCTGTCTTGGATGAGTTTAAGATGAGGTGTAGGTTGTTTACTACTTGTTTGATTTTCTGGTGGCATGTTTCCCAGTAGTCAAGAGTTTTAGAGTATGTGTCTTTGATATGGATGATGATTTCAATATCATCTGCGTAAAGGAAGTACTTTAGATTGAGGTCGGTAAGAAGTTGGCAGAGAGGAAGAAGATAGATATTAAATAGGGTCGGAGATAATCAAGAACCTTGAGGGACGGGGGGCGCTCTTGAGCAGCGCACAAAATGGCCGCCCACTGCTAGAGCTCCGAGCACCCTCGCTCCATAATTCATAATTTGGTCGGAATGATTCAATATTTTTTTTGATATACTCCACTTTTGTATTACATAAACCATGGCTGCGTGCAAAACGGGAAAAATTGAGGCAGCTTTCGCCTCCGCCTCCGGCTCAAAACGGCAGAAACAGGATCCCCCGACTCCGGACAAGGTAATTGCCGCAAAACAAATGGCGTCGGCAGACTTGGTACTGGCGGAGCTCAAACAATTAAAGGACATGCTCCAGCACAACATTGAAACTACCACAGCCGTGCGTTCTGACTTACAAATTTTGTCGACCCGCATGGACGGCTTTCAAACGCGACTTGATGATGCAGAGGCGCAGGTGTCTTCTCTCCTTCTTACCACTGCGTCATTCCCTGGTCTCGTGAAAGAAATGGCGCAGCTTAGGGGGGACATTGAAGATCTCTCTAATAGAAATCGTCGCAATAACATCCGGATCCTGGGGATACCTGAGGGCCAGGAAGGTAATGATCTCATGGCGTTTTTGAAGAATTTAATCCCTACCTGTTTAAAACTTTCTTTTGACCCCCCCTTGGAATTAGAGCGCGCACATCGTATCCCTTCTCGGCCACTAAAAAACTCTAAATATCCGAGGCCTATCATTTTCAAAGTTTTGCGATACCCCCAGGTTCTTCAAATCTTCAACGCAGCTCGGTCTACCGCACCCATTACCTATCAGGGTTCAAATTTACTGTTTATTCCGGATCTAGCTAAGACTACTGCGGCCAGACGCAAACTATTGCTGAACATGAGGCCACGGTTGCAGGCCCTAGGAGCGAGATATGGTCTACTTTATCCGGCCCAAATGAGGGTCACTCATAATAACCACACACAGATTTTTCAGGATCCCCAGGAGCTGGATGCTTTTCTAACCTCCCGCGACTCTGCATCTTCTATGGTACTTGAAGATTTGCACTGCTGGTAGTTCTTCACCTAGGAGGCAGGTACTTTGCACACCCGCCTAAGTGGTCAACATGGCCACCACAGTGACTGATACTTGTTCTTTGTAATTGGTATATGTTTGATCATTGCTATGCACCACAATTTTGATCATCTTATTTTTTTTTTTTATTTGCTCTTTATGAACCCGATAAAGTGAACAGTGACGCAATTTGATTTATGTTTTCGAAGGAGCGAGGGCAGTGGGCTGTTTTTTTTTGGCCTGTCTTGAGGCTCACTTATTTTTTTTTCCATGAGACAGTGTGTATTAACACTGTCCCCAATTGCATCGCTTTAAGGTCCCTCTGTCCGGTAGTAATGGGACGTTGTGCTATTTTACTTTTTCTTCTAATTTTTTTTTCTTTTTCTGTGTCAACTTTTTCTACAAGGATACCTAGTTTCTTTATCTACATGATGTCTGTTCTCTGCAATCGAGGGGTTTTTCCTGAGACTTCATATGACCTTCTTACCTTATATCATCTATGATGGCGTCTACAATTTCCTCACTCAAAATAGTCTCCTTAAACGTCAACGGTTTCTCTCACCCCATCAAACGACGGAAGATTCTCACCTACCTGTATTCGTTACATACAGACATTGCTCTATTGCAAGAGACACACTTATCAGCGGCGGAATCGCTCAAACTTAAGCAGCAATGGGTAGGTCACGTTTACTACAGTTCAGCGGTCAAGAAAAAGAGGGGTACCGCTATTCTTATTAATAAGAATCTTGCAGTCTCGGTCTCAGAGCAACTGTCAGATCTCGACGGTCGCTGGAACCTGATTCGTTTCACCATACAAGATGAGGAACTTATCCTTCTTAACTTATATGCTCCTAATACGGATGATCCACAGTTTTTTCAGGATGTTTTTAGTAATCTCCTCAAGACCGCAGCAGTTCCATATATCATCGGGGGGGACTTCAATCAACCTATGGACCCTTTCTTGGACAGGCAATCGACAGTACGGCCTTCAGTTTCTAAAGCTACTAAGACCTTGCAACATCTTCTCTCTACCTACGGTCTTGTGGAACCTTGGCGTCTGCTCAACCCTACTGGAAGGGATTTCACTTTTTTTTCATCACCCCATTCTTCGTATTCAAGAATAGACTTTTTTCTACTGAACAAATCTCTTATGTCCCGGATTAAAGATGTTACTAATCATTCCATCCTCGTCTCTGATCATGCAGCTGTATCCTTAACTCTTGACTTAACCTATCCTATACTGGTTCATAGACAATGGCGTTTCAATGCTGCTTTGCTGGAGGACCCGGAATTTAAGCCTCTTATGGAAAAACAAATTAAAGAATATTTTCTTCTTAATTCTACTCAAGAAGTCTCGGCAGCTACCTTATGGGCAGCGTTTAAAGCAACGCTTCGGGGTGGAATTATCAGTTTCTCTATTCAGCGAGCCAAAAAACTTAAGGCTGAGTTGTTCTCCATACAGCAACAAGTGGCTTCACTGGAAGCGGAACACATTCGACTTTCAACATCCACCTCTCTCATGGCTCTAATCCAAGCCCGATTTCAGTATAACCGTTTGCTCAGCTCTCAAGTTCAGCTACATCTCTCTCATTCCAAAGCACAATATTATGCTGGAAATAATAAGTGTGGCCATCTCTTAGCTTCTTACTTAAAAAAGAAATCGGAACACAAACGCATTACCAAGATCCTTTCTCCGTCTCATACTCCATTGACTCAGGACTCAGATATTTTACGAGCTTTCAGTGATTTTTATGCCAATTTATATCAATCTGAAGTTTCGCCCACGGAAGACATGTTTCACGCCTTCTTCTCTCAACTTGGTCACACCACCTTAACTTCGGCGCAAATGGAACACTTGGATTCGCCCATCACTTCTGCAGAGATCGTATCAGCTATTCATTCTCTGGCCCCGAAGAAAGCACCCGGCCCAGATGGGTTCACTGCCGACTTTTACCAGTCATTCCAGGACATACTTACTCCACATCTTTTTGATTATTATTCTTCCTTTCTCCTCAATGAGGCGTCGGCCACATCTTTTTCACAAGCCTGTGTGGTAGTGCTTCCAAAGCCGGGAAGAGATGATACCAATGTAGCAAATTATCGTCCCATTTCCCTTCTAAATACAGATTATAAAATATTTACAAAGATATTGGCCACTAGACTTTCTAGATTCATGGGCCTTCTAGTTGACCCTGATCAATCAGGTTTCATCAAAGATCGCTTGATCTCTAATAATACTCGACTTTTCCTTCATATACAACAACTGGCTTTCACCTCTTCCCAACCCGCGGTAGCGGTTTCACTCGACGCTGAGAAAGCCTTTGACCGCGTCGAGTGGTCTTTCTTATTGGCCGCTTTACATTGGTATGGTATAGGTCCAGTGTTTCTAAAATGGATTAAATATCTATATACCGATCCACAAGCTTATCTTTACCTTAATCAGCAGAAATCTCCCATATTCTCCCTTCATAGGGGAACACGACAAGGTTGCCCCCTGTCACCGCTGCTCTTTAACCTGGCTTTGGAACCACTGCTTCTTGCTATTAGACAATCTAATGATATTCACGGTATACAGGTTGGTTCTGTTGATTTTAAACTCTCCGCATACGCCGATGATGTATTATTATTCCTGCAGGATCCGGAGAGTTCACTCCCTCATCTCTTTGATCTCATTTCCAACTACTCGTCCCTATCGGGATACAAAGTTAATTGGCATAAAACGGACTTATTACCACTCAATTTTTTGGCATCCAGTTTAGACTATACGAGTCTTCCAGTGCACACCAAATCCTCCAAGCTTAAGTATTTGGGAGTCTATTTTTTTATGGACCCATTGGAGACGCTTCAACATAGTGAATTAAATGTTTTAAGTTCCCTGCAAGATCTTATGACTGGCTGGTCCCCTCTCCATCTCACTTGGTGGGGCAGACTGGACACGATTAAGATGATATTAGCTCCTAAAATTACCTATATTCTGAGTATGTTACCGGTCTTTTTCTCTTCTGAATTTTATAAACGTGTGGATAGACTTTTGTCGAAATTCTTATGGAAGGACAAAACTCCCAGAATAGCTCTTCATAAACTTAAAAGACCTCGAGATCAAGGTGGAGTGAATTTTCCGGATTTCTACTCGTACCACTTAGCGTTTATGTTACAACAAGGTTCTTACTATTTTGAATATGAAAAGGAGAGGCCTGCTCCCCGCTGGCTACTTCTTGAACAGATCCTTCTGAACCCTTTCCCTCTTTATTGTTTCCCTAGCTTGACATTACGTAAATCTCAATTGCTAAACCCTATTTTACGGTCCCTGCATAGAGCCTTTCTGGAGGCTGACGGCTTGTGCCCGAAGTCCTCCGTAAGATGGAAGCTCTCTCATCATACTTCCCTTTGGTGTAACTCCCTCCTCACCATAGCGCATCAGCCCCTTAATTGGCGCATATGGCAACAAAGGGCCATTTGGCTATTCTCTGATTTGATATGTGCTGGAGAAGTGCTATCTTTTTCTCAGCTATGTGACACTTTTGGTTTACCCCGTTCCCAACAATTTGCTTACTGTCAAATACGTGCTGTTTTGCATGATGTAGTTGCAAAATTGGCTTGGTCGGACCGACCGTCTTATTGGTGGTCTTTTTATCATAAATATGTGGACCAAGGTCACTTGGCGTCTCGGATATACAAATCTTTGAAGTGTTTCTCCTTTCCGACGACAGATTCTTTAAGATCTACGTGGGCTTCGGACCTTGATGTGGACATAACTCCTGCTATGTGGAAATATGTTTGGTCAATTTCGACACGCGTATCGCTCTCTTCCAGTTTGACACAATCATCCTTTTTCGCCCTTCACCGGGCGTACTGGACCCCATGGAAGCTTCATAGAGCTGGGGTTCTGGACTCTCATAAATGTTGGACCTGTGCAAAACCGCACGCTACCTTATCGCACATGTTATATGACTGTCCTTATGTCTTCACTTTTTGGACTCGGATATGGGAACGGATTTCCTCTATGTTGGTACTAGAGATCCCTATTTCTTATTCTTTGGTGATCCTTCGGGGTGCTCATCCTTCTCTCAGATTATCTACACCACACCGCAAACTTTTGGATTTCTTGCTACTAATTGGTCATTATGCTATTGTGTCCAACTGGAAGCGTAGTGATCTGGTGTCTGAGCCCTTGTGGTGGAATATGGTTAGCGTATATTCTAAATACGAGCGGGCTATGGCTCTCAAATATGGTAGGCTTGGTAAGTGGTCCCAAGTATGGAAACCGTTAGACGTCTACATAAACTCTATGGGAAGTACTTCTGTATCTTGATTCTGATTCTGGTCTGTCTCTCCCCTCGAGATGCAGTAGACTAATGCTCTTTTTGTGTCACTTTCAAATAGTATATTGCTGTTTCTCTTGTTTTTCTGTTAGGTTATCCTCTTCATCTTTTTCTTCTTCTCCTTCTGCTGTTTTCCTTTCTCTTCCTATTTCTAGGTTCTTCTTTCTATTTTTCTCTTTATTTTTCCTTGTTTCCTTCTTTGTTGTATGTATAACAATTTATGGTGGATACCAGCTTATGCTGCATTACGGCTTTGTTATCAGATTGCATGCTTCTATGATTATGTAATAGTAGCTGTGTACATTTGTTTTATACTTTTGAACTTTGTACTGCCATAATTTTCTGAAAACTAATAAAAACCTGTTAAACACAAAAAAAAAGAACCTTGAGGGACTCCTATGACAGAGTCAAATCTTGAGGATTCCTTGTTTTGGAGTTTAACTTTGTAACCTCTGTTATTGAGAAACGTTTTGAACCAGGATCGGACGGTGCCGCTGATTCCTATGGACGAAAGCTGGTTTAGGAGGATGGCGTGGTTGACCGTGTCGAACGCTGCGGAAAGGTCTAACAAGATCAATAGGAAAGAGTTTCCTTTGTCGAGGCCCATTAAGATATAATATTATATCTTACAGTTGTGGTTTGGATCATATTCTTTAGGTGAAGACGGTTGTCTATAATTACTCCCAGGTCTCTCACATGATTGTGGGTGAGAAGGTGTTTGTGATGGATCTGAGATGGGAGGTTTTCTTGCTTGTAGGAAATGAAGAGGAGTTTAGTTTTAGAGGCATTGAGGACCAGGTTTAGACTGTTGAGGAGATTAGTGGTGGCTTCGGCTTGTAAGCTGTTGTTCCAAAGTGCGATGGCTTTCTTAATAGATTCTGTTATGGGAATAAGAATCTGAACATCGTCTGCATAGATGTAGTGAATGAGGTTAAGACTACTTAACAGTTGGCAAAGGGGAAGGAGGAAACGGCGGGGGAAACGGCAAAGCTGCTGCCAGGGGGGGCTATAACACGCGCCGCCGGAGCGGCGGGCCACCTGCCCCCCCTGGGCCTTCCCAGCCGACACGGAGCCGGTTGCGGCGCTCCGCCGCGGAGGAAATGCGCCCTGCGGCCGTCCGGGAGGCGTTCCCCGCCCCCCCGCGAAAGGGGTGGGGGATGCGCCGAAACCCCCCCCCCGGTCCCACCGAACCCGCCGCCGGGTTGAATCCTCCAGGCGGACTGCACGCACCTCACCCGTTTAACTCTTAACGGTTTCCCGCCCTTTTGAACTCGCTCTTGAAAGTTGTTTTCAACTTTCCCTTACGTACTTATTGATTTTATATATTTACTTTATTTTTTTTATTCCTGGACGGGGCCGGGGCCGTCCGGGAGGCGTTCCCCGCCCCCCCGCGAAAGGGGTGGGGGATGCGCCTAAACCACCCCCGGTCCCACCGAACCCGCCGGGTTCAATCCTCCAGGCGGACTGCACGCACCTCACCCGTTTAACTCTTAACGGTTTCCCGCCCTTTTGAACTCGCTCTTGAAAGTTGTTTTCAACTTTCCCTTACGTACTTATTGATTTTATTGATTTACTTTATTTTTTTATTCCTGGACGGGGCCGGGGCCGTCCGGGAGGCGTTCCCCGCCCCCCCGCGAAAGGGGTGGGGGATGCGCCGAAACCACCCCCGGTCCCACCGAACCCGCCGCCGGGTTGAATCCTCCAGGCGGACTGCACGCACCCCACCCGTTTAACTCTTAACGGTTTCCCGCCCTTTTGAACTCGCTCTTGAAAGTTGTTTTCAACTTTCCCTTACATACTTATTGATTTTATATATTTACTTTATTTTTTTATTCCTGGACGGGGCCGGGGCCGTCCGGGAGGCGTTCCCCGCCCCCCCCGCGAAAGGGGTGGGGGATGCGCCTAAACCACCCCCGGTCCCACCGAACCCGCCGGGTTCAATCCTCCAGGCGGACTGCACGCACCTCACCCGTTTAACTCTTAACGGTTTCCCGCCCTTTTGAACTCGCTCTTGAAAGTTGTTTTCAACTTTCCCTTACGTACTTATTGATTTTATTGCTTTACTTTATTTTTTTTATTCCTGGACGGGGCCGGGGCCGTCCGGGAGGCGTTCCCCGCCCCCCCGCGAAAGGGGTGGGGGATGCGCCTAAACCACCCCCGGTCCCACCGAACCCGCCGGGTTCAATCCTCCAGGCGGACTGCACGCACCTCACCCGTTTAACTCTTAACGGTTTCCCGCCCTTTTGAACTCGCTCTTGAAAGTTGTTTTCAACTTTCCCTTACGTACTTATTGATTTTATTGCTTTACTTTATTTTTTTTATTCCTGGACGGGGCCGGGGCCGTCCGGGAGGCGTTCCCCGCCCCCCCCGCGAAAGGGGTGGGGGATGCGCCGAAACCACCCCCGGTCCCACCGAACCCGGTGGGTTCAATCCTCCAGGCGGACTGCACGCACCTCACCCGTTTAACTCTTAACGGTTTCCCGCCCTTTTGAACTCGCTCTTGAAAGTTGTTTTCAACTTTCCCTTACGTACTTATTGATTTTATATATTTACTTTATTTTTTTATTCCTGGACGGGGCCGGGGCCGTCCGGGAGGCGTTCCCCGCCCCCCCGCGAAAGGGGTGGGGGATGCGCCTAAACCACCCCCAGTCCCACCGAACCCGCCGGGTTCAATCCTCCAGGTGGACTGCACGCACCTCACCCGTTTAACTCTTAAGGGTTTCCCGCCCTTTTGAACTCGCTCTTGAAAGTTGTTTTCAACTTTCCCTTACGTACTTATTGATTTTATTGCTTTACTTTATTTTTTTTATTCCTGGACGGGGCCGGGGCCGTCCGGGAGGCGTTCCCCGCCCCCCCGCGAAAGGGGTGGGGGATGCGCCGAAACCCCCCCCCGGTCCCACCGAACCCGCCGCCGGGTTGAATCCTCCAGGCGGACTGCACGCACCCCACCCGTTTAACTCTTAACGGTTTCCCGCCCTTTTGAACTCGCTCTTGAAAGTTATTTTCAACTTTCCCTTACGTACTTATTGATTTTATTTATTTATTTTATTTATTTATACCGGCATTGCATCCGCTGTAGGCTTCCCTGGTCGGTCTTGTGCATTTGAATAAACGGAGAGGAATTTGTAGGTCGATAATGGTGTGTTGGTGAATGATTTTTTATATCAAGGTGATGGATTTGTAAATGACTCTGAACTGAATTGGTAACCAGTGGAGGTCTTTTAGGACTGGGGAAATGTGGCCTCCTTTCCTAGTGTTTGTTAGTAGACGGGCTGCTGCGTTTTCAACCATTTGGAGTGGTTTCGTGTATGAGGAAGGGAGTCCAAGTAATGTAGAGTTGCAGTAGTAGAAAATGAGGGCTTGGAGGATGGTTCTGAAGTGTTTGGCGTGGAAGAGTGGTCTTATCCTTTTTTAAACTTGCAGTTTATAGAAGCAGTCTTTGGTGGTTTTATTGGGGGGCCACTACCGGCCTAACACCGTCCGCCGGCTGATCCTCCATCAGAAGGACTTGGGCCCCCGAGCGGCGCTGGGGAGCCGGTCTTCCGTATGCCACATTTCCCGCGCCCGACGGACAGGCGGGGATTCGACGCTGGGCTCTTCCCTCTTCACTCGCCGTTACTGAGGGAATCCTGGTTAGTTTCTTTTCCTCCACAGCTTGTGTCCCTAGGTGGACCCTGCGGGTCGGTACGGCAAGAGCGGTATTCAAACAGCAAGCAATGGGGTATGAAAATACAGACCCCTGTGTACTTACTTGGTATAGGTTTTGCTAGGAGTAAGAATTTGTTGAGGATAATGTCAGTTTCTTAATAAGATCTCATGCTTTGACTGTTGAGGAGATTAGTGATGGCTTGTAAGCTGTTGTTCCAAAGTGCGATGGCTTTGTTAATAGATTCTGTTATGGGAATAAGAATCTGAACATCGTCTGCATAGATGTAGTGAATGAGGTTGACTACTTAACAGTTGGCAAAGGGGAAGGAGGAAACGGCGGGGGAAACGGCGAAGCTGCTGCCGGGGGGGGGGGGGGGGCAATAACACGCGCCGGAAATGGTATTTAACCTTAGATGGAGTTTACCACCCACTTTGGCCTGCATTCCCAAACAAACAGACTACGAGAAAACCCGGTCCCGGAGCGCCGGGGGCCGCTACCGGCCTAACACCGTCCGCGGGCTGAGGCTTGATGAGAAGGACTTGGGGCCCCGAGCGGCGCCAGAGAGGCGATCTTCCGTACGCCACATTTCCCGCGCCCGCCGGACGAGCGGGGATTCGGCGCTGAGCTCTTCCCTCTTCACTCGCCGTTACGGAGGGAATCCTGGTTAGTTTCTTTTCCTCCGCGGCTTGTGTCCATAGGTGGGATTGACCTCTGTCCTAGAATGATGTGCCTCTTCATCCAGGCCTAGTGTTTCTACTGGTGTTTTAAGTCCATTGCTGTGCCTGCCTGTTCATCCAGACCTTGTGTTCCCACACGTATTATTATTTCTGAGAGATCTTCCAATTCCTTTGTCATTTTCTGAAGTGCATAAGTAGGGTAGCTAAATGAGGAGAATATTGGAGGGGCGAAGTTCCATATTGAAAGCTGAGTAGCTTTACTTATCTAGTGAAAGTTTGAAGGATCAGGGAAGGCTTGTAAGAATAGCCAAGTTTGTTAATAGATTCTGTTATGGGAATAAGAATCTGAACATCGTCTGCATAGATGTAGTGAATGAGGTTAAGACAAGTTAACAGTTGCCAAAGGGGAAGGAGGAAACGCCGGGAGGGGGGGCTATAACACGCGCCGCTGGAGCAGCGGGCCACCTGCCCCCCCTGGGCCTTCCCAGCCGAACCGTAGCCGGTCGCGGCGCACCGCCGCAGAGGAAATGCGCCCTGCGGGGGCCGGGGCCGTCCGGGAGGCGTTCCCCGCCCCTCCCCCACCCCCCGCGAAAGGGGTGGGGGTGGGGGATCCGCCGAAACCCCGGTCCGACCAAACCCGCCGGGTTGAATCCTGCGGGCGGACTGCACAGACCCCACCCATTTACCTCTTTACAATTTCACGCCCTCTTGAACTCCCTCTTCAAAGTTGTTTTCAACTTTCCCTTGCGGTACTTACTTATTTATTTTATTTATTTAAGGTTTTTTTATACCGGCATTCATGAAATCGTTCACATGATGTCGCTTTACAGAAAACAGGGGTGCAAAGAAAACAACCTATAACATAAATACACGTGGTGAAGAGATGCAGTTACAATTAACTGGGGCTATGAACTGGGAGTGTAAGAAATAAAGAGGGATAGAGGAGGTTAATTATATACATGTGTAGAATATAAAAATATACAAGAGTACATTACAAATATGGCGTCCAATATATACAGCTTCTGAGCTGAGAATTTATTGATGGTGTGTGTTAGGTGCAGTTCGGGAAGGCTTGCCTGAAAAGCCATGTCTTGAGTCTTTTCCGAAAGGTTAGGAGGCAAGGTTCATTTCTGAGATCTGGGGGGATGGAGTTCCATAACGGTGGACCTGCTGTGGAAAGGGCTCAATCTCTAAAGGTGCTGTGATAAGTGGTTTTGGAGGGTGGAACAAGGAGGCATCCTCTGTAGGCTTCCCTGGTCGGTCTTGTGCATTTGTATAAACGGAGAGGAATTTGTAGGTCGATTATGGTGTGTTGGTGAAAGATTTTGTATATCAAGGTGATGGATTTGTAAATGACTCTGAACTGAATTGGTAACCAGTGGAGGTCTTTTAGGACTGGGGAAATGTGGTCTCTTTTCCTAGTGTTTGTTAGTAGACGGGCTGCTGCGTTTTGAACCATTTGGAGTGGTTTTGTGTATGAGGAAGGGAGTCCAAGAAATGTAGAGTTGCAGTAGTCTAATTTGGAGAAAATGAGGGCTTGGAGGATCCTGGTTAGTGTCTTTTCCTCCGCGGCTTGTGTCCCTAGCTGTGATTGAACTCTGTCCTCGAATGATGTGCCTCTTCATCCAGGCCTTGTGTCCCTAGCTGGGATCGACCTCTGTGCTCGACTGCTGCGCCTCTTCATCCCGGCCTTGTGTTCCCACAGGGAACTCAGTTGCTGTACCCATTCTTCCGGGCCTTGTGTTCCCACAGGTGTTTTAACTCAGTGGCGGTGCCTGTTCATCCAGGCCTTGTGTTCCCACAGGTGTTTTAACTCAGTGGCTGTGCCTGTTCATCCAGGCCTTGTGTTCCCACAAGTGTTTTAACCTGGTTGCTGTGCCTGTTCATGCAGGCCTTGTGTCCCTAGCTGGAATTGACCTCTGTCCTCGAATGATGTACCTGTTCATCCAGGCCTTGTGTTCCCACACGTATTCTTATTTGTGAGAGATCCTAGGCTCCAATTCGTTTGTCATCAGCTGAAGTGCGTAAGTACAGTCTGAATTCACTAGACGCCAACGGAATTCACTAGACGCCAACGATATTCACTGGACGCCAATGTAAACACCGGGTACACACAACTCTAGGGGTGGACCCGTTCCAGGGAGTCCTTCCCTGAACAAGCATGAGGGTGGAGGTGGGCTTTACTGCACACCCACCTGACGGACCATGCCCATACCGCTGCCAATATTCTAGCATGCATCAGAAAGATGCTGGCGAGCTACCAGTGTTTTAACCTAGTTCCTGTGCCTGTTCATGCAGGCCTTGTGTCCCTAGCTGGGATTGACCTCTGTCCTCGAATGAAGTGCCTGTTCATCCAGGCCTTGTGTTCCTACTGCTGTTTTAACTCCATTGCTGTGCCTGCCTCTTCATCCAGACCTTGTATTCCCACACGTATTCTTATTTCTGAGAGATCCTCCAATTCCTTTGTCATCTGCTGAAGTGCATAAGTACCGTCTGAATTCACTAGACGCCAACGGAATTCACTAGACGCCAACGATATTCACTGGACGCCAATGTAAACACCGGGTACACACAACTCTAGGGGTGGACCCTTTCCAGGGAGTACTTCCCTGCACAAAGGAAAGGGAACTCTCTCCTGGGCCAATTGATAAGAAAACCACAATTCTGCAGCCAAAAATAGGCTGGAAATCCTTCCCCCATTGACTTTAATGGGCGACATATGTACATATACCCAACTCATTAGATTTTTTTAATGTCCATATTGGCCGCAAGTGGGACCCACTTTCGGACATAAGAAATATGAACATAAAATTTTGCTCTGCACATCCCTATTGTGTATGCTATTGTATGTCCATGCTTGTTGATATATTTTGGACAGACCAAAAGGACAGTAAGATAACGCATCATTGAACATAAGAGCTGCATTCGTACAACCAGGGAGAATGCACTGTTGGTCTCCCACTGGCTTATGGCACAACATGCTATAGAAGACATTACATTTTTTGTCAATAGACAGTGCTATAATTAACAAGGAAGTGACATCTCACAATTACTTTGACAGTGGGAACAGCGGTATATTTTTGAATGGCACACATTAACTCCTTTGCGATTAAATAGCGAGGTGGAATGGTCAGTGTTTATGTAATATTGATGGGATACATTTGTCATTAGATTAGTGGAGTATCTGGTATGTATGGTGAGTGAACATGAGAGATAAACGTGGATGCATGTGTGTCTGGGCGGTATAAATAGAATATTATAAGAGTTTTCATGGTGTGTGTCTGGGTGGTATAGATCGAGTATTATATGAGTTTTCATGGTTTTGGATTATGTAATCATTATGAATGTTGACATCAGTGTTCGATTAATAAATTCAGTGAACACATCGTGACTGGTATGATAGAATTTATGTTTTGTATTCAAATATGTGTTGTTCTTCTGTGTTAATGATTGGTTGGGAGTAGATGTAGCGACAGGATGCTGTCTTTGTCTTTCCATCTATGTCACATGCTGAGATATACGCCACCATGTTTTAAGGAATGGAAGAGTTTAAATAGGGGAACAAACCACTCAGGTAGAGTGCATCAAGAAATGAGGATATCCCATGAGTACTTTGTGAGCACATTTAAAACCACAGTTTAGTAAGTGGTATCGGCCGGTTGTGAACTTGAAGGTGAGCATTTCTTTTGGATAAAAATATTTAGCATATAGGTAGTGTTGTAGATTTGGAATTGAGACATAGTTGCAATTACTTTGTTTGTGTTCGTAGGTGATATTCTTCACATCCAAATAAACCACCATATTTGGTGGTTTATTTGGATGTGATTTGTGGCTTTCTGCAATAAAGTTGTTGAAAGAACCGGACATGAGTTTAGTGTCAAGTTAGTTTTTGGTTTACCATTGGCGGTCTGATGATTTAGCTAAGGGAGAGGCATTTAAGTGAAGTGTGTTTTGTTATTGTAGATCCTGCTCTTCCCCTGATGAAGCCATTGCAATGAAATGAGGGTCCCTTGTAGGCAATATGATCATTCATTGTTGTCACATGAGGATAGCAAGTTGAACATTGTGGACATCAACGGGAACTCCAGGGAACTCACACAGGAATGTGAAAGTCAGTGGGTTAACAGTGTGTATACATATATAGAAGACTGACTTCACGAGTGCAGGAGATCGCTCCCGGACCCCCACTGGACCCCCAGGGACTTTTGGCCAGCTTGGAGGGGGGCCTCCTGACCCCCACAAGACTTGCCAAAAGTCCAGCGGGGGTCCGGGAGTGACCTCCTGCACGCGGGCCGTATTGCCAATATTCAAAATGGCGCCGGCGCTACTTTTGCCCTCACTATGTCGACATAGCCATTTTGAATATTGGCAATACAGCCCGCGTGCAGGAGGTCACTCCCGTACCCCCGCTGGACTTTTGGCAAGTCTTGTGGGGGTCAGGAGGCCCCCCAAGCTGGCCAAAAGTCCCTGGGGGTCCAGCAGAGGTCCGGGAGTGATCTCCTGCACTCATGATGTCGGGTGACAGGAACCAAAATGGCGCCGGCGCTACCTTTGCCCTGTCATATGGTAAGGGCAAAGGGCCACCGGCGCCATTTCTTTTAACGCAGCCGTGGCCCGAGAGCGGGAGATCGCGCCAGGACCCCCCCCCCCACTGGACCCCAGGTAATTTAAAACATTTGGGGGGGCTTCGGGAGGGTGGGGGATTTATTTTAAAGGGTCGGGGTGGGTTTTAGGGTGCCGGTTTTCCCGCCCTCTCCCGATTTACGATTTTTTACGATTTAAAAAAAACAAAAACCATGACGATCAGATTTCCCTCCCCCCCCCAGCCAAAATCGATCGTTAAGACGATCGATCACCCGATTCACATCCCTAATAATTATTGATATTTTGTACGTGTGATGTTCTAATGATAATTGGGGATAGTGGTTGTGTTTTATTTATCCAATTTGTTTGTATAAAGACAGATGTGAAAGAGGGTTTCTATACTTGATTATTTGTAAAAGTGTATATCTTAACTTTGTATCAATATTAACATGTTTCACCATTTAAGCATATTTTTTGTGTGACTTTAGTGATATTGATATACAAGAGGAATGTTTTAGTCTGGTTTGTAAGTACTATTTTAAGGTGTGAATGTGGTATGAATGAGATGTGTCTTATGTATGATTGTATTGTATGAATAAAGCAATTTGTTGCATTGTTATTTGTAAGTGATAATAGACTCTCATTATTTGATTGGTGATAGTATTTTGTGAACCACCCGGAACAGGTTTCTGGTAATTGGGCAGAGTAGAAACTACTATAAAAAGATAGATAAATAGATAGATAAATCACAGTAGAAACTTTAACAAATGATACACCAGATAAGTTAACTCTGACTATATTTTGCAGAGCAGAAAATTACTCCACATGCCATATCCCTAAATCCCTTTGAACAACCTTTTAATATGACATGCTAATCTGGGTGCATGAACTGCATGAAACTCCAACAGAATTTGCATTTAGTAACTAAGTGTTTTGTATGCATTGTAAGCATGAGATAGAAAAGCAAAAAAAAAAAAAAAAAAGGATTGGAATAATGTTTAATGAGCAAACTCATACCTCAAAGGGAGGTAAAGCTTATAAATGTATCAGCTGAGATGTGATGAAAGGGATTTGGCAAACTCTTAAGAACTGAACTCTGCAAATAAGCTGACAGTTGTATCTGTGAGACAATACACCCTGAGGAAATGAAAGATGTTAATATAATAGCATTATGGCCACCGAATATACACTACATGATGCTGGTTCATTTAACCATTCATGTTAGAAGGCAGCATCTAGCAATGAATTGTCTATGAATATAAATTGTACATCTTGAGAGCTATTTTCAGCTCCACTGCCTAGCTTGCCACCTTGGTGCTTTGCCTTTGTAGACCCCGCAAGTCAGTTTATAATAGAAGTTCCTCTCTGAAAAAAAAACGCTTGCTAAACAGAGTCCTCAGATACTTAAGTACCTGCAGAAATTGCAGATGCAAATTCCCCACCAGGTAGAGAGTTAAACGTAAACTCCTCACACATATGTTGCCTGGACAACCCCAAAGCGGCCCCAACCCTGCCCTCAGTTTTGCCCTTTTTACCTGCACTGTGGAAGGGAGCAATTTTCAAAAGAGCTTTTATTTGTTCTCCCTTTCCTGGAGCTGGCACCTGCCTCAATTCCAGGCCCAGTGAGGACCCAACCCCATTCTGGCTTATGTTTGTGGTGTGGAAACTATAATTGGAGGTGTGCACACTGGTTCAGTTACATCCCTGTGCTCTTTAATAAAATGTGGCTGCTGTAACCACTAGAGATGTGAATCGTGTCCTCGATTGTCTTAACGATCGATTTCGGCTGGAAGGGGGAGGGAATCGTTTTGTTGCCGTTTGGGTGTGTAAAGTATCGTGAAAATCGTTAAAATCGTGAGCCGGCACACTAAAACCCCCTAAAACCCACCCCCGACCCTTTAAATTAAATCCCCCACCCTCCCGAACCCCCCCAAATGCCTTAAATTACCTGGGGGTCCAGCGGCACACTAAAACACGGCACACTAAAACCCCCTAAAACCCACCCCGACCCTTTAAATTAAATCCCCCACCCTCCCGAACCCCCCCAAATGCCTTAAATTACCTGGGGGTCCGTAGCCTTAAATTACCTCCGTAGCGGCAGTCCGTAGCTAAAGCGGGGGAAGGGGGAGAGCAGGAAAAGCGGCACACTAAATCGTGTAGTCTTCAGCCGGCGCCATTTTGCAAAATGGCCACCGCAAAAAGGCGGCGGCCATAGACCAAAACGATTCGACGCAGGAGGTCGTTCCGGACCCCCGCTGGACTTTTGGCAAGTCTTGTGGGGGTCAGGAGGCCCCCCCAAGCTGGCCAAAAGTTCCTGGGGGTCCAACAGGGGTCCGGGAGCGATTTCCTGCTGCGAATCGTTTTCCGTACGGAAAATGGCGCCGGCAGGAGATCGACTGCAGGAGGTCATTCAGCGAGGGTTCCGGACCCCCGCTGAACGACCTCCTGCAGTCGATCTCCTGCCGGCGCCATTTTCCGTACGGAAAACGATTCGCGGCAGGAAATCGCTCCCGGACCCCCGCTGGCCCCCCAGGAACTTTTGGCCAGCTTGGGGGGGGGCCTCCTGACCCCCACAAGACTTGCCAAAAGTCCAGCGGGGGTCCGGAACGAGCTCCTGCGTCGAATCGTTTTGGTCTATGGCCGCCGCCATTTTGCGGCGGCCATTTTGCAAAATGGCGCCGGCTGAAGACTACACGATTTAGTGTGCCGCTTTTCCTGCTCTCCCCCTTCCCCCGATTTAACTACGGACCGCCACTACGGAGGTAAATTAAGGCTACGGACCCCCAGGTAATTTAAGGCATTTGGGGGGGGTTCGGGAGGGTGGGGGATTTAATTTAAAGGGTCGGGGGTGGGTTTTAGGGGGTTTTAGTGTGCCGGTTTTCCTGCCCTCCCCCTTCCCCCGATTTACGATTTTTTGACGATAAATCGGGGGAATTGGTATTGTATCGTGGCCCTAACGATTTTTGACGATTTAAAATATATCGGACGATATTTTAAATCGTCAAAAAACGATTCACATCCCTAGCACTACTGTATTTGGGCCTTACACTGGTTGCTGCTTTAAGAAGAAAAGGTCTGCAGTGGATGGGAGGGGAAGTTGTGAAGGGAAGAAGGTCTCTTTGTGAAAGTGAAAAAGTCTAGAAGGAGTGCCTGATGGCCATTTATGAATGCTTAAAGGTTTGCAACACTATCAGGGCTCATATGTTGCCTGATATTTCTCTTGGTTTGTTCTACCCGGCAGGATTATTATGTACATTGTTGCAACACATTTGGACACAATGTTCTTCTTCATATAATGTCTCCTGATGAAGCAACTTAGTTGTGAAACACTGGCCGCTGTCAAGCCATCAACGGGAATAGACAGACTTTACTAAAATACTATTTTGATAAAACAAATGAAAGCATTAGTTGATTAAGATAACCGCAGATGTTTGAACTGTCCGGACGACTTTGGTTTTGGCAAAGCACGTTGTCAGGCTTGCTGATGCGGTAAATATCAATTAACAAAAAGTAGAAAAACCAAAAGCAGAAAAAGAAAAACAAAATATAAATAATGAAGTAAGTGGTGATGCTTTTGAAAGTGTGTTTGGCAGATTCCTTTTGTATTATTAACATTATGATTTACCACATAATAATGCTACTGGTATAACCTTGTCTTTTTGCCTCATTGTTATTTTCTTAGAGTGAAGCATTTAAAATATTCCTTTATAAAGGACAAAATTTATCAAAAAGAAACTTAACTGTGAAGCAACTTCAGTGTTTAAAGTGATTCAAATGTTTGTGAGAAATGCTAAAATATTAAACAGGAGCTGGATGTGAGTCACATTTCACCATACTTTGCTACATCAGGTAAACTTCTAAGAGAAAAAAATCTTTTTAGGAAGCAAATCAAACTTATAAGCATTATAATTTAAAATCCCATAATGCTCACTTATAGCATATCAATCACACCCTTAAATTTTCAATGGCAACAGCCTCTGCCACATTAAATAATTATGTATGGCATCCTGAAGTAAAAAATGTTTTTTATTATCTTTAACCCACTGGCCTATTGGATAGCAGGATTTCAAATGTACCAGTCACATGGGATATAATATTGACACTAGCAGTCTAAACTGGCACTGTGTATTGAAATCAGTGAATATTTGTTAATTCAAGATGTGTATTATAAAAAATAATCTGTAAAGAAGCAAGCAGAAGACTCCACAATATCAATCTACTACACAAAGAGGCATATAAATATAGAGAGTTTAAAAATATCTTAAGTGAGTTTATGAAACTATGAAACTATTATCTTCTATGAACATGGTATCAGGTTGACTTAACAGTGCTTTTTAGATTTACATCCACTGCCTCTCATTACGCAGTGGGCCTCAAACGGTATCAACAGTAAGAACCCTGTTGGAGCTTGCGTCGGCCTCAAGCTCGGGATGCTCAAGGCTTGGCAATCCTGTTGCGATGACGATGGGATAGAGTGCAACCTAAGGCTCTCCAGGATGGGACAAGGAGAATGGGTGCCCTTGTGGTGAAGACAGTCCAAGTCTCGAATCCTCCGCCAACCTGCATGCCCATGAGACCACCAATGCAATGGTGGTCTCTGAATGGTCCTCCAACCATTCGAGCCCTTTCGGACCTACCACAGGGTGTAGCAGAGGCTGCAGGCTGGACAGAGGTCACAGTGGAAGACATTTGTAAGCATTAGCTTGGAGTGAAGACTGGAACTGGGAATGAAGACTGGAACTTAGAGTGAAGACCGGAACTTGGAGTGAAGACTCTGATGTGGAGCTTGGGACGAAGACAGGAAACAAAAGGGATGAGCAAGACCCTCAGGCGCCCTTACACAGCACATGGGGCTGGTCACAGACCACACTGTCTCCTTTGCACCCTACACAGCCGGATGGCTGTTTGCGGACCATGCAGAGATCGGGACAGGCTCAGGCAGTCTTATAGCGCAGGTTAGTGGAAACCCCTCGGATCCTCCGGAGTTGGAACTAGGGAACCAGATTAAAGCTTGGAGGATGGAAACTCGGAGTAAAAGCAGGAAATCTCCAGAGGCACGGGATCCACCTCCTGGTGCATTAGGACCGGGAACATGACGGAACTTGGGACAAGCAAGGAACATCAGGAACCCATGAAGATGCGAAGATACAGGATATGAAGATACAGGATACGAAAATACAGAATACAGAAGTCCAAGGACAAAATCGGGATGCCAGGAAGGAGCTGGAACAAGGAGTCCTTGGGAGAAGTAGCCCAGGAGGACTGGCTCCTTGCCAAAACAAGGACTGACTGACAAAGAAATCCTTTTATAGGGCAGGAAGCAGGCAACTCTCTGGGAGGAGTTCAGATGGGCCACACCTAGCTCGCCATTTAAATCCAGGAGAAAGGGAGTCTGAGGAGGAGAGACTGAGAGAGGGTCTCCAAATCGGTGGGGTTCCCAGAGAGACTGACCTTGTCGTGGGAGAAGAGAGACCCCGGAATATTGATAGCTCCAGCTGGGAGCCCGGCAAGGGGAGGTGCCCCAGTGACATCATCGGTGCGCATCTCCAGATAAATTTGGACGGCAGACGCGGAGATTTGGAGTCCAAGGAGGAGAGACTGAGAGACGGTCTCCAAATCGGTGGGGTGCCCGGAGAGACTGACCTTTTCATGGGAGGTGAGAGAACCCGGAATATCGATAGCTCCAGCTGGGAGCCCGGCAAGGGGAGGTACCCCAGTGACATCATCGGTGCGCATCTCCAGATAAATTTGGACGGCAGACGCGGAGATTTGGAGTCCGAGGAGGAGAGACTGAGAGAGGGTCTCCAAATCGGTGGGGTGCCCGGAGAGACTGACCTTGTTGTGGGAGGTGAGAGACCCCAGAATATCGATAGCTCCAGCTGGGAGCCCGGCAAGGGGAGGTGCCCCAGTGACATCATCGGTGCGCGTCTCCAGATAAATTTGGACGGCAGACGCGGAGATTTGGAGTCCGAGGAGGAGAGACTGAGAGAGGGTCTCCAAATCAGTGGGGTGGCCGGAGAGACTGACCTTGTCGTGGGAGGTGAGAGACTCCGGAATATTGATAGCTCCAGCTGGGAGCCCGGCAAGGGGAGGTGCCCCAGTGACATCATCGGTGCGCATCTCCAGATAAATTTGGACGGCAGACGCGGAGATTTGGAGTCCAAGGAGGAGAGACTGAGAGACGGTCTCCAAATCGGTGGGGTGCCCGGAGAGACTGACCTTTTCATGGGAGGTGAGAGAACCCGGAATATCGATAGCTCCAGCTGGGAGCCCGGCAAGGGGAGGTACCCCAGTGACATCATCGGTGCGCATCTCCAGATAAATTTGGACGGCAGACGCGGAGATTTGGAGTCCGAGGAGGAGAGACTGAGAGAGGGTCTCCAAATCGGTGGGGTGCCCGGAGAGACTGACCTTGTTGTGGGAGGTGAGAGACCCCAGAATATCGATAGCTCCAGCTGGGAGCCCGGCAAGGGGAGGTGCCCCAGTGACATCATCGGTGCGCGTCTCCAGATAAATTTGGACGGCAGACGCGGAGATTTGGAGTCCGAGGAGGAGAGACTGAGAGAGGGTCTCCAAATCAGTGGGGTGGCCGGAGAGACTGACCTTGTCGTGGGAGGTGAGAGACTCCGGAATATTGATAGCTCCAGCTGGGAGCCCGGCAAGGGGAGGTGCCCCAGTGACATCATCGGTGCGCGTCTCCAGATAAATTTGGATGGTAGACGGCGCACCGCCGCCGTCGGCACGCTGCCTAAGCCGCTCGCTCCGTAAGGGGCGCGCGGCTAGGTCCGGCGAAGGCCAGCGAAGGCTAGAAGGCTCCCCAATAGGGATGTGCAGACAAAACGTTTGCGTTCATAAGTTGATAAGTTGAAGGTGAGGGTTGATTTCATTCAATATGGACATATGGAGAATCCCATAAGTTGAGGGTCTGTCCATACGTTCACCGGTTCCCTAAATAAAAATTTAAAACCCTCACCCTCCTTAATCTCCCCCCAAGACTTACCAAAACTCCCTGGTGGTCCAGCGGGGAGTCAGGAAGCCATCGCTGTTTTCCTTTGCGAGGAGCACGTGACGTCGGCGTCACGTCGGACTGACGCGGACGTCACGTGTTTCTCCGCACCTCCGCTCCAGGACCCCCGTTGGACCCAACCGGAACTTTTGGCCAGCTTGGGGGGTCAGGAGGCTCCCCCAAGCTGGCCAAAAGTTCCGGAAGGGTCCAACGGGGGTCCCGGAGCGGAGGCGCGGAGAAACACGTGACGTCCGCGTCACTCCAACGTGACGCCGACGTCACGTGCTCCTCGCAAAGGAAAACAGTGATGGCTTCCTGACTCCTCGCTGGACCACCAGGGAGTTTTGGTAAGTCTTGGGGGGGTCAGGAGGGTGGGGGTTTAAGTGTTTATTTAGGTTCAACGTACTCAACGTAGCTATGTTGAATAAGTTGAAAATGTGATGCGTTGCACATCATCACTTTTTTTAAGTTAAAAAAAAAAAAAGTTGTGTTTTACATATGCGTTCAAAACGAATGCACACCCCTACTCCCCAACTCTTTGAGGTACTGCTTATTTTGGACTCACTATCTCATATCTCCTTCTTAAGTACTTTTTAAATGTTAGTTAATATAGGGTAATTGAATATCTTCATAGTTGTTTAGGCACTAATTAGTGCTATGCCACATACCAAATGCAAAGGTAGGGTTAGGCAGGAAGCCTCAACCCCTGTATACCCAGCCTTGGTTCAAACAACTATGACTGGTTTTTTTTTCAGCAGAAAAAGAACCCCCGGAGAGTCCCATTGGAGGTGGGGAAAGGGGAGCAATCGACCCCCCTCCTGGGAGAGGTCAGTCTTAGTCCCGGGGCTCCAATGACACCTATTCCCCCTAGTAGCAACGCAATCAACCAGGAACTAGGTTTCTCTCCTGTACGGAATGCGTCAGGTCAGGGAACCCCGATTGAGGAAGCTCCAGGTATGAGTATAGCGGAGCATAGAAGGGAGGGAGAATTAGAACTCCCCCCACAAAGGGTGGAAACTAATGGAGAAGGAATCTCCATTAGGAGGAAAGATTCAGACTCATCCTCAGGGAGCAGTAGCAGACAAGACCTTTATGGGCAGCAAATTACTTCATCAGGTCCACAAATATTGTTGGGGAAGGCTACTAATGTGACAATGGATACGATTTGGCAAGCCATAATGGCTTTGCAAAAGAATATCCAAAATTTAAATGGTAGTATTAAGGACATGCAAATGTCCTTAATACATTTGAATCCAACTGTTACTGGTCAGATAGAATCAATAAATAAGGTAGAAGAAGAAATTAAACAAATTAAATCAACTCAATCTTCTACTATTCAGGGAGAATTGATTTTGCAAAAAAAAGTTGAAAATATGGAGAACTCAATTAGGTATAACAATTTGCGATTAGTTAATTTTCCAAAGTGCAAAATGATGTCCCCGAAAGAACAATTGAAAAATTATTTTTCAGAAGTTCTTTTATTACCTTTGGATCAGTTTCCCTCAATAATGAATGCATACTTTGTTAGTTGGAAAAATAATGTGGTATCAGAACAAGGAGGAATTGATACCTCCTTAAATGTGACGGATTTAATAGAAGCATCCCTCAGCTCCCAGGTGGAAAAAAGGGGTACGTTATTGGTCAAATTTATTAATGTTATGGATAGAGAGAAAATATTGAAATTGTTCTTGGCCAAACGAAAACTCTTCCTATTTGGGACAGAGGGTATGGATCTATCCACATCTTTCTAGAGAAACACAGATGAGGAGGAAAAAGTTTTTGTTGTTGGTAAATCAGGCCAGAACATTTGGATATCAAGCATTAGTGAGATTTCCATGTAAATGTATATTACGTGCTGAAGGAGTAAGATATGTGTACTTTGAACCTGAACACCTAGAGAGGTTTTTAGAAGCTCGCCGCAAACCTGAGGAGGTAACTGATACTATCCAATAAATTGGAAAAGATTATTATTCTGCTTTACCCTAGATTTAAAATGTTATACTTTTATGTTATTTTGCTCAAGTACAGGACTTCCCAATGCTATTGTTTGGTAAATGTGAGAAGAAAATATGAAAAATTATTTTCCTTACTGAAGAAATGTATGATTTAAAATAATTGGAATTTATTTTCTTCTCTATGTCTGTTTGAATTAAATGAAACATGTAAACTTGAAATTCAGAAATAAAACCATAAAAAAAAAAAATAAATAAATCCAGGAGGAAGCCGCGGACCAGCCCTTTAGGAAGGAAGGGGCAGGACTCTGGACAGCGGCCATGCTGCCGCTGCACGCTGAGCCAGAAAGGAGACGGAGCAACAGAGCTGGGCCTCAGGGCAGGCCCCGACATCGGTGGCAGCCTCAGCTGTGCAGGAGAGGTCCGGAGTGGCACAGCCAAGGCAGGTCCTGGCTTCAGCAGCTTCCAGTGGGTCAAGCTTTCCATATGCCGTCATACCAGGTGATGTGTCCCTCATGGGTTGGAAAATATATACACCAAAGACCTTCAGATGCAGGGCATCTGGTCCCCTCAAGGGACCTTTTCAGCCTCTATCCATTGGCACTCAGAGCCATAAAAATTCATTCTCATGGCATTCGTGCATATTCTGTGCAGCACAGCAGTGCTCATACAAACAATTAAGTATCCATGTTCTTCCCTCTATTTGGAGGCAGTCCAGATATGAAGATGGTCTGTAGCCCATGCAATTTTCCTCCAGGTCACATATTTACTAGGTTCTAAGATTGTCATAATGGACAAGCTCAGACTTTACCTTGACCCATAGGAATAGTCCCTAGACTCTCAAATAGGCATATTTCATCTGGTGTTGGAAGGGACAATCCAAGAGTAGACTTGTTTACAATTCAAGTAGACTTGTTTTCAAAACAAGAAGGTGACAAGGTTTTGCTCAAGAAGAAATGCAATGCACAATGAAGCATGGGATGCCTTTTGAGTTTAATAGCATTTGATATACCACCCAATATCAAAGACATCTGAGAAGTTTATAATAAAATATCATAAAATAAAACTATAGCATCATCTAATATAAATCAATGCAGTTAATCCTAACCCCCACCCACCACTGTCCATACACTGGGGGCAAGATCTTCCACACCAGGGATGGGCAAACCTTTTTTATATGGGGCCACATCTGTGGTTCTCACCCTCACCAAGGGCAAGAGGATCCCCCTTGGAATTCTGGTCAGGGATCAGGGAACCTGGAGGGTCCCCCTCAGAACTCCAGGCAGTGGGATAGTTTGGTCCCATTGGAGCTTTGGCCATGTTGCGTCCGTCATTAGTCAACGCCCTCACTCCGCCCTCTTTACCTCTGTGGTGACTCCCTCCAGATCTGATGGACTGCCAGCTGCCGGGAAGCCTTCTTGCCATCTCTCTCCAGCATCCCCGGACCGGCATGATGCTGCGGATCTGCCATGTTCCTGATGACTTAGGCCGCGCGCATGCTCCGATATATGTACCAGCAAGGGCGTGAAACCTCGGGGGCATCCCCCTGAGATGACATCATCCGCTTCCCAGATAAAAGGTCTTAGAATTTGCTAATGAATTGAGTTAGCAAGGGGGTTTCATTACCTATGCTGCTCTGCCTCCTCGGACTTACCAGGGGTACCCATTCCTCGGGGGCCTCGCTCTCTTTTCTTTATTTCAGATGGCAGATAGGAACCGGTACTCGCTCCTCGAGGGCCCATGTTCCTGAACACTCTGAAGAATTTCTTCTGCCTGGACGCTATTGCAGATACAGACATTTGTGAGTTATCTTTATTTAGTTTGCCGATAGGAACCGGTACTCGCTCCTCGAGGGCCCATGTTCCTGAACACTCTGAAGATTCTCTACTGCCTGGATGCTATAGCAGATACAGACATTTGTGAGTTACCACTGCTCTCTCAGAGCTTATCCTGGAACCAGGTACTCGCTCCTCAAGGGCCTAACCCTTTCCAGCTACTGAACCTCTTAAGACCTTATGTGAGCTGTCATCCAATCCTGGCTGTTTACACAGCATACCCTGTCTACTCACTATCTATAGTTTCTCTACAGCTCAATCCTGGGATCGCTGTTCCAGTACCTGAGGGACTTCAGCCCTGCTGGGCATATCTGCTCACTACTGCCACTTCTGGTGGTTCTACTAACTTGTCTAATAAAATAATTATCTGTGTCTGTCTCCGTACTCAAGCCTAGCCGGTGGTCCCTCTCAGGATATCCTCCTGGGGGCACTGTCATCTGCCATCGGCCCAAGGATCCACCATTCTACATTCTTCTACAGCTGAGTGTCCTCTCCAAGCACTCCGCTGGTACAGATTGCTAACTCCTCATGGAGATCATAACAGACTGCTAACTCCTCCCTCCTAGGAGTTAGTTCCTAAAAGAGTGCTACTTCTCCCCCTCTAGAGGAGTAGAACCTACAGGTTGCTAATTCCTCCCTTCGTGGGAGCTATAACATAACAGATTGCTAACTCCTCCCCTCTGGAGGAGCAGAGCATAACAGGTCAGCCTGTTGCCCAGCAGAAATGTAGCACTCGGAACCCAGCTAAACTCCAGGATCATCCCTTCTACCTCCAAGCTTCCTTCCTCCCTCCCTTATCCTTCAAAAACCCTGCCTTTTCTTTCACAGGTCAGCTGCTGGCTTCCCCTTCTTTTGATTTTCAGCAGCAGTAGGTGGCTTCCATTTTTTCTCTCGCATGACTGTCTTTCACTCTGCTATTCCAACATAATTATTGAAAGCCTGATTTAACACACGGACACATGCAACATTGGGCTATCAATGATGATGTTTGTCATGGGGCTTCAGCGGGCCATAGATAATGAAGCTCTGGAAACAGATGGGGGGGGGGGGTGTCACAAAAAAGATGGTAATGGGCTAGTTCCTGTCTGGGAGCCATAGTTGCACAGTCCGGTTCTATATACTTTACCACTGATCCAGGGCCCTGGCAAAGTTGAAGGCATAGAGCAGAACCATGATCTTCATAGCATAGTGTGGCTCAAGCAGATATGGTTCCTAATACTTCTTCAGCTGTCCACAGCAGACTCTATCCAGCTTGAGCTATCACCAGCATTTGTGTTTCAGCACAGGGGTATAGTCCTGCATTCCTACATCCCAACTTTTCAGCATTAGCATTGAAAGCTTAGATTAAGCTTAAAGGCACCATAGTCCCTTCCTATAGATGCTTATACACAGTTTTCAAGATACTGCTAGCAGCAAGAAAACAATCAATGAGGTATTCCTATACCTCAAAATGAAAAAGATTAACAATTCGGGATCTGATTTTATGTTTAAACAATTTTTATTGAGTTTTCAACAAAACAACATGGTACAGATGGCTGGGCGCAGTTGGCTCTGCTGCTACCCCCAGCTATACTGACAACATTTACAGCAATATCAAACCCAAAACAGAAGCTCCCCCCCCCCACCCGCTTCGTTGACTCCTATCCGAAAGCCACTCCAAGGGATATCAGTCCAGCACCAAACACTCGCACTGCTCCACTGTGTAGAAGTTAAATAGAAAAATAACACAAAACAAGCCAGGAATGTCGAGCCACTCCCAAGGCGCCCCATCTTCAGTCGTTCAGGATCCGGCTACGAGCTCGATGGGGAAGCGATTGCAAATATGGTTCCCAAACTTCCAAAAATCTCGTCCGCAATCTCGGAGGGCCGTGAACTGAAAGAGACTCCATATGCATCATTGTATATAAGAGGTTTCTCCACACCCAAAAAGAGGGTGGATCCACCTCTCGCCACTGTAGCAGAATTACTTTTTTCCCCACCGCACTAGCTTTTTGGATAAAAAGGCGTGCACCCAGATCTCGAAGCCGGGACTCCGGAATATACCCAAACAATAACCACAGTGGAGCAATTGGAATGGAAATCCCCAATAGCCCAGCAATATATTTTGCAATGTGATTCCAAAAGCGCAGTACCCTGGGACAAGACCAAAAAACATGGGTCAAAGTGCCAACCGTTCCAGGGCATCTAAGACAACAGTGAGAAATCGCCAAACGTTGTTGATACGCCCGTAAAGGCGAAATATAGGCCCGTCCCAGAAATTTAAACAGCAGCTCCCGGTAATAACTATTGCTCGAGATCTGGGATATGCCCCTGTAACAGGCACTTAACACACTAGCCGTCACCTGAAATTCCCCATCAGCATTCCATCTTGCAGCCATAACTTCAAAAAACTCACAATGATGTAGTTTTGTCAAACATTTATAATAAACAGATAGGGACGGAGCTTTAGTCTGGGACAAATGCAACTGCTCCTCCAATGTCTGAAATACTCTATGCTGCAGGAAGGCAGGCGGTATCGACCGTAAGTAATGAGCAATTTGCATATAATAAAAGAAATCTTTTCGGTCCACCCCATAGAGCTCCCGAAACTCAGGCCAGGAAAGCTTATGACCCTCCCCATGATAAAAATGCCCCAGATAGAGAATACCCAAATCCTTCCACCGTCTAAAGGCCTTAGCCTGACTGCCCGGGGTAAAATCTGGATTTCCCGTCACAGATAAGAGATAAGCACACATCCGGGGGAGCTGCAAGTGCTTTGTAAGAGCTACCCAGGCTTGCCGCAGCGGAGCAAGTAGGCTCGAACGGATAAATATATAGGGTAAACTGTGGCGTTCCATCTGCAATGCACAAGTGAGAGCTATAGGAAACGTCCCTGCCCCATCCGCCTCCAAGGACGTATATGCGGCTTCCCCCAATAGCCAGTCCCGGATAAGGCGCATATTACAGGCCAAATTATAAAGCTTCATATCCGGCACTCCCAGCCCCCCAGATCTCCAGCCTCTCTGTAACCAGGCTAAGGGCAACCTCGCCCGTCTCCCTCGCCATAAAAAGCGACGCAGCGCGCTATCTAGCAACCGCCTGTCTGTACGGGAAAGGTGGAGTGGCAAATTTTGCATAACATAGAGCCATTTCGGCAAAATCACCATTTTATACAGGTGCACTCTACCACTGAGAGAAAGAGGCAAGGGCCCCCACCTCGTCAAAAGCTCCTGTGTCCGCTTAAGAAGTGGAGGAATATTCACAGTATAAATCCTAGCGGGATCCCCCGGTAAGTGGATTCCCAAATAACGGAAGTCTTCCTGAGCCCACTGTAGGGGGAAGGAACCAGGCCAAGTCCCCTGCAAAGTAGCCGGATATGCAAGTGCCAAAGACTTCCCCCAGTTAAGACGAAGCCCCGAGAATTCCCCAAAAACTCCCATCACCTCTAGCAGAATAGAGAGGGAAACCTGGGGGTTGGTGAGATACACCAGCAAATCATCGGCAAATGCCACACATTTAAATATTGTATCGGAAAGTCGGACCCCCCGTATGCCGGCCGTCTGTTGTATAGTCAAAAGAAGTGGCTCCAATTGTAGGACAAAAAGCAAGGGAGAAAGGGGGCATCCCTGTCTTGTGCCTCGCAAGATGGAAAAGGGGGCCGAGCGTCCTCCATTAACCAGCAACACCGCCTGGGGATCAGCGTAAAGCAGCTGCACTGCCTGCAAGAAAAAACCTTCAAACCCCATTTTCCGTAAAACAAAGAAGAGATAAGGCCACTCCACCCTATCGAATGCCTTTTCCGCGTCGAAACTGATCGTAAGGGATGGAGTTTGTGTCCACTGACCAAGTTCCAAGGCTGCAAGTATCTTCCGAATATTAGACAAGACATATCTTTTCCTAACAAACCCCACCTGATGGTCTCCCACCAAATCAGGGAGCACCTTTGCTAACCTATCAGCCAAAATCTTTGCCAACAATTTCTGATCATAGTTAAGCAAAGAGATCGGCCGATATGATTCCACCCTCTGGGGGTCCTTCCCCGGCTTTGGGATCAGCGTAATGTGGGCCGTATTCATCTGCGGGGGGTACCCACCCTTCCCAATTAGATCTAAAAAGAACGCTCTCATGGGTACACAAACTTTATCCAACACACAGCGATAGAATTCGGCGGTAAAGCCGTCGGGCCCCGGAGCTTTTAAATTTTTAGATTGCAGAATCCCTGCACGAATTTCCAAATCCGTAATCGGAGCATTAAGTGCCTGCTTTTGGTCTACGGTGAGCTCCGGCAAAGAGAGAGCATTGCAAAATTGCACACACCGCTCCTCATTCCAATCCCCTGCCCGATATAACTGGGCATAATATTCCCGAAACAGCCGTAGAATAGTCGGAGTCTGGTTCTCTACATGGCCCGATGCATTTTTCAAGCCCGCCACATATCGCGTCCCCTTAGAGACCTTAATTAAATGGGACATCATACGGCCCGCCTTATTACCATAGCGGTACAGCTGAAATTGGTAATATAGTATACTACGTTTTGCACGAGAATGCAATACACTATTCAATTTACATTGTATAGAATGATATTGGTCCCGAAGATGGCCGGTATTAGTACGAAGGAGCTGTCTCTTTAAACGTCGCAATTGGTCATTAAGCTGCAGGATTTGGGTATTAATAAGTTTCCGTCTATGCGCCACGTAGGAAATAATGTCCCCTCGTATCACGGCTTTAGCCGTGTACCAAAAGAGAGAGGGATCATTCATATGCGCCTGATTAAGGGAGGAATAATCAAGCCATCTCTCCATGAGGTATTGCTGAAATTTGGGATCATTAGCTAAAAAATAGGGGAAACGCCATGACCGATGTCCCACCGATACAGAGGCTAGTTGCATGTCTACCCAAATTGGGGCATGGTCAGAAATAACGATATTTTCTATACCTGCCTCACTCACCAGAGGGAACGCCTGGCTACTGAGTAGTAAATAATCTATACGTGCATGGGTCCCGTGCGCTCTAGATAAATGAGTAAACTCCTTGACACCCGGATTTAGTGCCCTCCACACATCCACCATCTGCAATGAAGATTCCAACATCTCGAGACCCTTTCCCCTCCCCGTCTCACGCCGAGTGGAGTGCGAGGCATCCACCTGAGGATCTTTAACCGTATTAAAATCGCCTCCCACTAGGAGTACATCCGTGGAGTACGACAGTAGGTGACGAACAATCGTCTGATAAAATTTGGCATTATAGGTATTATGGGCGTAAATGTTGCAAAACACCACCCGGCGATGGTACACTTCTGCTATGACAAAAATAAATCGGCCCTCCGGGTCTGTTATTTCATGCTCTATGTGCAGCGGTAGATTTTTATGAAACAATATCGCCACCCCAGCCGATCGAGTGGAAGCCGATGCATAAGCCACATGTCCCACCCATTGCCTACGTAACTTCTGATGCTCATTATCGGTAAGATGAGTTTCTTGTAAAAAGCCCACTTGGGCACCCTGCTTACTCAAGTGGGATAAAATTTTGGTGCGCTTAACGGGGGAATGTATTCCACCGACATTCCAGGATACTATACGAGTAAGATGATTAGAGATACGCAAGATATACAACCATATCCAGCAGGAAAATCATATTGGAACGAGCCTGAACTCTCCCAGCCGGAGCCCAGGCCCGAGTCACAAGTACACAAGAGGCAGCGCGAGAAGTAATTCTGTGCAGATCAAAACGGATCCCCAACATACACCATGCAACGAAGATCCCCACCTCCCCCTCCCGGTCCCGCCATTCATACACCCCCCCAACCTCCCCCCCCCCATTACAAACATCCCCCCTGACACCTCCAGCGCCCATAACGTATCTCATGGGCACCGCGGTAGAAAAGATCACGGAGCCGCCTCCTAACACAGGTGGGCCCCCCCCCGCCCCCCCTTCCCACCCCCGCCCCCAAGCTCTCCACTGATTGAAACACTGGCCTCAATCCTATACAATGCAAGTTAACATGAGCAGAGCAGCAAGCTATATTATTAGCAACAAAAAGTATAGTACATAGAGGAACTCACAGCTATACTTTAACATGAAGCAAAAAACATGAAGGATAAACCAGCACAGGCTGGGAGACAACTATGAGAACAAGGTAAACAAATGTCACCCAGCGCAATATACACAGGCTGCCAAGTCTGCAATATGTTCCCCCCATGTCACTTGATAAAGCCATGCAGGGGAAGAAAACAGCAAGAGAAACAAAATAAGTAGTATAAAACTGAGTGTAAGAAACTGCCGTGAAAAGTCATGCAGCGCAAAAAAGAATGTAAAAAAAAGAAAGCTGCCGCCAGCCACGTGGGATCCTCCAAACTGGCTACACAATTTGCTCCCCGATGGAAAGTAGAAAGCGTGGCTAAACGAAAAATAAAAATAATATAAAAGCGCCAGACCCGGCTCCCCTTATGACTGTAGAAACCACTAGGAGAGATCAAAAAAAAATTTTTGCAGGCAATATCCGGACCGAATGAGCCCGTAGGGATCAGCCCAGCGAATCCCCTTGGTCAGGCCACACCGGTTAGCAGCCAGGAAGACCTTGGCCTGATCCAGAGAGAGGTCTCGGCGCGAAATATCCAAACAATGGGAAGCCGGGAGCAGAGAGGAAGTAAGAATTGTAGGTGTAAAATCGCAGACTGTCACTCACGGCCCCCTGCCTCTCACACGATCTCCACACTTACGCAGCTGCACGGTTCCCCCATTTCATTTCTTCGCCGGGTTGCCGGCAGCAGTGGCCTCCACAAACGCCCTCGCTTGGTCAGGGGTCTCTAACCATCGAGCCCCCTCAGCGGTCACCACCCGCATCCGCGCAGGATAGACAAGAATCGCGCGGAGGCCCATGTTGATTATTTGAGAGCAATACGGGGCCATGGCACGCCGACGCTGAGAGACCCCGGATGAGAAGTCCTGAAAAAGTAAAATCTTCTGGCCATCTAGCATGAGTGTACGACCGCCGCGAAGGGCCCGAAGGATTTCAATTTTATGTGCATAATTTAATAGCTTAGCGATTACGGGTCTCGGGCGTGTGTTTTCCACCGGTCGCTGGCCGAGACGATGTGCGCGCTCCACCCGTAACGGTCCATTTTGGGGAGATAATTGTAACTGCTCCGTGAGCCATTTTTCCAGCACCGCAGGTAAGTCAGCGTCTTTGAGGGACTCTGGAAGGCCAATCAATCGAATGTTAGATCGCCGTGATCTATTTTCGAGGTCCTCCAACCTCTGGGCCTGCTGAGTGACTGTGGCCTGGAGCGCCGTAATATCTGTGCGTGCCGCCACGAAGTCGTCGTGGGCCTCTGAGACTCTCGCCTCCAAGTCTCCAAATCGTACTTCATAGCCATTCAACGACTGTTTGAGCTCAGCCAGTTGGTCCGCTATCGCTTTTAATTCAGGACCAATCGCCGCAGTTACCGCTGACTTAATCTGCTCAATATCGGCCCCTGCCCCCGCTGGGCCCTGCGGTGGGCGATCCGGAGAAGATGGCGGCTCGGCTCCCCTAGTCTTCTCCCGTTCCTTGTCCTTGCGGATCATCCTAGTAGCCATGATCACACTTGTAGAGAGTGCTATTTGAAGATTACCAATCAGTGGAGATGATTTACGTTGCCGGGTTCAATAGCTGGGCGGGGATGGGATCGGATTAGGGATCAAACCCAGGAGCTAGGGTTCCCACATCTGCCTTCCCCGCTGGCGCACGTGATCTCCTCGGGATCTGATTTTAAAAAGCATGTACATGCGTAAAACTGGGTTTTACGCATGTAAATGCACTTTACTCAAGTAAGTGGGCTTTTGAAAATTGCTACAATATATGCCATTAAATCGTCCATAGGATTTACTCGCATAAGTGCACTTTACGTGAGTAAATGGCTTTTGAAAATTGCTACAATAGTAGTTACATTTATGCACGTAACTCCTTTGAAAATTACCCCCTTGGTGTATAGAGAGAGGACTATATCCCTTCTCTTGTACAGTCCAAAGTTTGCTAGACTATTTGTTGGACTGAAAAAGAACTTGATGTGGGTTCTCCTCAATGCTTTAGCAGCCTATCATGACCAGTAGGAGAGGAAACCAATTTCCAAACATCCTCTGGTCACAGGATTCGTGAAAGGCTTATTACACATTACACCACCAGTCAGAATATCAGTCATGTCGTGGGACCTCAACATGGTCTGTCCTCTTGTATCTAGTGGAATTGTTATTTGAGCTAGTAGTCATGTCCTTACTGAAGCTTTTAACAATAAAGGTTGCCTTTCCCATTGCAGTCATCTCTGTGAGGAGAATTAGTGAACTACAGGCTGTGGTCATCTACCCTATGTACACAAAATGTTTCTACAATAGGGTAGTCTTGCATATGTATCCAAAATTCTTACCAAAGGTAATCTCAAAATTTAATATGAATCAGGAAAGTGTACTGCCCACCTTCTTTTCTAAACTGGACATGCTGTCAGCAAAAACAGTGCTGCACATACTGCATTGTAAAAGAGCCTTGTCCTTCTATTGGACAGCTGTCACAGGTCGCTGTCTGAGCCTTGCACAACCTAATGACAGTCCTTGGAAACGCACAATGCAGAGCCAAGCAACTTTATTCCATTAATCAGTAACACTAATGGCTTTCAGCTCCTATTTTGCTAGTCACTCACAGGCCAGCCTAATTTCCCAGGATGTATTAAACCTGCTTCCCAACTGTACCTTTGTAGATTCAAAATCCCTAACTGAAGTATGTTGGCATCTCTGCATTGGGTGTTGGGTAAGCCCTCTCTCCTGGCTCCCCACCTGGCTCCCCTTTCTCTCTCTCTCTCTCTCTCTTCGTTCGCCACTTGCATCTCCTTCTGTCTGGAAGGCAGTGTTCTCTCCTTTAAGAGACATGCTGATTCCTTGTAATATTTCTGAAATTAGCCTCAACCGTGTCTGCCTTTTATTACCACACCATACTGTGGCTGCTATTTTCATCCTAATTGGTTCTCCGACAAAGATCTCCAAACTATATTTTCTAGCAGCCCTGTGCTTCTTGTTCCTTCTGGCTTTACAATCCCCTAACTTACTCTTGTTTATTTTTTCTTTCTGCCATAAGACAGTGTTCCCCCTGAGACTCTCTTTAGAGATCCCTCTGTTCCTCTATAGACTCTTTCTACCTGTGTAAAAAACCCTGCTTCATCACAATAGGACAAAGAGTACCAGGGCATCCATGCAGCTCTTTGTCTTCTATGACCCAAATAGACCAGGGAAGCCTGTGAACATACACATTATTATATGGCTCTCAAATTGCATATCCTTATGCTATCAAAAACAAGCTTCTCACTGCAGTGCCAGATGCACAGTCACCATGTCAATGCAATGGCTATTTCTGCAGCTCACATTAGGTCCAACATTTATTCAAGAAATTTGTGAGGTGGCTACACAGAGTTCGGCATACACTTTTGCATTTCATGACTGTCTTGAGGCCAAGATAGCAAATTTGGATAGTCAGTTCTCAGAAATATACTCAAAACTTAGGTGATTAAACTCCTCCCGCAAATACCCAATAAGTAGGTTTTCTTGCAGAGATGGAATAATTGTGGACATCAAGACATCCCTTAGCTTGTGAGTCCCCACATATGGGACTGTTCGTCCTTCTTGTCCATGGAGATAATGCTGCTGCTTACCTGCAACTGGTGTTCTCTTTGTAGAACTTCTAATACAGTTCAATCACCTCTTTTCTCCACATATCATCAGCTTTGACATAAAATAAGGGGGCTTCACTGAGGGCTACTTGGTATAGTACCTACTGCATTGTGCAAAGGTCTCGCTGTTCTAGCCAATGAGTTGACACTGTATATGGTGCCATGTGATAGCATCACTCACATGTGGGACTGTTAATCCTTCTGTTCACGGAAAACACCAGTTACCAATAAGCAACTTTGTTTACTGACTCCCACAGTAAGCACATTTTTGCCTTAAATTTTATTGCATATACCTCTAAACTTCTGAAAATGTATAGATATATGTTTATTATTGGGTAAAATTTAGAGACATTTGTCTTTCTGTGTCGTTCAATAGAAATTAAGGAAAGCCAGGATACACCAGAGCAACTTCCTTCTAGCTCAGTTTCCCTGCTGGTTGTGGTCAGAGCAGTCTTATTGTGATGTTTTTATGTGAATAGTTCAGGGCATGATCTTTTGGCATCTATGTCACATCTACTTGGAACTCCTAGTTTGTTGAAAGTGCCTTTGTAAAATACCATAATAACTAAAAATAGAACCAAATGCCAGTCATGAAAAATGTGTCTGCAAGCTATGGAACACAATTTTGATTTTTATCTGTCAGAAATCAGTTTGATTCCTCAGTATTAAAAACTAAAGTAACAGACTCAAGGTGAAAGCCATATATTCCAGTAAACTGATTTCTAGAAAACAGCAGCTAGTGGAAATAATGATGCGCATGCTGACGTTGTTATTCAGATAACACCATTAATATGTTCAATCCTATATTAATCCATATTCTGATATTTTATTTAACCTGATACTGATATCCACCATACAGGCAAAGCTGTCTTTATAAACCACACAGAAACCACTCAAGGCATCATTACTGTGATGGAGAGAGAATATAGTGAAATTTCTAAGTGAAAAGATAATCCTTTCTACCTATAATCAAAGCAGCAATACTAAAAGGAGGAAATATAAAGATAAGACTGAATGAGGAAGCAGTAGAGTCCTGAAACAGTAGAATTCTTAACAATTTAGGGAGCTCTGATCCTATAAGTTGTTCTCTAGTTCTACTGTGGACCCTTAGTTTGGAGGGTACTCACCGAGGAATAGTCCAGACGAACTCCTCTCCGGAAGGTGGAGCAGAATAGTCTAGGGTTGTGTCCAGACAAGTGGAAGCAAGCAGGAACTGAGTCCAAGCAGGATCAAGGCAGGCAGCCAGCAAAGCAGAGTCTGGGTCCAGGCAGGGTCAAGGCAGGCGGCAGGCAAAGCAGAGTCCGGGTCCAGGCAGGGTCAAGGCAGGCGGCAGGCAAAGCAGAGTCCGGGTCCAGGCAGGGTCAAGGCAGGCGGCAGGCAAAGCAGAGTCCCATGAAGGTTTTCATGGGTAATGATTCAGATGGACTGAATCAAATCACGGTGAACCTAGAAGATGTGGTAGGCCTGATTGACAAACTGAAGAGTAGTAAATCACCTGGACAGGATGGTATACAACCCAGAGTTCTGAAGGAACTAAAAAATGAAATTGCAGACCTATTAGTAAAAATTTGTAACTTATCATTAAAATCATCCATTGTACCTGAAGACTGGAGGATAGCAAATGTAACCCCAATATTTAAAAAGGGCTCCAGGGGCGATCCGGGAAACTACAGACTGGTTAGCCTGACTTCAGTGCCAGGAAAAATAGTGGAAAGTGTTCTAAACATCAAAATCACAGAACATATAGAAAGACATGGTTTAATGGAACAAAGTCAGCATGGCTTTACCCAGGGCAAGTCTTGCCTCACAAATCTGCTTCACTTTTTTGAAGGAGTTAATAAACATGTGGATAAAGGTGAACCGGTAGATATAGTAAACTTGGATTTTCAGAAGGCGTTTGACAAAGTTCCTCATGAGAGGCTTCTAGGAAAAGTAAAAAGTCATGGGATAGGTGGCGATGTCCTTTCGTGGATTGCAAACTGGCTAAAAGACAGGAAACAGAGAGTAGGATTAAATGGGCAATTTTCTCAGTGGAAGGGAGTGGACAGTGGAGTGCCTCAGGGATCTGTATTGGGACCCTTACTGTTCAATATATTTATAAATGATCTGGAAAGAAATACGACGAGTGAGATAATCAAATTTGCAGATGACACAAAATTGTTCAGAGTAGTTAAATCACAAGCAGATTGTGATAAATTGCAGGAAGACCTTGTGAGACTGGAAAATTGGGCATCCAAATGGCAGATGAAATTTAATGTGGATAAGTGCAAGGTGATGCATATAGGGAAAAATAACCCATGCTATAATTACACGATGTTGGGTTCCATTTTAGGTGCTACAACCCAAGAAAGAGATCTAGGTGTCATAGTGGATAACACATTGAAATCGTCGGTTCAGTGTGCTGCGGCAGTCAAAAAAGCAAACAGAATGTTGGGAATTATTAGAAAAGGAATGATGAACAAAACGGAAAATGTCATAATGCCTCTGTATCACTCCATGGTGAGACCGCACATTGAATACTGTGTACAATTCTGGTCGCCGCATCTCAAAAAATATATAATTGCGATGGAGAAGGTACAGAGAAGGGCTACCAAAATGATAAGGGGAATGGAACGACTCCCCTATGAGGAAAGACTAAAGAGGTTAGGACATTTCAGCTTGGAGAAGAGACGACTGAGGGGGGATATGATAGAGTTGTTTAAAATCATGAGAGGTCTAGAACGGGTAGATGTGAATCGGTTATTTACTCTTTCGGATAGTAGAAAGACTAGGGGACACTCCATGAAGTTAGCATGGGGCACATTTAAATCTAATCGGAGAAAATTCTTTTTTACTCAACGCACAATTAAACTCTGGAATTTGTTGCCAGAGAATGTGGTTCGTGCAGTTAGTATAGCTGTGTTTAAAAAAGGATTGGATAAGTTCTTGGAGGAGAAGTCCATTACCTGCTATTAAGTTCACTTAGAGAATAGCCACTGCCATTAGCAATGGTTACATGGAATAAACTTAGTTTTTGGGTACTTGCCAGGTTCTTATGGCCTGGATTGGCCACTGTTGGAAACAGGATGCTGGGCTTGATGGACCCTTGGTCTGACCCAGTATGGCATTTTCTTATGTTCTTATGTTCTTAGGTGGCAGGCAAGGCAGAGTCTGGGTCCAGGCAGTCAAGGCAGGCGGCAGGCAAAGCAGAGTCTGGGTCCAGGCAGGGTCAAGGCAGGCGGCAGGCAAAGCAGAGTCCGGGTCCAGGCAGGCGGCAGGCAAAGCAGAGTCCGGGTCCAGGCAGGGTCAGGATAAGCAGAGTCCGGGTCCAGGCAGAGTCAAGGCAGGCGGCAGGCAAAGCAGAGTCCAGGTCCAGGCAGGGTCTAGGCAGGTAGCAGGCAAGGCAAAGAAGCACCAGAACAGCACACAAGAACCTTGTGGCAAAGGCATCTGCTAGGTCCCAGGGAGAGGTTTAAATCTCCCTGGGTGCTGACGTTATCTTCCGGGGCCGGCTTGGACCACGCACCGCAGCCCCTTTAAGAGGCGGGATCTGCCACGCTCTCCCTGACGCAGTAGTAAAGATGCCGGGGAAAGCATGCCGCGGTCCGCGCGCCGCCCGCCGTGCCGGGAGAAAGCCCTGCTCCGGAACAGTACCCCCCCCCCCTCTTATGCCCCCTCCTGGAAGGACCGGGTTTCTCAGGATGCGTTAGATGAAAGTGCTGAAGTAAGGCTTTATCCAAAATATTCACTGATGGTTCCCATGAATTCTCCTCTGGACCAAACCCCTCCCAAGCAATCAGATATTCCCACTGCCTATGATTACGACAGACATCCAGAATTTCTCTTACTTGATAGATCGGATCTTCCTCGGATGCAACAGCCAGTGATCGGGGTGGAATAGCATGGAAGGAAAAAGAAACCAATGGTTTCAGCAATGAGACGTGAAAAGAATTATGGATCCGAAGATTGGTTGGAAGTTGAAGGCAATAGGTCACTAGTCCCAGACGCTTACTGATAAGGAATGGCCCAATGTACTTGGGAGCGAGTCTCATGGATGGGACCCGAAGGCGAATGTGGCGTGCACTGAGCCACACTTGGTCTCCTGCATTAAACAGAGGGGAAGGTTGACGATTCTTGTCCGCCATCCACTTGGCAGTGTCAGCCGCCCATAGAAGTCTGGCATTGGTAACCTTCCAAAGTTCATGCAACTGCAATGCGGAAAGGTGAGCTGCCGGAGAGGCAACTGAAAGAGGTAGAAGAAGAGGAGGCCGAGGCTGCTTGCCATAGACAATCTGGAATGGGGAATTCCCAGTAGCGGAGTGTATATGGGAATTATGTGAGAACTCGGCCCAGGGTAATAGCGTGGACCAATCATCCTGGCGGTCGTTCACGAATAGGCGAAGAAACAGCTTTAATCCTCTGTTGACCCTTTCAGCCTGCCCATTCCCTTGGGGATGAAAGGCAGTGGTAAAGTCCAGCTGTACACCAAATTTCTTGCACAGCGCACCCCAGTATTTGGCGGTAAATTGTGGCGCCCTGTCTGAGGTTATGTGAAGTGGAAGACCATGTAGGTGAAACACGTGAAGAGCGAAGAGCCCAGCCAACTCAGGGGCAGAGGGTAATTTGGGCAAGGGAACAAAATGGGCCATCTTAGAAAAATGATCTACCACCACCCATATTACTTGATGACCGGAAGAAGGAGGGAGGTCCACAACAAAATCAGTGGATATATGGATCCATGGTTCCTGAGGTGGTGGAAGGGGTCGGAGGAGGCCCCATGGCCGGCCAGGTAACGGTTTTTGTTGAGCACACTTCAGACAGGAATCAACGTAGGCACACACATCCCGGCATAAATAGGGCCACCAATAGCGATGTGATAATCTTTCCAAGGTACCCGTCTTCCCGGGATGGCCAGCTGTAAGGGAATCGTGTGCCCATGAGAGTACCTTGGGGCGAAGGCGGAGAGGAACCACTGTTTTCCCTGGCGGTGCAGTCTCTGTGGAGGCCAAGACCACCTTGGCTGGATCAATAATGTAGCTGGGGGAGTCAGGTGTGTCATCGGTCTCATGTAGTCGGGAAAGGGCATCTGCTCGAACATTTTTGGTTGTGGGGTGATAGCGTAATACAAAATCAAAGCGACTGAAGAATAGCAAACATCGAGCTTGGCGTGGGTTCAGTCATTGTGCTTTACAAAGGTATTCCAAGTTTTTATGGTCTGTGTAGACCACTCCCTCCAGCCTTTGCCTCCATTCCTCAAAGGCCATCTTTATAGCTAACAGTTCCTTGTCTCCAATCCCGTAGTTCTTTTCGGCTTGGGAAAATTTGTGTGAGAAGTAAGAGCAAGGGAGTAACTTCCCCTGATTGGAATGTTGGCTAAGTACAGCTCCTACTGCCACGTCCGAAGCATCCACCTCCACAATAAATGGACGTGTGGGATCTGGGTGACAGAGACAGGGTTCTTGTAGAAATGCAGTCTTGAGATCCTCAAAGGCTTGAATAGCCTCGTCAGGCCATTTCCTGGGATCCGCCCCCTTCTTGGTCAAGGCCGTGAGGGGTGACACCATGTGAGAAAATCGAGGGATAAAGGTCCTGTAAAAATTAGCGAACCCAAGAAAACATTGTAGTGCACGAAGTCCTACCAGTTGTGGCCACTCTCGGATGCTAGCCAACTTATCAGGGTCCATTTGAAGCCCAGTGGTAGAAATGATGAATCCCAGAAAAGGTAGTGATTGTCTTTCAAAGAGACATTTCTCCAGTTTTACAAATAACCGGTTCTCTCTCAAGCATTGAAGAACTTTTCGGACATCTGTGCGATGAGCAGCCAGGTTCTGGGAATAGATTAAGATATCATCAAGATAGATGATTACTCCTTGATTCAACATGTCCCGAAATATCTCATTCATTAATTTTTGGAATACCGCCAGGGTATTACAAAGTCCAAACGGCATCACCAGATATTCATAATGGCCGTCACGTGTATTAAACGCCGTCTTCCATTCATCTCCGGGTTTTATCCAAACCAGATTGTAGGCCCCATGTAGGTCGAGTTTAGTAAATACTTTCGCTCCATGAAGGCGACCTAGTAATTCCGGAATCAGTGGGAGAGGATATCGATCCTTGTGAGTTATCGCATTAAGTCCTCGGTAATCAATGCATGGTCTCAACAACCCATCTTTCTTGGGGACAAAGAAGAACCCTGCTCCCGCTGGGGATGATGACGGTCAGATAAATCCTCATTCAAGATTGTCTTTAATGTATTGAGACATAGCCAGGGATTCTGGCCCAGATAATGGGTACACTTGCCCTCTAGGTGGACATGTATTAGGCAGCAGAGTTATGGCACCATCAAAGGTTCGGTGTGCCGGAAGGATCTCCGCCTTTTCCTTGGAAAAAACATCTGTGAAATCTGCGTATTGTGGAGGGGGTCGGAGTCTTGTAGCCGCTATTTGGATCTTGGGTTGAGGTCTCTGATTCAAACAGGTAGTGAAACATTCTGGTCCCCAAGCCGTAATCTGAAGAGTTCTCCAGTCAATGATGGGTGCGTGTTTCTGTAGCCAGGGGAGGCCCAATACCACCGGATGGACTGTTTTTTGCAAAATGAAGAAGGATATCTCCTCCCTATGGAGGATCCCCGTATGGAGTGTTATCGGGGCAGTACAGGAAGTGACTTGACCCGGAAGATTCTCCCCCTGGATCGACGAGATGTATAGGGGTGTCTCGTGAGGAAGTATTGGAAGTTGTAGTTGGTTAACCAATTCCTCTAAAATAAAGTTTCCTCCTGACCCTGAATCGATGAGGGCTAGAGTTGTAAGGGACCCATGGTGGTAATGTAGTGTGACCGGAACAGTACAGTGGGGGGCAAGATTGCTCCCTATGGTCAGCCCCTCTAAGACGCCTAGGTCCGATAGTTTCCTGGACTTTCAGGACACTGAGCTAATAGATGTCCCTTATTACCGCAATAAAGACAAAGTCCCATCCATCTTCGACGTTGCTTCTCTTCGGTTGTCAGATGGCTCCTACCCAACTGCATGGGCTCCTGCCTGCCCTCGGAAGAGGTTTCGGAAGTGGTAGGATGAACCAACTCATCTTTGATATGAGGAGAAAGTCCTTCCAGAAAGATTCCTCTTAAGCAATCAGTCTGCCATCCCAGCTCGGATGCCAAGGTGCGGAACTCCACTGCGAAATCAGCCAAAGTACGGGTGCCTTGACGGAGGTTAAGGAGTTCCGAGGAGGCGGTAGACAGTCGTCCTGATTCATCGAATATTTGGCGGAAGGTCCGAACGAATCGTGGTAGGTCGCCCAAAATGGAGTCCCCACGTTCCCAGATCAGGGATGCCCAGGCTAGGGCCTTCCCATCTAGTAAGGAAATGATGAAGGAAGTCTTAACATGATCTGTTGGGAATTGTTGTTCCTGTAGAGAGAACCAGATGAAGCAATGGTTCAGAAATCCTCGACATTGTTTGGCATCCCCGGCATATCGAGGTGGAGCAGGCAAGTGGGTTACAGCACTAGTACTGCTCGGAATTGCAGGAGTAGGAACAGCAGCCTCTGCTCCTTGGACCGCATCAAGTCGGTTTGCCAAACGTTCAACAGTGGCAGTCAAATTCTCTAGGCACTGTTGTTGCTGTTGTTGCTGTTGCCTTTGTTGCATAAGTTGTTGAGCCAGGCCTGGAATAGCCTGGAGACCTGTCAAGTCCTTTGGCCTTTGCAATCTGTTCTCTAGTTCTACTGTGGACCCTTAGTCCAGAGGGTACTCACTGAGGAATAGTCCTGATGAACTCCTCTCCAGAAGGTGGAGCAGAATAGTCTAGGGTTGTGTCCAGACAAGTGGTAGCAAGCAGGAACTGAATCCAAGCAGGATCAAGGCAGGCGACCAGCAAAGCAGAGTCCGGGTCCAGGCAGGGTCAAGGCAGGTGGCAGGCAAAGCAGAGTCCGGGTCCAGGCAGGGTCAAGGCAGGCGGCAGGCAAGGCAGAGTCCGGGTCCAGGCAGGGTCAAGGCAGGCAAGGCAGAGTACGGGTCCAGGCAGGTGGCAGGCAAAGCAGAGTCCGGGTCCAGGCAGAGTCAAGGCAGGTGGCAGGCAAAGCAGAGTCCGGGTCCAGGCAGGGTCAAGGCAGGCGGCAGGCAAAGCAGAGTCCGGGTCCAGGCAGGGTCAAGGCAAGCGGCAGGCAAAGCAGAGTCCTGGTCCAGGCAGGGTCAAGGCAGGCGGCAGGCAAGACAGAGAAGCACCAGAACAGCACACAGGAACCTTGTTGCAAAGGCGTCTGCTAGGTCCCAGGGAGAGTTTTAAATCTCCCTGGGTGCTGACGTCATCTTCCGGGGCCGGCCTGGACTGCGCGCTGCGGCCCCTTTAAGAGGCGGGACCTGCCGCGCTCTCCTCGACGCAGTAGTAAAGATGACAGGGAAAGCATGCCGCGGTCCGCGCGCCGCCCACTGTGCCGGGAGAAGGCCCCGCTCCGGAGCACCGAAGGAGGTAGGGGGTCCTGGCCGAGGGCTACCTCGGCCAGGAATCGCAACATAAGTATCACTTGATCCTCATTTTAACTCTGTCACCAATAGGTTTGGAAACTGTTTTCAAAATGAACTCTCTTCATCTCTCTTAAATTAATTTGAGAACTGGACTGAAGCCAATTTTCAAATGCATTGTGTAAAGGTGTGTATCGAGGGTTTTTTTTCAGTTTGTGGTTTGCACTAACATGAAATATGACTTTTTCCTTGAAATTGTCTAATTTGTTTAAAATGAATGCACATCTCTATTGTGTAATACTTTGAAGGTTATAATATTTATTTATTTTATTTATTTAACGTGTTTGTATACCGTCATTCGGTTTTGACATCAGAACGGTTTACAGTAATCGTGAAAAAGAAGATTAGATGAACATCATCTATTGGATGAACATCATCATATATTTTGTTGAACCAGTGTGTGAAAGAAATTCTGTACATCAACTTTCAAAAGATAATCCCCAAGTGCACTGTGGAGCAAGTTAAATGAAAGCTGTTGTATTTTTTAATACATATGTTTTTCAGTATCTGTATCTTGAGGTAAAGTGTAATCCAGTTCAGAATTCCACAATTGCATTGTACAACAGTGCTCTTAGTTTATCAGGTACAAGAGAACATTTGTTGTATTTCTTAAATATTATATTGTCCCTCAGTAACTCCATTTAAAAAAAGTATTTCTGCCTAATCTGATACTGAGTACGACAGAGTAGCATAATTATAATTAATGAGCTGTTAAAATAGCTTAATGATTTGAGTTTTATTCATGTATATCAAAAACCTTAATGGGGATACATTTTAAACTACCTGCATTGGGACAAAGACCATGCATATATTGTTACCTCTGGCCTTCACCTCAATTTTCAAAATGAAAGTATATGCATACTTTTAGTTTGATTATTACCATGGGTCTAACATATGCATGCTCATTTGCAGCTACTTTTTCTCTGAGTAGATTTTTACTAGAAAGTACATCAAAGATTTGAAAATGCAATTTATGTATGTACTATACATGATCCTTCCCCCCTTCCCAGACCTGAACATGTCTCCTCTCAAAGTGGCTAAAAATATTTATTTATTTAATCATATTTAATGCTCTACCCTTTCAAGTTAGGCATGTAAGGTGGATTACATAATAAAATTATTACAAATCCAGTGCATATAAGCAGTAGACATTTACAATAATAGTATGTATCATTAATACGGTAGTACAATATGATCTCAGAACAATAAAATTAATAAAAGTCAAACTTATACATAAGTATGAATAAAAACACAAATTTGAATCTTCTCCCTAAGACCGGAATTTTCCTTTCCAACCAGTGTTCTAATGAAATCACATTCCATCTAACAACAAGAAGCTCTTTACTTAGTTTCCGTCAACTTGCTTTCTGAAATCAGTGCTGGGTAAAATGTTGAAAGCTATTATTAAGAACAAAATTACTAGGGATACGGATAAACACGATTTACTGAGGAAGGGACAGCATGGATTTAGAAAAGAGAGGTGACACCTTACTAATCTATTTGAATTCTTTGAACACGTGAAAAAGCATGTGGACAAAGTTGAGCCAACTGATGTAATGTATTTGGATTTTTAGAAGGAGGTTTAGAAAGTCCCTCACAAAAGACTCCTTAGGAAATTAAAAAGTCATAGGATAAGAGAAAATGTCTTACTCGGGATGGTAACTGATAAAAAGATAGGAAACAAAGAATAGGACTAAAGTGCCAGTTCTCTCAATGGAAAGAGTGGAGTGCCTCAGGGATCAGTACTGGGACCAGCATTGTTTAATGTGTTCACTAATGATTTAGAAAAGGGAACCACAAGTGAGGTAAGAAAATTTGCTAGTGACACAAAAATATTCTAAGTAGTTAAAACCCAAGTAGATTATGAGGAACTGCAGAGGGACCTTTCTGGACTGGAGAACTTGGCAGATAAATGTCAGATAAAATTTAATGTGGACAAATGCAAAGTGATGCACATAGGTGAAATCATTCCAAACAACACAATGCTGGATTCTACATTAGAAGTGACCACCCAGGAAAAGAATATTGGACTTGTTGAAATGCTCAGTGTGCCCAATGTGCCTTGGCTGCCAAAAAAAGCAAGTAGAATGTTAGGGATTATATGACAAGGGATAGAGAATAAAACTCAGAACTTGATAATTCTTTTGTAAAGATCCATGGCGTGATTATACCTTGAGCATTGTGTTCGTTTCTGATTACCCTCTCTCAAAAAAGATATAACACTAAAAAAGGCACAGAGAAGGGCAACAAAAATAATAATGGGTATAGAGTGATTTCCTTATGAATAAAGGCTAAATAGATTAGGGCTCTTCAACTTACAGAAGAGATGACTGAGAGGCAATATGGTAGAAGTTTATAAAATCATGAGTAGGATAGAACAGGCAAATAGCGCCTTTGTTAAAACACAAAAAGATGCATTAGTTACTGCCAACTATAGAAAATCCACAGACAAAAGCACTATCTTACATAACTCTAGTTTTCATCCTAAAAGTCTAAGACAGAATATCCATGTAGGTCAATTTTTACAACCTTGTCATTTGTGTCATTCCACTCAAGAATAGAAAATTCAGGCTAAAAAGTTGTCTGCCCGGTTTCTAGATCGGGGCTACACAAGCAAATGTATTTGACGTGCATATAAATGTGCACTTTGGGGTAGATTTTAATATATGCATGAGTGCATCCATGTGCACGCACTACCCAGTGTGCACACATGGACACACAATTTTATAACATGCGTGTGCAGGTGGTTGGCACAAATCGGAGGTTGGCATGCGCAAGGGGGTGCACAATTGTGCACCTTGCGTGCACCGAGCCGTGCTGCCTTTCCCTGTTCCTTTCCCCCTAGCCTGACCTTCCCATCACTTCCCCTAACCTTTCTCCCCCTAGCCCTACTGTAACCCCCCTGACCTTTGTCTTACCTTTTGCGCCTGCCTCTAGGCAGGCGCAAGTTGTATGCGCCAGTAGCCTGCCGGCACGCGATCCTCCAACACAGCGGCAAATGGCTGCTATATCAGAGGCCTCTGGCCACGCCCCCTCTACACCCTAGACTGCCCCGCCTATGCCCTGCCCCTGGACCACCCTTTTTTGCAAGCCCCGGGACTTACACACGTCCCGGGGCTTTACCCGCGTCCCTGGGCCTTTTTAAAATAGGCCTGGCGCGCGTAACCCCCCATATGGATTTACGCACATAGAGGTTTTAAAATCCAGCCCTTTGTGATCAGCAAAGTATCATTGAAATGTGGAGATGGCATCTTTCCTGCCCTAGTACAAAAAGAACAATGTTTCATCAATCAATGGGGTACCCAGAGTCCTGTCCTAAAGTTTGAAATCAAGATCTAGAATTGATCTCTTTATTATAGCAATTTTTTTAATTTGGCAATTCTTTCTTGTTGATTAACTTATGCTTATTTTCTAGTGACGTATTTCTGATGGTACTGAGTTTCTTCCCTCTGGTCTATTTATAGTTGCTTATGTGCAAGTTTCAGCATTTTGCTTAGTCATGATCCTGTCTGCACCTGAATGTGTGCTAATTCTGAGAAGTCTAAGAATAAATGTTGAGTTAATCTGATTTCAAAATCTTTATGTTTCTTTCCATTCATATGGCCACATTAGTATTTATTTGTTATTATGAATAATCTGATAGTTATGATAATTCTTTTTGTCTAAATCATTTTTAACTAAAGATGTCTCTGGCTGTTGATTGCTCTGGAGAAAACGATTGGTTACTACAAGGTCATTCTTGAAAGACAGCCATTTCATGGCAGTTGAAATAAGTAAGAGTTTTTACAATATCTTTATTTGATAGTTGAAGTGATTTTTGCTTTAAATGGCATTTCTTTTGAAACTTGGTGGTATTGAGAGAGTAGGATTCAGAGATTCTCCTTAGAAACTATTCATTAGGTAGTACTTTGTCAAAAAATTGAATTATGATATTTGATCATTAGTTCTTCACTTTTGATTTTTATTCTTAGGTGTCTGTGATACTTTTGTCAAGATTGCTAAAAAATTATTCAACCTTGGAGTTAGCATTTATTGAATTCAGCTTTGGCAGTAAGTGTTCATGTTATTCAGTGAATCGGTGCTGTCCTTTAAATAGTATTATAATTTACAAAAGTGTCTTTCTTATTTTTTCAGAACATTTTAGATATTTCAAACTGGTTCAATATACTTTGAAAAAGAGTTTGAGTGCCTTTAAAAGATACAGCTTTGGTTTATATTCTCTATTCAACAGCAGACATCTTTGAAATCAGTTGTTAATCCTTCTGGGACATGCTTCTATTATCAATAATCAAATGAAATAGTTTTATTATTTTCAGCGTTTCTTACCCTTAAGAAATTCCCCTGAAGAAGCTGACACAGCGAAACAGGGGCCTCTGTCAGGGTTATCACCAGTTTATTAATTATCATGTTTCATAAAAAGAAAAGAGAAAATCAGTTTGGATGTTGGTATAAAATAAGTTGTTTTGGTATTAATTTTGTAATTTTATTTATTTATTTATTTATTTATTTAGAGTTTTTATATACCGGCAATCATGAAAACATATCTTGCTGGTTTACATAGAATGGGGGTGCAATAAAATACATAGAACTTAAGAACAAAGAACTAGAACTGTGGTGACAGAAGGTACAGTTACATTTAACAAGGTGGCCAAACTTGGAGTAGGAAAAATAGAAAAGAGGATAGAAAATGGTTAAACAATATACAATTTAAATGTAGTATACAAAATAGATAAATGTTATAAACAAACGGCAAGGTGATTTAGGAGTTATTGGATTGTGTCATTGAGTTGTGTCTGGAAAGGCTTGCTTGAATAACCAAGTCTTAAGTTTTTTCCTAAAATTTGGGAGGCAAGGCTCCTGTCTGAGGTCTGTAGGAATGGAATTCCACAGTAGAGGGCCAGCTGTGGAGGTGGCACGATCTCTTACGGTAATGTGTTTGGTCGTTTTCGCTGGGGGAACCAGGAGGGAACCTCTATATGCATCTCTGGTAGGTCTAGTGGAATTATGTACTTGGAGAGGGAATTGGAGATCGAGAGTGGTGAGTTGATGTATAGTTTTATAGGTGATAGTTAAGGCTTTATACATGATGCGGAAGTATACGGGTAACCAATGAAGCTCTTTCAGGATGGGTGAAATGTGGTCTCTTTTCCTTGCGCCTGTCAGAATACGGGCAGCTGAATTTTGAACCATCTGTAGTGGTTTGGAGTATGATGAAGGTAGACCTAGCAATAGGGAGTTGCAGTAGTCCAGTTTCGAAAATATGACTGCTTGGATGATCGTTCTGAAGTCTTGAGCGTGGAAAAGAGGTCTTATCCTTTTCAGGACCTGGAGTTTATAGAAACAGTCTTTGGTTGTTTTGTTGATGTGTGCTTTGAAGTTTAGCCGGTTATCTATTAACACTCCTAGGTCTCTAGTTTGTGTGGTAGGGAGATTGGTGGGAAGAGTACTGTTGTTGGTGTTGTTTTCAGGTGAGATAAGAAGGATCTCAGTCTTGGAGGAATTTAAGATGAGGTGTAGACTGTTGAGCAGTTGTTTGATTTTTTGGTGGCATGATTCCCAGTAGTCAAGAGTATTAGAGTATGTGTCTTTGATGGGGATGATGATTTGGATATCGTCTGCGTATAGAAAAAACTTTAGATTGAGGTCGGTGAGAAGTTGGCATAGAGGAAGAAGGTAAATATTGAATAGAGTCGGAGATAATGAAGAACCTTGTGGGACTCCTATGGTAGAGTCAAATCTTGAGGATTCCTTGTTTTGGAGTTTGACTTTGTAACCTCTATTGTTGAGAAAGGTTTTAAACCAGGAAAGGACGGTGCCTCTGATTCCTATGGATGACAACTGGTTTAGGAGGATAGCGTGGTTGACCGTGTCGAACGCTGCGGATAGGTCTAGCAAGATCAAAAGGAATGAGTTTCCTTTGTCGAGGCCCAGTAGGAGATGGTCTGTCAAAGAGATAAGGAGAGATTCTGTGCCTCGGTTTTTTCGGAATCCGTGTTGAGGGGCAAAGAAGAGATTATTGTCTTCGATGTAGTTTGACAGTTGAGAGTTGACTAGTTTTTCCATGATCTTGGCGATGAATGGGAGGTTAGCAATGGGTCGGAAGTTGTTGGGGTCCTTCGGGTCAAGGTTGGGTTTCTTTAGGAGTGGTGAGATTGAGGCCATTTTGAGATCATCTGGGAAGGATCCTTGGGCTAGAGAGCAGTTGATGATGTTTGTTAATGATGTGGCTATTGAGTCAGGAATAGATAGGAGTAGTTTGGTGGGGATGTGGTCAGCAGGATGAGACGAAGGTTTCATTCTTCTCAGGATGGTTTGTATCTCAGTGGAAGAGATGGGCTCAAAAGTGTTTAGGCTGGAGTTTATGTAAGTCGGGTGATTATATGTCGGGAGGGCATCAGCTGTATTGGAAGGCAGTTGAGTTAAAAGATTGTTGATTTTATTTTGGAAAAACTGGGCGAGTTCTTCAGCTTTGGATTGTGTCAAGTCGCTGGGGATTTCTCGTGGTATAGTTTGAGTGAGGCTGGATACATAAGCGAAGAGGGCTTTAGAATCAAAGACCAAGTTGTGAATCTTAGATGCAAAGTAATCTTTTTTTGATTTTGAAGTGAGGGCTTTGTATTGGTATAGCGTGGATTTGTATGATGAAATGGTGAAGTCACAAGGAGTTTTACGCCAAGTCGCTTCTTTCTTTCTTAAACTTTGTTTTAGTTTTCTGAGTTCATTGGTGAACCAAGGTTGTCTGTTGGAGGCATTGGTGTGAGATTTTTTTATAGTTGAAGGGCAGAGCTTGTTTGCTATATTTTCTGTTATATTATTCCAGGTGCGAATGGCAGTGTTCGGGTCGGTGAGATCTAATAGAGGGAGCTGTGACTCTAGCAAGTTGTTGAGATCATCTGGGGAGCATCGCCTCCTGTATTGGAATGAAGGTGAAGGGATATTAGGAGTGGTGGTTTCTTTCAAAGTGAAAGAGGTAGAGATAAGCATGTTGTCCGACCATGGTACTTTTTGGATCTTCAAATTTGATGTAGTCGTAATGCCTTTGTTGCTGAAGATCAAGTCCAGTGTGTGACCCGCTTTGTGAGTGGGTTCGTTGACTAATTGTTGGAATCCCATTGCTGAAAGGGCTGTGAGGAGGGTTACGCAGCTATTAGATGGTGAAGGATTGTCTATGTGCAGATTGAAATCTCCTAAGATGATTGTTGGAGAATCCAGGTCGATGAGTGTGGTGGTGATTTCGAGGATTGGGGAGATGTCTGCTTCTAGGAGCCCTGGGGGGGCGTAGACAAGGAGGATTTGAAGATGTTGTGATGTGAAGAAACCGACTTCCAGTTTTGTGTTAGAAGTGAATGGGTGTTGGGTGAAATTAAGACTTTTTTTAGTAGCTAGAAGGATTCCACCTCCTCTTTTTTTCAGTCTCGGGAGTGAGAAGAAGTCGTAGGTCAGCGTAGGGAGTTGGTTTATTAAAGCTGTATCTGTGGGCTTAAGCCATGTTTCGGTTACAGCACAAATATCAGGCTTGGCGTCGGTGAGATAATCGTTGAAAATAAGGGATTTTTTTGTTAGGGATTGTGCATTGAAGAGTGAGAGTGAGAAGAGGGTGAGGCCTAAAAGCTGGGTGATTGGTGCAATCAGAATAGGGGTGAGTGATTTTAAGTTGTTGTGAATGGCTTGTCTGGTGGATGGTCTTTTAGGTAGGAGGCGGTGTTGCAACGTTGGTATTGGAAGAGCTGGAGACATAATGGATGGTTAACTGGCTGTCGCTGAGGTAAGATGTCGCTGAGGTTAAAATGGAAGGCCAATGGGGGGGAGGCTAGGATGAGAGGATAAATTAATTGGGAGGTTAGGGCTCTGGATGAACGCTGGTTAGCTGCTTGCTGGAAGAGTTCAGGAAGAGCGCAGGATGGTTGTTTGTAGGATGAGTGTAGAATGGTTGTTTGTAGGGTGAGCGCTGGATGGTTGTTTGGTGAGCGCTGGATGGTTGTTTGCAAGGTGAGCGCTGGATGGTTGTTTGGTGAGCGCTGGATTGTTTGGTGAGCGCTGGAAAGTTGTTTGGTGAGCGCTGGATTGTTGTTTGGTGAGCGCTGGATTGTTGTTTGAGCGCTGGATTGTTGTTTGAGCGCTGGATTGTTGTTTGGTGAGCGCTGGATTGTTGTTTGGTGGGCGCTGGATTGTTGTTTGAGCGCTGGATTGTTGTTTGGTGAGCGCTGGATTGTTGTTTGGTGGGCGCTGGATTGTTGTTTGGTGAGCGCTGGATGGTTGTTTGGTGAGCGCTGGATTGTTGTTTGGTGAGCGCTGGATGGTTGTTTGGTGAGCGCTGGTTGTTTGGTGAGCGATGTTGTTTGGTGAGCGATTGTTGTTTGGTGAGCGCTGGATTGTTGTTTGGTGAGCGCTGGATTGTTGTTTGGTGAGCGCTGGATGGTTGTTTGGTGAGCGCTGGTTGTTTGGTGAGCGCTGGTTGTTTGGTGAGCGATTGTTGTTTGGTGAGCGATGGATTGTTTAGTGAGCGCTGGATTGTTGTTTGGTGAGCGCTGGATTGTTGTTTGGTGAGCGCTGGATTGTTGTTTGGTGAGCACTGGAAGTTGTTGCAGGATGAGCGCAGGATGGTTGTTTGCAAGGTAAGCGCTGGATGGTTGTTTGGTGAGCGCTGGATTGTTTAGTGAGCGCTGGATTGTTGTTCGGTGAGCGCTGGATTGTTGTTTGGTGAGCGCTGGATTGTTGTTTGGTGAGCGCTGGATGGTTGTTTGGTGAGCGCTGGATTGTTGTTTGGTGAGCGCTGGATGGTTGTTTGGTGAGCGCTGGATTGTTGTTTGGTGAGCGCTGGATGGTTGTTTGGTGAGCGCTGGATGGTTGTTTGGTGAGCGCTGGATTGTTGTTTGGTGAGCGCTGGATGGTTGTTTGGTGAGCGCTGGATGGTTGTTTGGTGAGCGCTGGATGGTTGTTTGGTGAGCGCTGGAAGTTGTTGCAGGATGAGCGCTAGCAGGTAGAGTGCAGGGTGGGCATAGGGTGAGCACTAGTACGGTGCTGGTGGGGTACATGACATAAGGCATGCATGGCTGGAATGTATGTGATTTTTATGTATGAATGAGAAATGTGATGTTTTTAGTGAATGTTATTGTATATTGTATATCTGCTAAGATAGATAGTAAGGCATGTGTCAGGTATTTAGGGTTAGGAACATTGTTAAAGATTATTGTTAAATTGTTTTACTCTGTTTCTTTATTTTGTTAATACAGATGAATAGGGAAAAGTTATTAATATTATCCCTTTCAAATAGTACTAAGATTAGTACTATTTACAGTACTATTAGTACTGTAAAGAAGCCAGCCTACCCTGACGTACCACTACTCTAGCCGTTACCTCATTAGCATACTTTCCTGTTGAGAACTTGTGCAAAGTTTGCAGATAGAAGTATCCACAGACTTTCTAAATACTCAGGGGTAGATTTTTAAAGAAGTGGGCGCACTTCCATATGCGTGTGCTACCCAGCGTGTGCACATGGACGTACCTGTTTTATAACATTCACACGCTAGCTTGCAGATGTTATAAAATCATTGTGCCATGCACACATGCGTGCCAGATTTTATAATCTGCGGGCAGATGTGCAGGCGGTGCACACAAGGGGGAGTAGAATTCTGCAGATTTCACACTGCGACATATCCTGGCCTTTCCCAGTTCCCTATCCCCCATCTCACCTTCCTTCCCCTCTCCTTCCCACCCCCTAAAACTACCCTACCTTATATTTTTCTTTTTTTTTTTCAAGTTGCTGCTCCTCTGCTGTACCGGCCACCTCCAGCCCTGATTCTCCCTGCCCCCCCGACCAACTCTTTATCTGGGCCCGGTCCCGTCTTTTACGCTCACACGTGATTTAAAATCTGGCTGAGAGTTTTCAAAAGGTCCCCTTAGAGTATGAGAATTACATTTTGGCACCCTTTCTATAAAGGATTTCTGGATGTTACAAAAACTACAAACTAACCGCATGTGAAAAATGCTGTCGCATTTGGTGTGCAAATGCAACTTTTTGGGTGGGTGGTGGGATCGGGGAGCAGTTTTGGGTGGAAATTAGTTAAATTAAGGAACATATCACACCATGCGATAGCAGAAGGCATGCTATCACACGGTCTTAATGCCAGAAATAACTACACCTTTTTCCCTGGTATTAAGTTGTGCAATATGCCTGAAATGGCCATAACACAATTAGCGATAAATTTTTGGAATTGCATTTTGGCGATAGAAAGAGAGAGAGAGAGAAAAAAACCTCTGGGGAAGGCCTCACTGTGTGCACCTATTTAAATCTCTATAGGAGAGCAGCTTAATAGGTTGAGGTGAGGTGTTAGTAGTGATTTTGGGTTTAGGGGCCAATTTCGCATGTAGAGTGAGAAGTACGAACAGCACAGTACTGGAGTCCATCAAGCTAGGGTGAGATAACATAGTACAAAATGTCATCTTTATTAGACTTTCCTCACACCAAATTATGTCAAATCTTCACCAAGGGATACTGTGCTGTTCGTACATCTCACTCTACATGTGAAACTGGTCCTTAAACCCCAAACCACCACTAACATCATACGTCAACCTATTTGGCAGCCCTCCTATAGAGTTATAAATACTTAACTACTAGGAGGACCTTGCAGGTAGTCTCTCCCTCTCTTTCTCTTGCTCTCTCTGTCTCTCTCTCTTTCTCTCTCTTGCTTAGGGTTTATTGCACAGTGTGGTAAAATTAACATACTGTACAATAATACCAATGTGAAGTGGTAAGTTACAGTGTGGTACCTCCAAAATTTCCCTGAACACACCCCTTTTTGTTAGCGTGGGCATTATTAAATCTTTTTGATGAATCTAGGGGTAAGCTATGGGCCGGATATTAAGAGTTACGCGTGGGTGTAGATTTGTGAGTGAAACCCGGCACACTCAAATCTACGCCCGATTTTATAACATGCGCCCGCAGCCGCGTGCATGTTATAAAATCCAGGGCTGGCGCACGCAAGGGGATGCACAATTGTGCAACTTGCGCGCGCCGAACCGCACAGCCTTCCTCCGTTCCCTCTGCCCTCCCCACCTTCCCCTCCATTCCTCTACCTAACCCGCCCCCCAGCCCTACCTAAACCTCCCCCTTACCTTTAACCTAGAAGTTGCGCCTGCCTCTGGGCAGGCATAGGTTGCATGCGCCAGCCAACGGCTGGCCCGCGTTCCCGGGCACAGTGGCAAATGGTCGCTGTGCCTGGAGGCTCCAGCCCAGCCCCTGGACCACCCTGGACCGCCCCGCTCTGCCCCCTTTTCCAAGCCCCGGGACATACATGCATCCCGGGGCTTGCGCGCATCACATCCCCTATGCAAAATAGGCTCGGCGTGCGCAGGCGTGGATTCTCGGGGTTACGCATGTAACCTACCCGTGTAAACCTTTGAAAATCACCCCCCCCCCTATATGTTTAAATATTATTCAAACGTTTGCTATTTTTCTTACACAAAGCTGACTGAGGTGAAACTGTACAAATAAAGAACTTTGCAAGGAACTCACAAGCAATCCTTTTATCAGAAGTAATAGACAAAACCAGGGGGGAGATCTTCTAAGGCTAAGATAGAATAAAATTTACTACTTTCAGAAAAAGGGATTCTTTGCTCAAAGACTGGAAAATTTATGGAACATTTTGCTAACAGAGAAGGTCACGGCTATCACACTAAATAATGTCTAAAGAAAATTGGACATGTTTTTGAAAGAAAAAGATTTGTATTTATGATGGGACATGGAGGAGTCAATTCACTCCCTACGGTTTTAGCATCCAGAAGGTGAATGGCAGCCAAATATTGTGTTATCCTAAATACCTTCTGTCATAAAAGGGTATATTCAACTGATCATTGTGTTTTCAAACCTTCAAAATATTATCTGGGAGGGCACTATAAAGATATTTAGAGAGGCAGAACCTGCCTTTAGTATGCATTATTGGGCCCTGCTCCACTTCAAATCTCACCCAAAATTGACAATTCACCCACCTAGATACAGTTTGTAATTATCTCCCTGTCAGAGCTGAGCAAGAGTAAGTCCATCCACCACCATCCTATTTGCCCACATAGCTCCAATTATTTGCTATAAAAGGCAAATGTTTTTTTCATCCTTTTCTTTTTCTTTCATTGAAAATTGTGGCACCCTATCTGTGTCACACTATTTCTTTTTACTTTATTCTGTTTCATTAAAATGAAACCTGAAAAAAGTCTCAGGTAAATCTCAGGTAAATTGCATGAGTGTATTTTTCTGAGCTGTTTCTTGACACTTTTAAAGAGATAAGAATACAAAAGCTGCAGTATGCTGCAGTACTTGTCTATTGAAAAGCAGTAATAATAGTCGCTACCTACTGTGCATCTCAACACCCTATCTACACATGTTCCCTCCTGCTACTATTCATACCACTTTCTCAACTCACTCTTGCTGGTATATATTATCAGGGTTGACTTTATACATGGACATTCATAGCGCTGCACTCACATGCAATGGTAAGTCTAGAAGAACCACAAAGGGCACCAAGGGGCTGATATACTGAAGTGAAATAATTTTGGTTTGGTGAATTTACCCTAATCATTGTGTTGATTTTTTACTAAGCTAATGATTAAAATATTGCAGAGTAATTTTACCATGTTCCTGCATGGTAACACAATTCGCACACAATATCTCTTTATAGCCAAGTAAGAAAAGCTTTGCAGTATTTTGGAAGTGATACTAGCAACATACCACAGGAAGCACCACCCCTTCAAGAAAAATATAAAAATAAGCCCTTCCCAGACACTCATTGCCAGTGTTGTTAGAAGGATTTGAAATGTTACTTGAGGGAGGAGAGGTAGAGGGAGGAAGTGGAAGCGAGCAGGAAGGCAGAGCAAATGAGAAAAAGAGAAGAATCAGGTTTTTGTGTTGCGCTGCGATGGAAGGGAGCACTAGGGGGCGTTCCCCAGTGTGGGACAATGTGTGTGTGCCCTTGTGGAGAGACGGTCCTTGTCTGAAAACTGGAGAACTGGGGACCTCCACCGGACCTGCACGCTTCCATAAGGCCACCAACGCAATGATGGTCTCTGAGTGGTCCTCTGACCACTCCAAGCCCTTTCGGACCTGCCGCTGGGTAACGGCAAGAAGTGGCAGGCTGGACAGAGGCAGGTGGATGGAGACATCTGGTACAGGACAAAGAGACAAAGGCATTGAGGAAGATGAAGACTCAGGCGAGGTGAGGCAAGGCACAGTAAGGCAAGGCAAGGCATGACAAGGTTAAAATCAAGTAGTTAAAAGTCCAGAACCCCCAGGCAAGTAATGTCCCTCCAGTGCTCTACACAGCCCAGCCAGGCTGGTCACAGACCACACAAGAAGGTATCAAAACCAAGGAAATCCAAGGACAGGACGGAACGGACAGGCGGGCAAAGTCCCTCAGGCACCCTACACAGCCCAGCCGGGCTGGTCGTGGACCACACTGAAGGACAGAGCCTGCCCAGGGAAGGACAGACATCAGGCTTACGAACATCAAGGCAAGGCAGACATTGGGCATCAGGAACAAGGCAGGTCTGACGAGGGACGAGAAGACTCCTTGGCGCTGTCAGATGGAAAGACCCACCAGCGACCTACACAACCCAGTGGGGGTCGCAGACCACTGGCCACTATGCACCCTACGCAACCCAGCCGGGTTGGTCACGTACCACAAGAGATGTGTCAGAGTGGAGCTGAGGACATCTGAGCAATGGACGAAGACATCACGGCTGGAACGGGACATCAGGACACAGAAGACATCAGGGCTGGAATGGAACATCAAGATGAAGACAAGAGACCAGAAGCAATGATGATGAGGGATCCCAAGATGAATAACAGGAATGCCAGCAGGAGCGGCGAGCAGGAGTCCTGGAGAGAACAAGCTCCTTGTGAAGGCAAGGAAGGACTGGTTGAAGAGCCCTTTTGTAGCCAGAAGAGGGAGTTCTAGGAAGTGATGTCAACAGGGTGGACCCGGGGACCACTCCCTTGCTGGCCCTTTAAATCATGAAGGGAAGCACGGCCCCACGCCTAAGGAAGAGGAAGGAGAAGCAGCAGAACCCTGGACAGCAGCCCTGCTGAAATAGGAGGAGCTGGAGCTGGGCCATGCAGGCCCCGACATTGGAGACAATGTCCTGCTGCTGAAGAGCAGGCCTCAAGTCTGTGGGAAGATGCAGGAGCTGGAGAGGGCCACAGACATGACCCAACATGGCAGGTGGCATACTGCCGCTGGAGTGGTGGAGCAAGGTGGTGTCCTGCCGCCAAGGAGCAGGGCTCCAGGCCTGCAAGGAGACAGTGTCGACAGCGGCAACCCCTACTGCTGAAGGAGTACAAGCCCACAGGTCCTAGCATGGTGAAGAGGAGTTAGGCACAGCCTCGGTCCAGTCACAGGAGCAGCGAAGATGGCAGCCTCCGGGCCGTGGAAAAAGAGGGCTAGCTCACGGTGGCTCCTGCCAATTTGGAGCACGGCGGCACAGCGCACCATGCTGAGGAAGGCGTGGGCGATCTCCAGACCATGAGGGAGTGGCACATAGCGGCTCCTGCCACTCTGGGAGGTCTGGGCTTCAGAGCAGCCTCCGGGCCGTGAAGGTAAGAGCCTGCTCGCAGCCCTGCCGCAAGCGGGATCACAACATTTTGTTTCTATGGATGCAGGGAGAGAGAAGAGACTGCTGAAATGGAGGGTCCCTCCTCAGCAATTTTATCTAAGAATGTAGAAATGGTGTCATAGACAGTGACACTGAACAATGCAAGAATGCCACCACCAAGACCCATGATCTACAATATCCTATTAATGCAAAACAGAATGATCTTGTCAACAAGGTCTTGGAGCATTGGAGCATGACCCAGTAATGTTCAGGAAAGAGCTGAGCAAAAGGTCCCTAGCAGCAAAGGACAAGTTAGAGAAGGACATTGCCATGTCAGCAGTTTGGAGGTGTCCCAATGTACTGTTAGACGGAGTACAAGGAATACAAGGCATGACTTTGAGAGAAGGTAGCTAAGCAGAAGATTTATATATTCAAGAAGCTACTTAAGGCCCATTTATCCACTCTTGTTTTGATGAGTTATCCTGTTGCATTAGTCCTTTAGCAGCATTCACTAATCAGCTGGGACAGCTTGCTGACATACTTCAGTCTCGGTTAGCTTATTATTTCATGTGATATAATTTGTGGGTGATTATATAAGTCACAAGAGTATGTGGCAATGGTTTCATAATTTGTGCTAAACTCAGATTATCAGAGGCCAACTTGGAGATGGCAGGGGCTATGACTGCCTTTAAATGTTGGGCCTGTTCTGATATTGACTGGGGTTACTCCATCCTTGAGTTGCTGCAGTTTCTGCTTATTTCCCTTTGTGTTTTGTACATATGTAAATATGCATGCTGTGATCATTTTATGAATGTTTATCCTGATACCCATCTAGAAATGGAGATAGGCAATATTAAGTTTCTTAAATAAATGAATAAACAAATAGCTCCCCCTCCCCCAAAGAAAAACCTATAAGTTTTTGTAATTTAGTTCCAGTTCATTCCCTCCTTAACACCTGTCCTAGGTCATCCTGACCCTTTATTTTCTCACTCTCCCCTTGTTCCTTTGATATCCCTGTTAAATGTAACTTTATTTTCCCTTTTCTCATTTAAAGGCATTACTCCCCTTGTTGCTTGTAAACTGATGTGATATGCATATGAATGTCGGTATATAAACGTTTTAAATAAAATAAATACATGAATAAAACAAAGTCATGGGCATTCAGCTCAGTAGTCAGTACCATGGAGAAAAGTTCAAAGGCCATCCTCTGACTCAAACAAGTATTCCAATCCTGGCTGTATGCTCTTGGACAAACAATGCAGTTTTATGAAAACAGGAAAGACCTTTAAACAGATATTAGTTTAGAAATAAAATCTTACCCAATGAGAAAATGAGCAAAAGACTTACAAAATACAATTCTAATTGAACAGGAGAAAGTGTCCTAATTCTTGTTTTGCATCTCTACTCAGTGCCATTTTAGGTTTTGATAGCATTATTATAAATTTACTCATACAAACTGAGAATCCTTAGTTATCCTGACTCACAACTAACTACAAATAACATTTGAAATGCTTCCCATGCCTTTAAATGCATAAATGCTTATTTCTTTCTTTTTAAATTACTTGGATATTCTCTAACTTCAAGTTGAAATGGCAAGCAAAGATTACTTGATTTCTTAGAATATTAATTTTCATCCAATGATCCATCACATTTTGTCATGCAATTTACTTTTTATTAAACTACTGCCATGGTGCTATATATTTATCCATTTACTTGGTAAAGATGACTACTCTATATGCTTTATTCATTAAAGATTTGTTTCCCTCCAGCACTCCATCCCCCTCCCCGCTAAATACAAAAATAAATTGCCTCCTTGCCAGCCACATGTCTCCATGCCACCATTCTTCCCCTGAAGCCCTCCCCATCCACGAGGTACCTAAATGATGGCCCCGTTTTTTAAATCCGCAAACACAGTACACTGTGATCCTGGGTGCTTCTAGAGTTACTCTGGTAATAGCGCTGTAAGATACATTATCTGTGTAAGTGCTCAGCCCAGCACTGAACAGTTACAATGACTGCATACATTTTGGGGTAGATTTTCAGAGCCCTGCTCGCCTAAATCCTCCCAAAACCGGGCGGATGTAGGCGAGCAGGGCCCTGCGCGCCGGGAAGCCTATTTTACATAGGCCTCCCGGCGCGCGCAGAGCCCCGGGACTCGCGTAAGTCCCGGGGTTCTCGGAGGGGTGCGTGTCGGGGGCGTGTCGGGGGGCGGGCCCGGTCGTCGCGGCGTTCCGGGGGCGTGTCGGCAGCGTTTTGGGGGCGGGTACGGGGCGTGGCTACGGCCCGGGGGCGTGGCCGCGCCCTCCGTACCCGCCCCCAGGTCGCGGCCCGGCGCGCAGCAGGCCCGCTGGCGCGCGGGGATTTACGTCTCCCTCCGGGAGGCGTAAATCCCCCGACAAAGGTAAGGGGGGGGTGTAGACAGGGCCGGGCGGGTGGGTTAGGTAGGGGAAGGGAGGGGAAGGTGAGGGGAGGGCAAAGGAAAGTTCCCTCCAAGGCCGCTCCGATTTCGGAGCGGCCTTGGAGGGAACGGGGGGAGGCAGCGCGGCTCGGCGCGCGCAGGCTATACAAAATCGATAGCCTTGCGCGCGCCGATCCAGGATTTTAGTAGATACGCGCGACTACGCGCGTATCTACTAAAATCCAGCGTACTTTTGTTTGCGCCTGGAGCGCAAACAAAAGTAGGCTGTTCGCGCTCGTCTGAAAATCTACCCCTTTCAGCGCTATTACCAGAGTAACACTGGAAGTGCTAGGGACCGCATTGATCTGGAGCATCATCTTTAACATACTAGGATGCCTTCACTGAATCACCTACTCCGCAAATCCAGCATTTGCGCTATTATTGAAATATTGCTGCATTTATATATCTTACTCCTATAAAGCACCCTGCCACTTTCTACAACACCTTCATATATATTGGCTGGTATAATGTCTTCTAGGCTAGGATGCCCTGCACACCTACTTATATCAGTGTTCTGACCAGGGATGCATATCAGTACTCACACCATACCATATGCAAACAAATGGAAACATCTGGAAGTCAAAGACTGATGTCACCAACCTCTTTTTCTTGCCCATTTTTCTAAATTCTGCTGGTAATAATTACAAAGAGCGCAAAATAGCTCTCAGTTATGCATAGACAGCACAAATAGACCTGGGCCCTTTCAATTTTGGTAATGCAGCAGTGGCTTTGGATCCCAGCAGTGGCTCTGGATAAGGTATAAGAATGCAGGCATCATGTGCTCATGCTTATTGCTTGATTGAAATCCATGATGGTGACAGCCCTAATTTGCCACTAGATTTGCCACTTCTCACTGTCACCCATCAGCTTTTCTTCAGCTGGACCTCTAGAACTGCTGGAATGAGGAGAACCACTTTTGATGGGTCCTCTTAGTAACTGCAGTAAGCCTGGCATGTCTTGTCTCCTATCTTTCTGTTGTGAAATGGGTAGGTTCTACACAGTATCCTTCTCACATGCTCTCACAGAGTGAGAGTGAATATTTGCTCTATCCTTACACGTTGTTTGACACTTTTTGGGTGCTGTTAAGAATGTAAATAAAGGGAAGAGGAAACCGAGACCATTATAGTTTTCTAAAGAGCTAGCTGAAAAGGTAAGGCATAAAATGTTAGCATTCATAAACTACAAGAGATCGCAGAAAGAAGAAGACAGTCAACAGTAGGGATCTGAATCATTTTTTGACGATTTAAAACAATCGTCAGATATATTTTAAATCGTCAAAAATCGTTAGAGCCGTGATACAATAGCAATTCCCCTGATTTATCGTCAAAAAATCGTAAATTGGGGGAGAGGGGAGGGCGGAAAAACCGGCACACCAAAACAATCCTAAAACCCACCCGACCCTTTAAAACAAATCCCCCACCCTCCCGAACCCCCCCAAAATGTTTTAAATTACCTGGGGTCCAGTGGGGGGGTCCCGGCGGGGGGTCCCTGTTGGGTCGTATGACATAGTGAGGGCAAAGGTAGCGCCAGCACCATTTTGAATATTGGCAATATGGCCCGAGTGCAGGAGGTCGCTCCCAGACCCCCGCTGGACTTTTGGCAAGTCTTGTGGGGGGTCAGGAGGCTCCCCCGAAGCTGGCCAAAAGTCCCTGGGGGTCCAGCGGGGGTCCGGGAGTGATCTCCTGCACTCGTGACGTCGGGTGACAGGAACCAAAATGGCGCCAGCGCTACCTTTGCCCTGTCATATGGTAAGGGCAAAGGGCCACCGGCACCATT